>NC_088997.1:6318448-6669281 GCF_963932015.1 Anas acuta
GACCCTCAGCTTCTTCAAGCAGGTGAGGCTTGGGGGGGGTGGGATTTGGGGTGGAGTGGGGGCTCAACCTGTAAAAACCCTTTCCCAAATCCTGATTGTGGTCATCCCGAACACCCGCTGTCCTCCAGATACCTCCAATGACCCCAAAGCAGCCCAGAAACCTCCCAGTGGACCCATGAGACCACCCTGCCCACCCTTGGCTTGGGGATGGGGCACAACCATGGGGACAAAGGGGCCTGGGAGAAATCCTATAGAGTTCCCAGCTTGTAGCCTCTGGGGCTGGGGTTGGGGTGAGCCTGGTTTTCTGGAGGTCCTGCCTGTCTGGTGGCCTCCAGCCTCCGAGCCTCAAAGCTCCTCAGGCTGTCCCCTGGGCCTCTCCTCCATGCCAAGGCCCAGGGAACGGTGGGGAAGGGGCTGAGCACCTGAACCACCCGACAGCAGGCTGGGGGCAGCCAGAAAGCTGCCTGCACCTTGTCCCAAACCCCTGGTAGATCCTCGGTAAGAGGAGATGTTCAGAGGCCCCATCCTGCTTCAGCAAGTAGGGGGAGAATTGAGGGGAGAACGGTCAAAAGAGAAAAATGAGGAGATGGTGGGAAGGAGAAGGCCGGATCAATAGGTGGAGGGGTGAAGGATTACGTGGGGGAAGGATGAGGAGGAGGAGGGATGGACGGATGGATGGAAGGCTGAGAGGGTGCAGGTGGGACTGGCATCGTGCTGGGCAACCGGTGCCTGTGTTGGTCCTGCAGGAAGCGCTCCTGAGCCTGTGGATTTCCTACAGCGACGGCACCACGGCCCCGCTCTCCCTCTACGACCCCAAGGACTACAACCTGGTGGTGAGCAGCCTGGATGAGAAGGTGGTCTCGGTGACCCAGGACCGGGCTTTCCCCTTGGTGGTGGCGGAGAGCGAGGGCTCCGGGGAGCTGCTGCGGGCCGAGCTGGTCATCTGCGAGAGCTGCCAGAAGACCAAGCGCAAGAGCGTGCTCTTCACGGCCCTGGCCAGCGTGCGGGTCCATTTCGGCTCCGAGGAGGACCCGACCTACGACTACGACCACGTCCCCAGCAAGCCGGGGCCGGCGGAGCCGGGGGCGAGCACCACCCTGCGGGCAGAGGTGGAGAGGAAAGCGGAGCCGAGCGAGGACAGTCGGATGTCCAGCGCATCTCACCCCACCGAGGACTTCCCCACCATCCCCACCGGCTTCGTGCAGGTGACCAGGGGGCTGACGGACCTGGAGATAGGCATGTACGCCCTGCTGGGCGTCTTCTGTTTGGCCATCTTGGTCTTCCTCATCAACTGCATTGTCTTTGTGCTGAAATACCGGCACAAACGCATCCCGCCCGAAGGCCAGACCAACATGGACCATTCCCACCACTGGGTCTTCTTGGGCAACGGGCAGCCCTTGCGGGCTCACAATGACCTCTCCCCCCAGCCCGAGAGCCCCGGGAACCCCTTGGAAAACGTCCAGACCTGCTGCCATGCGGACCACCACAGCAGCGGGAGCTCGCAGACCAGCGTGCAGAGCCAGGTCCACGGCCGCGGGGACGGTTCCTCGGGGGGCTCCACGCGGGACCAGAGCGAGGACCCCCTCAACTCGCCCACCTCCAAGCGGAAGCGGGTGAAGTTCACCACCTTCGCCACGCTGCCCACCGACGAGCTGGCCTACAACTCCATCCCCATCGCCGATGAGGAGGACTTGGAGTGGGTCTGCCAGGACATGGGGCTGCAAGACCCCGAAGAGCTTCACAACTACATCCGCAGAATCAAAGAGATCGCTTAACGCAGGGGCAGAGGGGACGGGGCGGGAGGGAGGGGGCTGCCACGCCGTGCCACGCCACGCCACGTCACGCCACGCCACGCCGGCCGCTTCCCGGGGCTGGAGACCCAAATCGGGCTCTCTGGCGTGTTCCCGTTCGCACATCTCACATCCTCCTCACCCCGTCCGGAGGCACCCCCGGGGGCCTTTTTCTTTTCTTGCCCTTTCCCGGCTGGTTGTCCCCAGGGGAGGCAAGGAGCACACGCACAGCCACCGAGCCTGCTGGTGAGCGGGGAGGGGGGCACGAGGGAGGCGAGCTGGGGGTTGGAGATGGATGAGGTCAAAACCTGAGCGCGCGCGATGGCGAACAGGGCAGGACGATGCTGCGGGTCCTGTGGGGCAGAGGATGGAAGAGCGGAGATATCCCGGCCCCCTCCCAGGAGCTGAGGAGGCAGGTGGCGGGTGGGGGTCCCCAAAGGCACCCCCACCATACCCGGGGGGTCGCACAACCCCCTTTGCTGCACCTGGTTGCACAATTTCGGAGGTGAGTGCTGGTACAAGGATTCACCATCCTATGGCTGTTGGGGTGTGGGGTGCACAGCCTGGCCGCCCCCACCCCGAGCCCGCTGTCTGCTCCATGTGGGATGGTGACATTATTGTTTGGCATCCCTCGGGGACCACGTGCCTCTGCCCCAGGGCTGCTGGTTTCTGGCCTCCCAACACTGGGATGCGGTTGGGAGACGCTGCGGGGGCTTCCCACCACCCACCTCGGTGCCAGTCCGGTGGGGACACCATGCCCAGTCCTAGCCCAGTTCCCCCAGTCCCAGCCCAGCAGGGATGCCCGCAGCCAGGCTCAGCCTCCGTGGTGCCTTCTGACTGCCATAACCTCCCCGGCCACCCCAGCCCCAGCCCCAAAGGCACCCCCATCATGGAGCATCCTCAGCCAGGCTCACCCCGTGGGGACCACCGGGGACCAGGGCCGGTGGGTTGGGGGTCCCGAGCATCATCTGGTGGAGGGGGCAGGTGGCGGCTGGCAGCGGATTATTTCTGGATCGGAAGTTACCCACCACTGTGTCTATTTTTTTTCTTAAATAAAAGACTAGAAAAAGAAAAAAAAAAAAAAAACACAAACAACCCACAATGAAATGGAAAGCCAAAACCAAAAGGCACTGCAGCGCTGTGATGGCTGCAGCTCTGCTGCAGTGCCCTGTCCTACGTCGGGGCTGGTTTGGGGTCACCCCCAGCCAGGTGGGTTCTGCTGGGGGGGGAAAGGGCACACACAGCACTGTCCTCCCCCCCCTGCACCTCAAACCCATGGCAGAACCACTGCTGGCACTCTAGGGGCATCGCTTGGCTTTGATGCCTATCGGAGCACCAAGCACTTTGGGGACAAATGCTGTGGATTTGGGTCTCTCCCATCCCCAACCCTCCCTACCTCAGCAGCCCGATCAAAGAGGGGATGATGGCACAGCCCCATCTCACCAGTCCCCGTGCCTCAGTTTCCCTGGCAGGACAGCAGCAACCTGGGGCAGCGTCTTGAAAGTCTCTTTAAGGCGTTTATCTTTTTTTGGGGTTATGGAAATTTCTCCCCCGAGCGGCCTTAAAACTTTCCCGATAGCTCTGTGCTGGTTTTATATCCACATATCCATATATATATATGTGAGGGAATTGAGATGTGCTCAAAGACCAGGTGGGTGATGCAGTTATGTTTTACTGTGCCCTCTTATCTAAAGGACACAGGTCTGGCTGTGCGAGCCGCCGATCTGATAGCGCTTCGGAGCAGTAAAATTAATACAGCCCAATTCCCCGCCTGGAGCCACCAAACCTCCTCGTTAAATTAACATATATGAATATTTGTTAAAAAAAAGAAAAAAAAAGGAAGGAAGGAGAAAAGGAGCGGGGAGAGGTAAGAAAAGTGCATAATAACTTTTTATAATGGTAATAAGCTGCAGCGGTGCCCGGCTCCTGCTCTGTGAGCGCAACCTGGGGTTGTGGCAGTCAGGAGGGGAGGACAGGGTTTGGCCCCCGTTGCAGCAATCGCCATGAGCTGCTCGCCTGCTGCCTCCTCCCGACAGTGGCATTTTGTCACCTCTGCACAGGGTTTTGCCCCTGCCCGTGTCACCTCTGCCCCCCCTGCACTGGTGGGGGTGGCGCGGTGACGTGGTGAGGACACCGGTGCCGGCCCTGGTGGCAGACGTGCTCAGGGCATCTGGATGAAGAGAGCAAAACCTTCTAGATACCTACAGCTATTTCTTGCTACATAAATATGTATATATTTAGAAGTACAGATGTATATATATGCATACACAGGGTGTGTATGGACATATATCACTATATATATACAAAGCTATATATATATAGCGCTGTGTGCATTCCTGGTACCGATGCCAAGGGCTTTGCTCGGGTGCACGGATGCACCTACACAATATGTGTACCCCTATGACCCAACACCTGGTCCCATTACTGGGATTTTATTTTATTTTTTTTTACATAGGCTGCAAAAGGGAGGGGGGCTGGGGGGCTCCCACCACCCCCAGACCACCCTCGTGGGGGCTGGTGGCACCCACTGGGGGAAGCCACCCACAGCCAGTCCCAAACCAGCACTTTCCCCGCTTGCTACTCCGCGCACCGTGAATAAAGCAAGCAAACAGCCCTCCAGTGGCCAAATCCCAGGGAAGAAAAAGGGAAGAGTGGAAAAGAATTAAAAAAGAAACCTCTATTCCAGCTCCCCTCCCGGCCTGCCCTCTGTTTATTCTCTTCTGCCTCGTTCCTTTATAGGGTTTCACTCTCTGCCCCCAGCAGGTAGGCACAAACTTGCGGTGTAACGCAGGGCTGGGGGGGAGCTCAGCACCTGGGGGGGCAAAGCTGGGGATTGACACCCCTGTACCCCTCTGAGGCTTGGTTCCCCTCCAGTCCCCACCTTCCCATAAGCCAAATATCTCCCTTAACCCATATCCTATTAAAAAATGGTCAAACCACTTGAAGCACCCCAGCCCTTCATGCAACAGAGAGAGCAGGGTGAAGATTTGGGATCTCCCTGCACCAAGGTCATGGTGGGGCTTTCTTCCCCATGGGGGTCAGACCCAGGTGTCCCACCACCCTCTGTCCCCTCCAGCCATCTCCCCAAGCTCTCACCCACCCTTTTTTCCCTCCCTGGGTTTTCTCTTGCCAAGTGACAGCAGTCGGGGCCCTTCACCCTACTCCCACCCCAGCGCATCCCCATTGTGCTCCCCCTCGAGATGCCTCCGACTGCCATCAGCGCCATCCGGGGGAAGTTTAATTAACACAGGACCTGCCCCCCCCCACGCCTCGCTGTTGACATTACCAGTGCACAGCAGCTGGGATAATTACTTTGGTAATTGCACTGCTATTTCTGGGGTCTCTTGGCTCTTTTTTTTTTTTTTTTTTTTTTTTTGCCTGGCTCAGCAAGGAATGTAGATGGGGGAATAGGAAAGCCCCATAAAACCCCGGTATTCTGGGGCTGCTCTGTGCTGGGAGGCTTTTCCCCTGCTGCTAGACTGGGGCTGCCAAAATTTGCCCCCTGTGGCAGGGAAGATTGGGGAATTTGGGGTTGGAGCCAGCCAACAACAGCTCTGCAGGACTTCACCGATGGGAAGCTTTTGGGGAACCTCCATGGGGTTTTAGCCCTGTGAAAGCCATAAATGCCCAGAGGGGAACATTTCCTGGGTCGAGGCCCTTTCTTTGTGTTTTCTAGGAATTTCCCAACAATTTACAGGATTTTACCATCGCTTCTCATAAACTCCAGGATCTCGAGCTGGTTTGCAAACTCCTGGCTTAAACATTAGATAACAGCATCGGGGAAATGGCTTTAAAAGTGTGACCGCCTTGGAGATGCTATCAGGGTGGCGTTACGAGAGGCAGACCCACTGTTTTAAATAGGCTCCATCTCCTCCCATCCTGTAAAACCTTCTCCTCTCACTGAATCAGCAGCGGGGGGAGCAAATTCTTTGCTTTTTTTTTTTTTTTTTTACCTTTGGTGGGTGCTGTGGGTGGGGGATCTGTCCCCAGCCCCCAGCTGCAGGTTTCCAGCCCCGGTAGCTCCTGCAGGCTCAGCCCAGCCCACGCAGCAGATGCTGCCGGTGTTCCCAACAGCACAGCCCGAGGAAGGCTTCGATTTTGTTAGTTGGTGGATTTAAAGGTCATGAAAACCGTCTTGGCTGACCTCCCGTGACGTGGAGCAGCAAATGTCACCCAGTCACCCATCTGCTGAGCCCCCGCGGCGTGACCGATAGAGGCGTTTTCTTGGCTGGGAGGGAAAAGAAGGATGCAAGAGATGGCTCGTGGCTTTATCAGTTTTTCCCCACAGGCACCTGCTGAATGTTTTGCTTTTGAGGGACAGCTGGGGGCTGTGGGGCCAAGACCCTCAATGAGTCTGGTGCCAGCCCAAGGAAAACGAAGCCTTGTGGCCACGCAGGAAAAATCAGGGAATAAAAATTAATAAATCACTGCTAATTTCCCCAAACTATGCAGTTTAAAGGTCCAACTCTATCCTCTCAAGACTCCACTTAGGACAGCTGAAACTCCAGCTAAACCTCAGGGAGAACTAAAACCTTCCTTGGCCCGAGCTTACACCCAGCTCCAGCTCCAGCTTTGTCTGCTTTGTTCGACATCCCTGCGTGCCAGGATCCTTTTGTTCCCCCCGACCTGGTGCCGTGGCTCGATTTTGGCTCCCCGTCTCCGCACAAAGCCGTGGGTGCCCCAGGGGGGCCGCCCGGAGAGTAATTGGAGGTGGCACAGATCACAATAACGCCGGCAAATCCAATTACCCAAGGGTTAAGCACTCCGCTGATGAAAACCAGGGGCTCAAACCGCTGAGCCAGCGAAAGCTCCGCGCCGATCGATGCCATGTAAATAATCTTGCTTGTTCCTGGGAGCAAGTCGCTTTCTCTTTGGGTGGTGCAAGACGTTTAGCCCGGCAGGACCCACGGAGCGGATGAGCAAACAGCTCGGTGTGTGTGCGGAGGAGCCTCCTGCACTAGCCCTTAACCAAACCCAGGAATAATTGCTGCTCACGTCGCGCTCGTGGCCGCTATTGAGTGAGCCCGGGATTACTCGGTGAACACGAAGCCTTCTCTCAATCGTATCTGTAGCGGATGAAAAAAAATGCCAATTCTGGGTCGGTGTAATCCCATCATGGGTTTATGCGTCTGCGGTCCCGGGGGAGCGTTGCAATCTCAGCTCTGAGAGCTGGGTGCTGCCTCCAGATCGAGCCCGCACCCGTCACCACTCTGCTTAAGGGTCCCGTTGTGGATTCTCCAGTGGCTACAAAGGGTTGTGCTTGGGCTGCTGCCTTCCTGTGGGGATGGGCTGCCTCTTCTCCACCCGCCCAGCCATTCTCCCCACATTGCTGGTCCCAGTTCCTCCCAGCAGGACCTCCGCCACTCCATGCTCTGGCTTTGAAACCATCCAAAACCAGAGGCAGCACAACTGGAAATCAGCGCGTTCCCTAAACTCCCCACCCCGCCTGCAGGGACCTGCTGAACACTGCTGCTTCTCTGGAGTAGGCTCAGCAAACACCGCCGGATAAATAAATAGCGGGGGAAAGAAAACCAAATGCATTTGCAGAGGTGGTGGTTGGAGAAAAACCCACCCTGGCAGGCACCTTGCTGGAAAGTCCTTTGGCAGTGCAGGAAGGGCTCCTTGCTGCTCCTGATCGATCCCTGGCTGCTGCTTGTGACATTCTGGTCCCAAGGGGCGAACGCTTCCAGATGGAGAGGGGGATGCACGAAGCCAGTTTGGGGTGCCTGGATCTGAAAAGTGCCCAGAGCGGGGAGGGGATGGGGATGATGGGGGAGCCCCCACCGGGCATCAGGGGCTGAGCAAAGAGAGCTGGGGCTGCTCCATCCGAATCAGCTGGATGTGCTCGTCCCACATCACCCAGATCCATCCCCGCTGTGCCTGATCGCTCCTGGGTGAAACACCAAGGCACTCCCAGAGACAAAGGGCAGAGAAAACACATTGAAAAATAAAAATATTTCCCTTTGACCTGTTTTCTTGGCTTGCAAGAAGCATCTTCGATCTTCTGATCTGAAGTTTCTTCCCCCTTGACACGTCCTTTGATTGCATTTACTTATTTTTTTTTTTTTTGCCTCAGAAAGCTGGAAATCAACCCGAGTCCTTTTGATTCTGACTGAAAGGGAGCAGGAGCACAGATGATGTCTCTGGAAAGTGATTTTGTTTTTCCTGAACCGCTCCAGAACTGGGAAGAGGAAAAAACCCAAATAAATCTGTCGTTGGCACAGCAGAGAAGGAGACGCCAAGTGCGCGGAGGTCTGCGGGGGGGTGGCCTCAGCTCAGCCTTGCCACCACCCAGCGATGCCAAAATGCCTCAGACAGAGGCTGGAGGGGAACAGGAGTGTGGGACCCCAGGGTATGGGGCACAGCAGGGATGGAGGAGCCACCCGCAGCCCAGCTGAGGCCCCCCAGCACGGGAATGGTCCCGTTTTTGGGGCAATTCCAAGGATTCGGTCTTGGCACGAGGACCGCCGTCTGCCCCGGCGCAGCAAGAAATAACGCTGCTGTCGATCTTTCCTATTTTCCCCCAAGAAAAACGGAGCCTTGGGGAAGCTTTTAACTTGCACACTTGTTTTTAGCTGAGATATTTCCCTCGGGGAGCTTTGCTGGGTTTTGGTTTGTGTGAGTAACCGGCAGAAGCCCGGGCAGGTCGGGTTTGTTTCCCTCCGTGCTGGTGTGCAGGGATGAAAGCAGGGCTGGAGCCCTCCTCTTCCTCACTCCTCTCACAGGAGAGGTTTTTAAGAGGAACTGGGGGGTTTCATTCCCCTTCCCATCAGCAGGCATTGGGGCTCACAGCATTTGGGAGCTGTTGGAGGTGCAAGGCAGATAAGTTAGGGTTTTTCGGGAGCAGGAGAAGCCAGGTCAGTGCCATTCCACCAACAAAACGCCATTTCCCTGCTATTTAGCAAGGAAAAAGCAGGTCCCACCACAAGTGACGGTGCTCCCTACCTGGCTGGAGGCTCGTGCCCTGACTGCACTGGGGGGACGAGTCCCCGCTGAGCCTGGCTGCCCCCAGACCTCAGCACCAGCTGAATCATTTCCCTGCCCGTGCGTTTTTAAAACCATCTTCTCCCTCGATCCATGCTATCCGTTTTATAGCTGGTTTATTTTCTCTCCCTACTCTGAGTGCTCGCAGACGTTTCAAATCACTGCAGCACACAAATTTGCCAGCTTTCCTCCGTATTGCCTTCTTTATTTGGGTTTTGCGTTGCGGGCTGTGATAAGAAGAGATCTCTTCATCCTTTAGCCATGCGAGCAAACCCTATTTGGGGCAGCTCGCCGGGCTCTAGTGGCTGCCCAGCTGGTGCCAGCAGCTGGCGATGCCCCCACCCTGACTTGTGCTTGAGGGACGGGGATATTTCCATCTCCAAACACCTGAATTCCCTTCTGGGTTATGATGAAGTTGCTGGAAACCCATAGGTAAAAAGCACAGCCCTGAGCCCATGGCACAGCTTTGCCACCCTCCTCTTTGGCTCTGCACATCTCCTGTCCCTGCCTGACCCAGTGACCCTATTCCTCCTCCCAGGACCCCAGAGCAAAAGGCAGATTTGTAGGGCCAGGTCCATGCAATGTGGGGCTGCGGGGAGCACCAGCCATTGTTCTCTCTGATTTTCCCTCTCCCTCCTTCCCTTCCCCCTTTCCCACCCCTCCCGGCACCACGTGATGTATTGCAAGATAACAGCTCCAATTGCTCCAAATTGCTTATTGAGGACTCGGTGGTAAATCAATGATTTTAAATGGGATCACAGAATAGCAATCCTAACAACAGCAGAGTAAAAAAAAAAATCTAAAATAAAATAAAATAAATGGAGCTGGCCAGCGGACAGGGGAGGAGGAACGGCCGGGCTGGTTTCCTTCATTGCCTGCTGCTGGCGGGGAGCTGGGGCAGTGCTGGGCACGGGGAATATTGGGGTAGGATGGAGGGAAGGGGCTAAACCCCCTGTATGGTGCACACACGGGTCCTTGATTGCTGTGCACAGCCCCAGGTGGGTTTGCAGGCAAGGTGTGAGCACAGCCGAAGTCACAGAAGCTGCCGTTTGTCCCCTCCAAATCTAATTTCCAGGCAAAAATCTCCCCAGAACGACCGGCTCGGTAGCTGCTGAAGAACATGAGTTATCGCGTCCTTAAATAGCCATTTTCGTGCTTTTAAGAGCCTGGGTTCTCCAAGATTGTGTGTGTGAGAGCGGCAACGCCGTCACTAAGCAACCTCCCAAGTTTTGAGGCTGCGAAGGGAGGCGGCGAGGATTTGGGGTGGATTTTTGTCTTTCTTCTGCCGGAATCTCCCAGTCGGCTCGGTCCTGCAATTACTGCCCGACTGCCTGCGAGGAGAGACAAAATGAAGATGCAGGCAAACAAAAGCTCCATTAGAAACGTCGGGGAGTGGATGAATGAAGGCTCTCCCCTCTGTGTTTTTCTCTCCCCCTTGATTAATGCATTTCATTTGCTGCATTAGCAAGCGCACCTTCGTCTGCTTGGTTAATAAGGCAAGAAGTGCTGTGCCTCGGCACGGACCGGAGAGAAACGGGAGGGATGGAGGGAGGGATGGAGGGAGGGATGGACAAAGAGGTGAGGTTTTGGTACCTGTGGTGCTGCCCACGATGCCCCACCTGGCAGAAAGCACATGGTGGGCATCGTAGGGATGGGACTGCAAGGAGACCGAAAAAATCATGGGACAAGTTTTCCTCTCCCCTCCACGGTCATTTCCTACCTCTGCCCATACACCTCTGCTTCACCTGAAGGCAGATGGAAGCTGACCGGGGCTCAGGACCCCTTGCTCTGGGATGAGCACCATGGGCTTCGGGGTAAAAGCAGGGGCAAACGAACCCCCCAGGACATCCCCGGGGCAGTGATGCTGAGCGCTGTCAGCGGCTATTATGTGATCGCTAAAAAACGTTCCTAATAATTAATTGTTGGTTATTTAGGAGGCGAGAGCTCGCCCGGTACGCACAATGTGCAATCAGCTCTATTTAAAGGCTCTGCCGGGCCGGATTTAGCAGGCTCGTCCCACCCCGATCAGCTCGCCCAGCTTCCAGCAGGTCCCCGTCTCGCTGACTGCAGATGAAGCATATGCCTCGCCGCGTTGCTTGTTCGGCGCTTGATTTATTGACTGATTTATTTAAAAATGTAACACAGCACTGCTGACAGCTTGGGCTTCGGAGACCTGTCCAAGAATAATTTTTATGAACAGAGACGGAGGCAAAATAGAGCTCGGCTGTGAGCTGATGGGATGAAGCCGTCAGCCTGGCAGTGCTCATGGGGCGGTGACCTCGGCATGGGCACCAGCCTGGGCTGGGATTTCCCAACTCTCCAGAGAGGTTTTTTCCCTCCTGGGAGGCTGGAGCTGGACCTTAAGGATGGGAACGGAGACTGAGAGGGTGTTGGTGGAGATCTGAGAGCATCCTTGCGATGTGCTGCGCCCACATCAAATTCAGCTTCCACCCCAAAGAAAGATGGGATGGGAAGATTTAAGGACCAGATAGCGCCACGGGTCCTGCCAAGGCTGGAGGCTTTGCTGGTGTTTCTGGCTGGCTGAAAGGGGCTCATTGCAAAACCGAATTGTGCAGGGGAAAGCCACATCTGCAGCCCCTTGAGCTGCTGCCGAAGCCAGGGACAAACTTAGCAAAGTCTCTTCTCACTTTGCTGCTCTCCCCGTCTGTAAATACTCAGAGATAGCAGCCGTAAAAGTACCTTAGAGAGAAGGCAGCGGTAAAATTACATCAAGCCTAGGGGCTTAAACTGATTGAAGGATACATTTTCCAAGCTGATACAGCGAAAGCAGCGGCAAAGCTCTCGTGCACCAGGCAGCCTGTGCGGTTTGATCATTTTTTGTCCTTCTAACTGGCCAGACAGCTGGAAAAAACCCCGTGAATATTTTTGGGAACGCACTCGTGGGGAGGAGTGCAGCCATCGGGGGCAGGGGGAACGCGTTAACCGGAGGCAAAAGGCTTCTGCATTTTTCCATGCAAACAACCATGGCTTGGAAAAGGCAGAAATAATGCGGTGTTGCAGCCTGGGCTGGTTTCTGTATGGGATTGCGCAAAGGGCTCATGGTCCTGGAGATGCTGTTATTGGGACAGAAAGGGACAGGGCTGAGGTGGCCATCCCAGCAAGGTCTTGCTGGCATTTGGGAGCCGAAGGCACGGCTCCAAGATAAACGCTGCCTTAAATAAATAAAAATCCTGCACCCCGCTAATCGCCAGCCCTCCTGCCTCCCCCCTGCCCTGCCGTGTGAGCCCAGCTGGGGTGGGTTTGCTCCGACCCGCCTGGCACCTCTAATCAGTATTTATGGCCCTGACACTTATCTGCTTGACTTCTGCTCTGCACCCAGGCCGGATCGCTGACCTGCCCCGTGCGCCCCGGGCCCGCGCTGACACCAATAATCGATCACGGCGGCTGCTGGCTCGCTGCGAGCAGCAAAGATAAAGTGCAGCGAGGGAGGGAAGCTGGCTGTGCTCTGATGGGGGAATTTCCCGGCGGGCACGGGCAGACGTGCCAAAAAAATCCTTAAGCATCCTCCCTTATCCCGTTGAAGCTTCTGGGGGCTTGCTTGGGGCTGGAGGGGGCGCAGAGTGGGGGCTTTTCTGACCCCAAACCTAAAATTGTGAGTGAGTGGCTTGTGTCATGCAGCCTCCAAACCTTCCCGGCTCGTCTGGCCACAGCAATCGGGATGTCAAAGGCATTAAACATCCACTTTCGCCCGCGAGGGATGGCAGGCGGGGGGGAGAGGGACGCGGCGCCACATCACACGTTGGCCTGCCTTCTCCCTCCCAAATCCCCCCCTGCTCACTCATCCTTCCCAAGGACAGTGGTGGTGTTTGAGCTGCTGGTGCCTGGCTCTGATCGATGGGCTTGGGGACAGGTCACAACTCAGAGGTGCCAGAGCACCCCCTGGGCACCCAGCTCCTGGTGCTGGCTCCACCCATTGCTCCTGAATGGGAGCAAGAGCAGGAGTGAAGGGTCAAATCCCCTCTTTTGGCAGCAAGGGGGGATTTAAAACAACATTACCCTGTCTCTACTTACCTGATGGTGTCACCCTGCAGGGAGAAGGATGAGGCTGGGGAAGGGGAGCCCGGACCTGGCACCAGGACAGTGCAGAACAGGATAACCCCGAGACCTGGGGCACGAACCGGCTGCCTGCAGCCGAATTTTACTGGCATGATGCTGTTGTGGTACCCAGAAGGGCTGTAATGATCTGGGAGGAAAATAAAGGCAGGCCTCCTGGTCACTGCTCACGCTGCTCTCCAGCACTGCAGCTCCTTGCTGGAACGAAGCGCAAGGTTAACGCTGGACTTTGCTAAACAGCACAGAGCCGGCAGGATGCTAATAAATGCTGATTTAAGTTTGATGAAAGCCAGGAAGAATTATCCCAGAATGTATTAATTAGTGCGATGATGAGGTGCTTGCAAAATGAAAATGCAAAGCAGTGGCTATAGGGAGCAGAGGCGTTGAGGGAGGGAGAGCCTTTGAAGAGGTGCCTGGAGAGGCGGCTGGGCTCCTGCGCTGCTGGTCCCGCCTGATTGCCCCGTGGCAGGGCAGGGAAATTGCTGTGAGCACCGAGATCCATCCTCAAGGATGCTCCCAGCAGCCTGGGACCCTTGGGGTGGTCACCTCACTGTGACCACCAGCACCAAATTTGAGAGGTGGTGATGCAAAGCACCCCGCACGCAGCCCGAGAGCAGAGCAGCGTGCTGGGGGCTGGGGGCTGGCTCTGCAGGGGCACGCATGGGTTTCCCCAGAAGGGGAACAGGTTTTCAAAGTGAATTTTTAAATCCGTCATCTGACGAGCAGCCCTGGCTGATTTCTTCCTTCCTCTCTTCATTATTGATGTTTTACCTGGCTGCTATTTCCTCCAGCCTCCCCCCAGCTCCCCAGGCCACATAAAATGCACCGGACTCACACAGCAGCGCCTGTGCGGGGCTGGTTCCCCTGGCAGAGCCTCTCCTAGGGATGAGATGGATAATTACACCCTGCAGTCATGGCAAAGGCCCTTTGCCACAGGTTGTGTGACCCTCCCAGTGCAGATTTCTCACTTTTTGCTGCAGGACAGTGACAGTGACAGCTCCATGAGCAGGCTCAGGCCACCCAGGGGAGACCCCACCTCCGTTCAGCATCCACCTGTGCCACGTTCACCCAACCCGTGCCCAGTGAGAACGGCAGAAAGGACAGAGGGACGGATGCTTGCCTGGAGGAGGCGAGGAAGCACTCACAGGGATGGGCAGAAAGCTGAAAACCCCAACTTGAAAGATTTCTCTGCTCTGAAGCATCCCCCTCCGACAGCCCTCCTGTGCACATCCCTGGTAGGTGCGCGGTGCAGATGGGAACAGGGCTGAGATATCCCCAAACTGCTCCCAGCTTCTCCTTTCCAGCACATCTCTGCCACAGTCCCCTGCTTAGCCACATCTTGGCAAGCATAAATCCTCCCAGTTTCCCATTAAAGCCCAGTTCTGCACCTTGGCTGCTGCCCTAAAGAGCCTCTCGACTCCGCTGCCCTGTTCGCGGCAAGAAATGCTCAGCAATATCCTGAGCTGTCACAGCTCCGGAGTGAAGCGTGGAGGAAAAGACCCTGGAGCCACTTCCCTTGATCTGTCAAAAGGCAGGATTTTAGCTAATGGGCTCTCATCGTTATTCAGCAGTTTGTCCTCGTGCCTCTGCCTCTGCTCCTGCCTCCCTTTGCAGAGCGGAGCTGCAGGTTTGCTCTGGGAAGGATGGAGCCTATTCCTGGCTGGAGAAAAAAGTGATGGGAAAACACAGCATTTGGGCATTTTTTAGGGTGTGAGCTCTAGTGCTGGGCCAAAGGGCTGGGGGGGATAAGTCCCAGCCCCCAGCTGGGCTCACCATGGGGGATGCTGCCTGGGCACGGTGGTGCCTTGCTATGGGCCCACTGGTGGGGTCAGCTGGGTTTGAAGGGAGCCAAAACCACAGCTGGGATTTTCTCCAAAAGCCCCAGGTTTTAGGCATTCAGATCTACAGAGATTTGCTCAGTGTGGAGGCTGGGCAGGGAGGAATAGTAGTGGAGGTGCATAGCTAGAGAAATGCCAGCGTGCTTCATGCCAGAGCTGCCTCAGACATTACTTTCCTGTCCTTTTCCTCTAAAAGAATTTAAAGAAAAGAAAATGTTCCCAGCTGCCACCCTCTTGGAAGGCTGCAGGTTAAAAATATCCTCCCGGAGGGAAGGAAAAAAAAACAAACAAACAAAAATAAACACTCATAAGAGAAAAACAAAACCAAAACAAACAGAGCCCATCTACAAACCATCACATCTCCAATCCCATCCTCAAAGCTGAAGGCATCAAGGACACCTTTCCACTCCCCCCCCCTAAATCCTTACACTTTGTGGTTTTCCTGTGAAGATTTCCTGGTGTAATTCATGCCTATTCCCTCACCACCTTATTTTTTCCCCTCATTTTCAAGCAATCCCTACAAAAGCAGAGCTTTGCTACCAGCCAGCCTGCGTACGGTGAAAAACCAACTCAGGGGGCTTTGGCTGTCAGCACAGCTTTAGAGAAGGTAATGATAAAAGGGGTAAAAAAATAAAAACAAAACTTCTGAGTGGCCGGATTTGGAGGCTGTGGAAAGCTCCAGGTTAAACACGAGCACCTGCACTTGATGCTGCCCGCTTCTCTTGGGGGCGAGGAGGCTGGGTCTGAGCTATGGGGTCTGGGGGATGCAGGGCACCTCTTGGACAGCCTCATCCTCTCCTCACCCCTCCGGCACCACCATCACATCCTCTTGTGATGGAGCTGGGGGTTTACATGGGAACCAAGCTCACCAGGGCATCGGTGTGAGCAGGACTTGAGACAGTTTTCCATCACCGAGGTGGCCCCGAAGCTCCAGGTCAGGATGTCCCTTGCAGTGGGACACCCCAGACCTGGATGAGGGTGGCGAGGAACGGTCCCAGCACCGAACTTTTTGCCATTTCACCCTGCTTCACCCAAATCACGTCTTGGGGAAGTTCAGGAGGAAACGGCAGCGCGTCCCCACACGGCACGGGGCCGGCTTCTAAGGGAGAGACGTTGATTCGAAGTGACTGCTCCTTTGGAAATTTCCTCCCGCTGAAGGAGCAAAACGAACAAAAACCCTTTTCTTCAGGAAAAAAAAAATACAAAAAAACAAAAAACAACAAAACCCAACATGGAAACAAAGCTCAGATCAGCACCCGGCCACGTAATGGGAGCAGACACGGTCCCTGCCACGGCTGCACTGACCGCAGACAGATCGTTTCGGGTCAGTGCGGAACAACACAGGGGGAGCAGCGGGGATGGGGAGGCCGTGATGGAGAGGGAATTTTTTATTTAATTAGCCCTAAATAATTAGGGCCCCTATCCTCTGGAGCATCAACGACAGCCAACATATTTGGGCAGGGAAGCCCTGCAAAGAGGGAGCTGGGTTGTGGCTGAGCTTTAGGAGCCCCATCACCTCCTACAGCCCTACAAGGTTACTCCAAGAAGCTCCCAGGTGTCCCACCAGCCGATGGCAGGGACACCGGGGACACTGGGGACACCGGGGACATTGGGGACACCGGGGACAGGCCTGGAGGCTGTTCAGGTGTGCACGCGTGGCTGAGCGGAGGAGAGCTGCGCTCAGATGTGGAGAACTCAATAATCCGTCAGCATCCCGGCGCAGGCTCTGCAGCACGCCCTTAATAGACTTATCTTTACCACAATAATGTATTTTATTTTTCCCGAGCACATTCATTATTCACACGCTTATTTCCCCGCGGATTATGTATGTCGCCCGAGCTCTGTTCTCCTGCCTTATTTTCACAATGTCGGCTCTGGTACCTACTTATTTTTACAGCATTGTCACCTGCAAACGGGTTTCTATTTAATCGCCCAAACTAATAATACGGCTCACTGGAGATGTCGGGAGGAGGACGCTCGCTTGCTTCTAAAGTCTCTCGTTTGAAAGAGCCCAGCTGCTGGCACTGAAGCATCCTCCACGCAGCGAGTCCGGGGGCTCTCAGCCCATCTCTTGCACGGATCCTGCTCCAGGACAGGCAAACCTGGTGGCTGCAGCACCTAAAAGCCCAGGAGGGAGCCGGGAGGAGGGTGAGGATGGGATGTGCCGTGCAGCTGCTGGGCTCGGGGGCACACGATGCCCGCTCCGAGGCACTGGGGTCGGTTTGCACGGATCGCTTCTGCGCAGAGCTCCTGAATGAACCAGCCCTTGGGAGCCCAATTTCTGGCCCTTCCCCATTCCCAAGCTCTTGGTGTGTTAAAGCAAATCGTGTTCCCTTGGCACAGCCTCACCACGAGCCCGATACCCACCCGTGGTGCTTGGGGCACACAAACACAGCCAGCACAGGCTGCTCCCAGCCTTCCCCACACATCACCGCGCGCTGTGATGGAAGCATCACCCCCCCCTTGAAGCCCCGACGAGCTGCTTTTTTGGGGGGGGGCTGGATCTTGGCTGGTTTTGGCGTTCTTGTGTTTTTTTTTTTTTGTGGAGGATGGTGATTTAATTTTGTCGCTTTACTTCGCAGGGAGAGGGAGGTTACTTTGCAGTGGGGGATGCGAGGGCTCATGTTTGCACGCGCGCCTTTCCGTGTCGGGAAGCAGCAACACAAACACTGCTGCTGCAAGCTGTGCGATGCTCCGAAAGGAGACAGAGACTTCTGGCTTATGCCTGGAACAGCTCCGGGGGCTCAGACGAGCTGCACCGTGGGCTGGATGTGCCGTGAGGGCAGCTCAGCACCTTCGCCCCAGCCGTCTCCCTTTGCCATTTCCTGAACCCTGCAATTGGGACGCTGAGGATGGGCTGAGCAAAGCAGAGCCTCCGGGCACTCAGGGGGGGAGTTTGTCTTGTGGGTGCTTTGTTAAACCATCTGCAGGGCTCGCAGGAGGAGCCCTCCTCATGTTGCAAGCACCCAGTGCTCCCCATCCTTCCCCTCCCCACTGGGGTCCCCAGTGCCTTGTAGGATGCTCCGGGTCCTGCTCTCCTCCCCTGCACCTCTCCTTGGAGCCCAGCTGCCCCCCAGCTCCTGCCCCCAGCTCCCAGCCCTCATTCACCACCAGAATCCTGGTTTTCCTTCAAGATTTTAATATTGCAGCTCCTGAGCCGTGCTTCACCCCGAGCCTTCATCCCCAAACCCCGCTCCCCACCCAGGTCCCTGTCCCCGTGCTGCTCCCCCAGCTCACCCCGGCACTGCCACCAGAAGTCCCTCCTCTCCCCACCTTTAGCCCCTGCGTTATTCTGCCCACGTCCCTGCGCTCGCTCCCTTCAATGAGAGTCATAAATAAGGCATAAGGCACGCTAAAAAGGAAGAGAAAACATCTGATCTTTTATTCCAGCTTGTTGCAGAGTCACGATGGATTTGGATGCACGTTCCCCGCAGACCCCTTGGCCTGTGCAGATGTTTTTGCAGACGTTGAGCACCAAAGCACGGGCAGGAGCCTTGTGGAGAGGTGGGTGCCAAGTGCTGCACCCCACGAAGGTAATTTGGGGGAAAAAAAGAAGGGATCCTATAGCTAAAACCCACTTTTCGTGAGGTCCTGATGCGGAGGGCAGCTCCCACCCTGGTGCTTTCCCCTTGTGCTTTCAGAGGAGCGAAAAAATCAGCAAAAGGCTTGCTGGGTTGGCACGGGAACTTTTCCAGGGACGGGTCCCTGGTGCTAGGCTTCTGCCGCGAGGATTTTGGACAGCGCCACGAGACCACGCACAAGCATCCCTGCGGGGAGCCATCACTGGACACGTCCACAGCCACCCTGCAGCGATGCCAGGCTGAATTTGCTGAACTCCTAGGAGATAGTAATTTAAAAATATACTATTTTTTTTTCCTGAGGAAGAGGGGTTTGTGCAAGCACATGCCCTGGGTCGGAGACAGCCGTTGTGCTTCTTCCTGTGGAAGTTTACAGCTTATCAGCCAACTTCAAGCAAATTTGATGGTAGCGATGGGAATCTGAAAAGAATTGTGTTGCTACAGACTGGGTGAGTGTCCACAGCCCAGCAGAGCGGTGGAAGATGTAATTAGTGGCTCAGCTGAGAAACAGGCAGTGGTGTGAGGGTCTTCTTTGCAAATGTCAGAGAATCCACAGGCAATTCAGCCCAGCTCTCACCCCTCCGGTCCCCTCCTGGTGACCACACTGGGCTGCCCTTCCCCTATCACCAGCTGAAGGGAAGGTTTTGTTTCCTCCAGGATTAAATGTTTCCCTTCCCTTCAAGCCCCTTGTTTCAATAATGGCAAACAAAGCCCTTTTGCCACAGCACTCATTGTCTCATCCCAATTTCCTGCCTTCTGATCCGAAACAATTTGGTGCCCCAAGCACTCCGTTTTGGGGCCACCCCCCCTTAAACAGGGTGAGGGATTTTCACCCAACAACCAGCTTCTTTGGGAAACTCTGGGGGGGCTGAAGCTGGGTGTGAACAGTGGGGTTTGGCTATAAAACAGCTTGGAAAGTAAAAAACAACGACCTGCTTGGTATGGCCATTACAATGTGTGCCATCCTTCGATGCTCACCTGAGACAAATGCTCTATGAGAAATAAAAGGGGCAAAAAAGAAATTGGGAGGACGATGGATGCAGAAACCCGCACCTCTCCCAGCCCTGCTGGGACAAAGAAACCCTTCACCTTCCTAACAAGTGCAACAAATGCCAAACCTGAGAGGTTTGCAAGGAAGAAGCAGAAAATTAATAAACCCAATTCCCAGCACTGGAAGAGCAGCAGAGCGTGGGGAGGCTGGCCCAGCGAAGGG
Source organism: Anas acuta (assembly GCF_963932015.1). NCBI lineage: Eukaryota > Metazoa > Chordata > Aves > Anseriformes > Anatidae > Anas > Anas acuta. The sequence continues at coordinate 6,337,926 of NC_088997.1, forward strand.
CCGGGTGGGAATCGAATAAATAAAGGCAGAAAGAGTCAATGCAAGAGGAATTATTTAAGAGGTAGAAGAAAGCAGTTAAAAAGGGAAAAAAAAATATATCAACCCTTTTCAGGGGGGAGTGGAAAAAAAAAAATGTTAGGGAGAAAGTAGGCCATTTGCTAAACAATAAAAGGGATGAAGCAGATGATGACTCTAAAATGGCCGGGAAGCTGAACTGCTTTTAAAAATCTGCCTTTATCAAGAGAAATGTGGAAAAGTGGTTTGGACAATTAGGAAGTAACAAAGGCCTCATAAAAATAGCTGCAGGGGAAGAGAAACGTTCAGGAACAGGAGTGCGGTGAGCGCATTAAGGGATTAGCTATAGGGCCAACCCCATGGACCGGGTCTGTGGGGCCGCATCCTGCCCAGCCCGGCACGAGGCTGGGAGCCAGAGCTCCCAAATCCACTGACCAGATGGATTCGGGGTTTCACTTCTTGGGATTAGAAGTGTGGGGGTGGGTTCCCAGCCCTGGAAGCATCCCGGATGGAAGAGGGGTGAAGCGGGGCGAGGATCCTGCCGGAGAAATGGGAGCGGTGCCTCTGCCTCGCCTTACAGAGGAGGCGAATTTGCGATGGCAAAGTCAATTCTTTCTGGATATCAGGACGTGATATCGCTTCCCGGGGGGCGAAATGGAGGAAGGATGGAATTAAATTAAGAAAGGGGAAGTTAAAATTGAATACCTGAAAGGAAACGTCGCTCCAAGTAATTCTCGGCTCCGTGGGAGAGCAGCGTCCCGGAGAGCAGCTGGAGATCAGGTCCGATCGCACCTGGATGTCGGCATCCAAAAAGCTGAGCCAGGAGGATGCTGAGCATTTAAATCACGGTCGTGGGGTCTGCTCTGAAGGGGCCCCATTGCCCAAGGGGGCTCAGACTCTGCCATGGGGGACAGGGAAGAATAGAGGGGAAAAAAGGGAACAAAATTGCCCTGCACTGCCAATTTTCCTGATTTTCTTGACCCCAGAGAGCTGATGCACGTGGCCACAGAGGACACCAGTCTGCTGCCTCAGTTTCCCCATGAGTGACACAGGGGAGAGAGGCCACCACCTCCCCACCTCTGTCACTTCTCTGTGTGGGCTGGTGAAACAGAACTGCCACTTTCGGTCAGCCCCAAACCACCCAAATTCCCCCAAACCTAGTCCCAGTCTGCGCCCACTTTGGAGCACGAGGCAACATCTCGCTGAACCCCAGCAGCAGGAAGGACAGCAGGTGGGAACGAACACCCTCGTGTTTTCTTTACACTTCTCCTTAAATCCCCCTGAGTCATGCAATTCGCAGCCTGAGCCATCGCTTGAAACGAGAGCAGAGCATCACCAGCAGCCCCCAAAAAAGCCTGTCCCCTCGGCAGCTCCAGACGGCTGACAAAAATAGCCCTGTTCCCGCAGCACCAAATTAACTCACCACCAGCCAGGAAGGAGCCCAAACCCTTCTCTAAGCTCTGGGGACCTGTTTAGAGGGAGCTGTGGGAGCCCTGAGCCTGCTCCTGCCCCATCCCAGCACCTGCAGGTGGGGCTCGGCCCCCAAGGACCAGATTTCCTTGTGAATGCAGGGATTTAAAGAACTGGTTTTGTTCTTTTTGTTAAATTCTTGTGTGTCCTGACTTTGCATCAGGTGGGGAGAGATGAAAAATGCTCAGTTTCGGGAAAATGAAGCCACACTCATGGCTGGTTGGGGAGGGGTAGGCAGCGTAGTACAGCTACTGCCTGCCCAGCCCCAGCAGGGACCCCAAAACCTGGAGGAGATCTCAAATCTTTTGAGGACCTAAGTTATGATTTAGGGAAAAAAAAAAAGAAAAAGGGGGGAAAAGGCTGCTGAGAGCTTCACCCAAAGCTTCCAAAGAGGATCCTGAGCCATCATCTGGGAGGACTTTCCGTTGGGTGCAGATGCTGCCCTTGGCGAGGAGGAGGGAAGCTGCTGGCCACGAGCCACGCGAGCACAGATCGGTGTCTGGTCCCAAACGCCATCGCTCCATGAGCTGAACAGGGTACGAACAGGCAGAATTGGCCAAAAAGCAGAAATTAAGCAACCCAGCAAGGAAAACGTTGCCGCTGTGGGTAAGCGGCCAGAGGAGGGAACACTGGGGTTGGCTCGGAGAGGCTTTGCCTGTCGAGAGGAGAATCCGGCCTGAGCACGGAGATGCTGAGCTGAGGGGCTGAGCTTTGTAGGGGGCTTCTGGATTAAATAAGGGGCATTGAACATGGGGAGGGCTGGCTCCTGGGTGTGCTGGTAGACTTCGGTGTGGCACTTCTGGGGGAAAATTAATGGGTTAGAGAATAGGGAGGGAAAACCCACCCGGTTCTTGGCTTGGGTTTCGCTTGGGAAAAAAGTGCAAAGAAGTCCTGGTGCAAGGAGGTGGTAAAAAGTCCTGGAGGTGCCTTGGAAGATGTAAGTGAGCAGGAGGGCCCACGACAAGTGATCTCTGCCAGCAGAAGGCATCGGAGCGGAGCAGGCTTTCAGCAAAAGCAAGCTCCCGAAACACAGCGCCCCGGCGTCCGCGCTGTCAGGAGCGATGTTGTAAATGGCCCTTGGATGTACTATCACCTTGTAACACGGCACAAAGAGCGCGGTGGATCAAGTGGAAAAATGATGACTTTTCAAGGGAAATCATATACTGCAGGTGGGGGAGAAAAAAAAAGAAAAAAAAAAAAAAAAAGGAGGTTGGACTGATGCGAACCCTCTGGTTTTAGCCGAGCTGTGCACAAAGGAGTTTCTGCTAAGAAAAGGCAGCTCTGCCAGGGGATCTGGTGTAAAGTCCCATCTCCTGCAGCCCCGTGGCACACAGCAGGTGCTGGGGGGCTGGCGTGGGCGGTCAGACAAAGCAAAGTGTCACCCCACCTCCTCCCTCGGGTCCTCTTTCTGTTCATATTCGTTAACTGGGTCTGTTCCCTGCTGCATCCTCATCACAGCGATCAGCTCCAGCCCCCTTTCCTCAAACACCAGTGAGGAACAGCAGTTCAGATGTACCATCATGGCTTTTAATATATTTTCGCCCTCCAGGGCTGCAAAGAAAGAGTGGAGAAATTGTTCTGATGGCTCAGCTTCGGGCTGGAGGGGGGAGCTGGAAACGTGGTGGGGATCGATGGAGAAAAGATCACCAGGGGGTGGCTGTGGTCCCCTGAAAGACTTTTTCCTGGGGCTGGAGCTAGCCATGGGGGGAGAAACCGAGACCTTTGTTGGGAGCTGTGGCTGGGATGGCTCACAGAGATGGCAGAGATGGCTCGTGAGGACAAGGCACGAGGTCACCTGGAGAGTCCAGGCCCTAAAACCCATCTGGGAGCAGTGTGAGAGGGCACAGCCACCCCACAATGGGCTGAGGGCACCCAGAGGGGTTGGACACAGCTGACTTGGGTTCCTCTCCATCCCCTGCACACCCCTAATTCCCTGTGAAACATCTCTGCCGAGCTCGGGGAGCCATCCCAGGGCACCGCAGCAGTAGCCGAATGGGCTTGTTGGTTAGGTAGGACGAGGTTTGGATGGAGACCAGCCTTTTTTTTTTCAAGGCAGAAAAACAGGGATGGAAGTGGGAGGCAAGTAAAGGTCTCCATTCACACCTTTCCCCAGACAGCCTCCCCAAACACACAGGCAGGAGCCAAATTTGGGGCTGTAATTAGGAGGCGGGCAGAAGCTGATTGTTTTGGGTGGCATTTCTTTGGGAGTTTAAGGTTCTCCTGCAAGGAAACGGAGCTGCTGTGCTGGTCGGTGGTGCGGGGTGCTTGGCAGTGGCCACGGCCCAGCTCAGAGCTCAGGCTGCACTGCAGGGTGGCCGATGCTCTCCTGGAGAGATGCATCCTCTGGGGATGCTGAGAAGGGCTTTGGGACAGCACAATGAGGTGAAGACGATGCTGAGACGTCCCAAAGGCAGTTTCTGCCTTACCCTATATCTCATGGGCACAAAAAGGAGCCCAGCTGGGCTCTTCCCTCTCCAGCTCTCTTATTTCTGATGGAGCTCAACCAGCGGTAGCACGTCTGGTGCTTGGTTCCTTGAAACAGAGGCTGAAGACCAACAAAAGCCACACGCCGCTTCCCTTTCCTGCCAAGGAGAGAGAGAATCGAAGCTCAGCCCTCCTACCTCCCCCCGTGTCGGACCGCTGGGGCCGGGGGCTTGCAAATTACTTTTAATTTGCTTCAGTGCAGCAGGGGAAGGCTGGGACCGGGAGCCGAGGGATCGCTCGTCAATTTTTCAAAGCGAGCTCCGCTTGCTCTTGCGTGAAAAGGACATGCTTGAAAAGTCTGCCTTTGCCTTCGGAAGAAAGCTCCCTCTCTCTCTTTTTCTTTTTTTCCTTTTTTCTTTTTTTTTTAAAAAATAAAAAATAAAAAAAGAGAGACCTGGGCAGCTCCTGAATTTTGTAGGATGGCCTGGGAGCTCTCAAGTATCAACAGGAATAAAATAGTGGAGTTGGTGTTAACAGACTGCAAAGGGGGTTGTGCAGGGTTTCCCGTACCTGGCTGGAGATTTAGCATATTTTGATTTTTCATCTCCTCCTGGCAGGGTCTGAAAAGGAATCACGGAGAGGCTGATCCCTCACTGAGGGGAAAATCCTTCTTCCAGCCGGTGCTGGGAACGGGAGTGCGCGCAGAAGCTTAACACGGTGCAAAAGGGCAACCCAAAAAAATCCCAACCCAAAGCCACATTCCCTCCCCGCACATTTCATGGCAAATCTCACAAGAGAGCAGAGCACGACCCTGAGGGAGAAGAGCACAGCCCTGACCCAACGTGTGGAGATTTCCAAGAGCTGCATGGGGACAAGGAGCACATGGAGATATCAGCCCTGCTCCTGGCACCATTTATCCCACGGCATGGGGCAGAGGATGCCACCCGGACCAGGCTGCAGCATCCCTGGGGAGCCCTTCCCAGTGGCTTCCCCAGGTGGTGGGATCCTCCTGGAGCCCCTCTGCCCTTTTTCAGCCTCCTCCATGCCAGGACCTCGTTATCAGCCCCAGAGGAGCAGAGCACGGGAAGGGGCGCGTGTGCGGCGAGCATGCGTCCCGACGAGAAGCACGAGCATATGGTGACTGTTCCTGGAGGCACCAAAAGCCACAGCCATTAATCTCTATAAATAATTTTAGCCGTGAAGCCTTTGATGGCTGTTTCTTCCTCTCCCCGCAAAGAAACAACAACAACAACAAAAAAAGAGAAAATGAAAGAAAGAAGGAAATGAAAGAAAGACAGAAAAATAAAGGCTTTATAAAATGTCAGCGTTCCTGAAAGAGCAGAACTGAGGCCAGAGGACCGGAGAGCAATTAATTCAAGCCACTAATTGCTTAGAAGCAGTGTTTCTCTAGTGGGTGATGGAGGCTGGTGTGCAGGAGTGCGGCTGCTGAGCCTTTTGCCCCTGGAATCATCCTGCCCCGAGCAGTGGGATCGCCCCATCACGTCCCCATCATTGCTGCCTCTGCCCATCCTCCAAAAAAGCCACCTAACCCTATGTATTTGGGGCAGCCCAGGGTGGTGTGGAGCTGATGCCCCTTAGGAAAATCCCAGATGGGGCCCAGCACCTCCAGGAATGGGGACAGCACCTCCCAGAGCATCCCATATCAGCCCTGGGCACGGGGAGCGGCTCTGCCCCCGAAGGGTTAAGGCAGGAGCCACGCGAGGTGACGGAGTAACAAATTTCACTTTGCTCCTATTTGTAGTTAAAAAAAGCACTAATTCAGCCTAAATCTGCCTGAAAGAGCCTTAAGTGGTAATACGCCGATAAGACGACTTTATTTGGCTTAGCGTTTGGGAAGTTGTGTGTGTGTAAATGGGGGAGGATATTGCAGGGGCTCGCTTGCTCTCTGCCTCTCTTGCTTTTAACGTGGGGAGCCGCCTGCTTTGCCTTCTGCTCCGCTGCCGGCAGTGCTTATAGGGCACTGTGACACTTCCCCAGGGGTGTTTTGTGCTCTCAGCAGTGGTTGTGGCTCGGCACAGGACCAGCACCCCGCTGGTGACCCCCGGCAGCCCCACAGCCAAGGACGTCTCCACCTCCTGGAGCAGCCCCAGGCAGGTTTGGAGCCACCTCTGATCCTCCGTGTTTTTTTTTGGCTGCTGGATCCCTTTCCAACCCCTTTGTCTAATTATGGGGACGTTGGGTGATTTCCCCGCAGTTAATAAGGCTCGGGGAAATGTTCCTGCCAAAGGTTAGCATGGCTGAGCAGAGCCCGATCATCAGGAGCACAAACACAGCCGAGCGGTGACACCGGGCGAATTTCGGAAAGGTCAGGTATCAGCTAAATGAGAGGAGATGAGAAACTTCAGCCAAATGCTTCTTAGAACCACCTGAGCACAGGGCTTGAGGGATGCTCGGATGGGCTCCGTTATCTTTTGCTGTCGATGCCTAGGGTTCATTTTTGCCCTCTCGATACGAACGTGGGATTTTACGCACACGCCGCTGGCCTCGGTCTCTGTTAACATACATCGGTGTCTATGGGGCTTTCTCAGGAGCGAACAGAAGCAAGGACTTGCAGTTATCCAGCATTGGTTAAATCAGTTAAATTGGTGCAAATCGGCTTCTGGAGGCTTTTTTGTTGCCTCTCCCAGCACTACCCAGCACTATGCGGTGGGCGTCCGGCACGGGGACGCTTTGGGGGCTTTTGCTTCATTAAGAAGTGCTGAAAAGAAGCTGAAATGTTTCATTCTGGGACATTCAAAATAAGATAATTCTCTCCAGGATACTCAGGCAGTTCCCCTGGGACCACTTTTAAGTGAATTGTTTTGACTTCTTTTTTAATGGAAGTTTTGTTTTTTTTTTAATAAAAATTGACTGATTTTAAAGAAATAGGAAGGTAAATGGGCCCTAAAATGATGTCTATTGGTGGAAAAAAAAAAAAAAAAGAAAGAAAAAGAAGAAAAAAAAGACACAACTTCTCCCACTGATCTGTAGCAACAGTTTTTATAGTTTTCCCTTTCACATACTCCCCAGACCTTGGGAAAAATTGCTTTTTTTGGGTGGACACCAGCCAAACACAGCAGCTTGGCTGAGCCTGCCTCGCTCCTCTAGCTGGGCACCACCGGTGGGATGCCAACAGGGTCGTGAGCTGGGGGCTCGCTGAAGCACAAGACACAAAAGAGAGCAGAGAGAGGAGAGCTTCGTGCCCGCCCCGACCAACCTCTGACAGCCCAGGAGGAATTGGGATGATTTCGGTTTGGTTTTCGCATTATTCCTGTTCCATTTAGCTAAATAAATAGAGGCCGGGTTTGAGCTAATTTAATCGTGTGCGTGCAGCCAACGTGCGCAGCCAGGAGCAGATGATGAATTTTATTGAACTGCTGCAGTCGGAGTATTGGAGGAACGGCCGCGAGATGCTGTCAGAAGGCTTCCTGCCCTTTTCAACAGGGACGGCAACGAACGGCTTAATGGGGAGAAATAAGAAGCACACAAAAAAAAAGAAGAAGAAGAAAGGCAGTAACGTGGCTTGTTTTCAAGGAGGCACCCGGACTTACAGCTCAGCTGCTTTTGTCCTGCGCTGGCCTTCAGGAGACTTGCTGGGTCTGAATGTGTTTGGTGTTTAATGGGATCTGTCCGTAAAGGATCACAGCACAACAGCAGCCAGTTATTTAATTGGCAATAATGTGAAAACAGGTACTCACTGAATATTTGAGATTCGGTGGAGAGTCTCCCAGACTTAAAACCAAGCCTAACCCAGGTGGGTCGGGGACACCCGGCCGGTTGCCCACCTTCAGCGATGCCCACCCTGCTCCGAGAAACCTGCCACTTTTACCACTTGCAGCAGTGACCAAGTGCCTTTATTTTCAGAACTGCCCCACTTGCAGGAGATGCAGAACCACCCCCAAAAGCTCCCAGAGGCAGGGACGTGGCAGGGACACAGGAGCTGTGTGGGGCTGGAGCGCCGCAGAGCCACTGGTGCGGGCTGCGATAATCCGGCAGCGGCAGCTTGATTCCTTGCCACGCCGTTACTCACGTTTGTTTACTGCAGGAAATTCATCTTTTCGGCTCATGCTGGGGATTAATTAATGGTTATGGCTTCTGTGACCCTGTGATTAACTCATTTTCACATAATTGCTTGAAGACAAAACGATGTATTAGGAGCTTTCCTCCCTCCCCATCCCCGCTCGCCATGGCCTCGGGAGGGACCCAGCAGTCAATAAGAATTTGGTTTTTCTTCCTTTTTTTTTTTTTTTTTTTTGCCTTTCCCTGCTTTTATTTTGCACATCCTTTATAGATCCAGAAGAAGAAAGTCAGTGAGAAGTGGGGTCGAGAGCATGTCCCAGCAGAGCCCCGTTGGCCTTTGGACTCCATGAAAAACGCCGACCAAATTTCAAAGGTTTGGCATTTGAGGGGCATCTCAGAAGGGCTTGGCTTTGCCCTAAGGCTGCTGCAACCTGGAGCAAAGCCCTGCAGCCTCCTGATGTGAAGGGATGTGGTGTCCCCTGTGGCTTGCTGGCCTCACCCTTCATCTAGTTATTTTCAGCGAGTCCTCAAGCACCACAAGCCCTCCTTTCAAAACTGGGAAGCTCTGAATGGGGACACCAGGCGTAGTCCCTGCTTGTCCCCAAGTGCTCTGCTCTATCCAGTGTGGGACAGCTGGGGCAGGACAGGGGACAGTGACATCCCGTCCATGGGGATGGGATGGGATGGAGGCACCCACCCAACGCAGACATGGAGAATGTGCCCATGGGGACCACGGTGCTGGGCTCAGGTTCTTGTACCAGGGAGGTGCGGGGCTTGGCAGGCTGCAGGGAAGGACCCCGAAGTGAGGTCCTGCCCTGGGGCCCACCTGCAAGCAGGGAAATGAGATTAAATGAGCTGGGGACACTTATCTCCTGCCTCTGATGGAAGAGAGGGACGCTGGAAGGACGGTTTCCATCACACACCCATCCTGCCTGGGCCCAGCAGGAGTGAGAATAAAGTTTAAATCAAGCAATTATTTCCTTAATTTCTCTTCAGCTTCAAATGGCTTGAATTGCCAGAGGGTTTTCTGGTTTGGGTGGTTGTTTTTTTTTTTTCCTTTTCCTTTTTCATCCTATTCTTCCTCTCCCTCTTTACTGGTTCTAATTGTGTCATTAGTAATTAATGACTTTGGAGGGAGACATTTTCTTTTTAATTAAATGAAGAAAAGAGGAAAGCTGCGGCGACGCACACAGCGTTCACCCTCTTGGCACGGGCAGGGCTTTCCCGAAGCAGTTTTTTCTCCTTTCCATCAGGTGGGGAAGAGGCTGGCACCAGCCCGGGGCTATTTTCTGTTCCAGCACAACCCGTGTCAGAGGGGTCTTCCTCGTCCAGGCGGGCAGCTCTGCTGTGCTGTGGTCACAGTGAGCTGGGGGTAAATTTAACTCCAAGAGGGATGCACTCGGAGAGCGAATTCATGCCGAGAAGACAGGCTGGGTGGTGCAAAACCTGCTCCAGACATGGTTCATCCTCCAAGGAGACCTCAGAGAAGACTTCAGGTCCCTCCGAACTGACAAGCTTTGCAGAAGCTCATCCCACTGCTGCCCTGGAAGATGAAGTGATACCAAAGTGAATATCAGACCCTAGCGATGCTCCGATGTCCCCGCTGCTGGTTTGGGAACCCTCTTCCAGAGACATCCCCGCCTCGGGGACCAGAGCATCACTTGAGGCATTTCCAGCAGGATCAGCCCCTCGGCATCCCGTGCCGCAGCAGGGATCCTCCCCCTGCTTCCCAGCACCGGGAAGGAGGCTCGGGGCAAATCACGTCCCAAAAGGCAATTATCCCTCCTGCTGATGCTCGCTGCTCCGTCCGAGCCGACGCGGCGCTCCATTTGTCATCGTTTGTGAGAGCAGCGAGGGGGGAGGCCACCGCCCAACGGGGACTGATTGCTTGGATGCTGGCCGGGCTGGGCAGGCAGCCTGGGCTCTGGGAAATGGCAAATCATTCCTGCACACGGGAGTCGTGTGCCGGGATCCCGGCCACCCACCTCCAGCCTCTCCCGAGCCACTGGGAGGACAGGGCTGCTCCCAGGGCTGCCTGGAGGAGCACTGGGGGGCATGGGGCAGGTTTTGGGGGATGAAAACAGCCAAATGCCTTCCCTGCAGCTCTGGTGATGCTTCCCAATTTACTTTCAGTAAAAGCAGTGAAGGAGCATTGGGGATTTGGGAGAATAAAAGGAGGAAGCCTCACGTCTGCAGATGCGCAGGACGCAGCGAGGCGCAGTGGGAAGGAGGGGAATTGGCCCCAAAATTAGCAGCTGATGGCCAGGCAACAGCTCTGGGGGCTCCTGCAAGCAGCTCGGAGCAGACACTTGCCCAGCAGTCAGAGGGATTAGGGGGAAAACATAAAAAGAACCTTCAAAACCTAGCAAAAAGTTCAGTCCCATGCCAGGAAAACACAAAGGAAGAAACAAAAGAGCGCAGGGCATTTTCTAGGGCTGTTACCCGAGGTTTGCAGCCACTCTCAGCAGCTGGAAAAACTCCATGGCAAGAAAGGAAAATGTCAGTGGGTAACGGGGACAGAGAGCGAGTTTTGTCAGGAGCAGAGGTCTCTGCGCTTGGAAATAGATGTCCCTTAAGGTCCCTTCCAACCCAAGGTGTTTGGTGATCCTAAGAGGAGCCTGGGGTGGTGGGCAGCATGTTTCGTGCCCCCTGCTGGCATTACCTTGTGGCCCTGGGGTGCTCCTCACTGGCTCCCCTTTGGGACCACCGGATTTTCTCCTCCCTCTCACCCCCCTCCACCTCTCCTGCCTCTTTTGCCCCGTTTTCAGTCCTGCGAGTGGCTGGGATCCTTGCATTAGCTGCAGCTTGGAGAAAGTAATCAAGCTATTTCTAGGCAGAGAACTAATTTAATGCATGGATGACTTTAGCTCAAAAGAAGAAATAAGGACAATCAGGCATCCTAAGGGAGCAGAATAATAGGGTAATTTGCACAAGATGAGGAGCAAGGGGGAAAAAAAAAAAAAGAAAAAAAAAAAGGACCGCTCCTTCTTTTGAATAATCTTCTTTATAAATCTTCTTTCCCCTTTTTTAATTGTCACTGGCAGTGGATTTCCTGGGCTCGGTACCAGCGGTGACGTGGTTTGGTGCTTCCATGGGGCGAGATTTCCAGGCAGCTGCAAGGAAGGAAGGGAAGGGAAGGCAGGGAACGGCCCGAACGCTTCCTTCTGGTGGTGAAACTGATGTTTGGAGCTGTCTGACGAGGTGGGAAAACAAACAAACAGTGTGAAAATCGGTTGGAGGTGAAAAAAATGAAGCTTTCCCCTCCAAAGGTGTGGAAACAGGGAGGGTCCCACTTTACCAAAGGGCTCTGTGAGATTATTTTCCCCTTCCCTTTACAAGAAATAATGTGACTGAAAGCAAAGCTTTCTCGTGGGAAGTTTCCATTTTGAGGAATCTCATCACCGCATTCCCCTGCCCTCCTGCATCCCCGCCTGGCTCCAGCTGCATGGCACTGCTGGGGAGGGAGGGAGAGAAGGAGGGGGGAGAAACACAAGGCACCAACACAACAAGTAGGTCAGAGCACCATTTGTCAGCTCTTTTGCACCGGGTGGAGTGAGCGGAGCCAGCAGCTTAATGGATGGAGCTCACTTGTGAAATTACCCGGCGCAGAAACATGTGTACCTGCAGGGCACCGAGCCTGGCTCGCACGGAGGGGAGCTGTGAGCCCGTCACCAGCCAGGAAAGGCACAGCAGAGCCTGCTCCTCTCCTCCTGTTTTCCTCCCCGGGGCGAGCTCTCGGGGTGTATTTTCAGACCCGCTTTCCCAGGAGCCGACCGAGTTTTCCAAGGCTCCGCTGTGCCGGGCTGGAGGCCGACTGCCAGCCCAGGGATGCTCTCCCTAGGTCCAGGCAGCCTCTGTTCAGCCAGGAGAAACGTGTCGGGGGCTGGCAGTTTGTGAGTTAGGTAATTTCTTGGCCTTTTACGAAATGAAATTGGATGGGGGAAGGAGTGCAGACAGGGGAGCAGCTTTGCTCTGTGCGAAGAAAAAGCCTCCATAAATCATCTTCCCCAACGCGCCGTCCTTAGAAACCTCTCCCTGGTGCTGGCAAAAGCTCCAGGGGCAGCACGTGGCTCACGGGGATGATAAATAAATCCCTCGGTGTTCCCAGGAGATTGGGGTCTCCTTCCCCCTGGTGAAACCCCCACTAAGAGCTGTCCCCAACCCAGGGCAGCGACCCCAGCCCAGCTCCAGTCTATGGCCCTGGGGTCCTGCACCCGATGCGAGGAGCATCTGCAGCACCCGAGGACGAGGAGCTGGCGGTGCTGGGGGTTCCTCGGGGCAGCACGAGGGTGCTGAGGTGAGCAGAGCACCAAAAGCTGAACTCTGGGTCCGGGCGGGCTGGCCAAAGGCCCCGTGGACAGCAAGGGAGAGCGCTGGGAACGAAACGTAGCATCTTATTAGTAAAGGCCATCTGAGCCTCTAATTAAAATTTGCCTAATGACCTGGCTCCTTCGTCATTTTCACTATCAGAGACATTAATTTAAAGTGACAGGTGCTTAGGCAAAGACGAAATTAATTTCTCCTTTTAAAAAAAAAATTAAAGGGGCAGAGCCCGTGTTTGGTGACGTCCCCCAGGAGGAGCTGCTGCGAGCTCATCCCGGCGGGGAGGGGAGGAGGGAGAGGAAGGAGCCACACACCACAGGCGTCCTTCACCCTTAATCCCTGTCCAAAAGGGGCCCAGCTGATGGGCTCACAGCACCCAACAAAGCCCACCTCCACCCCTTTGGGTCATCCAGGGCCTCTTATGGCTTGACCTAAATGGGACAGAGGAATAAATCCAGAAAGCAACACCCCACCTCGCAGCAGTCCCTGTTGACTGTCCCCAAGCTGAGGTCCCCAGGGAGGTGGATGCCGCGGGTCCCCAAGTCCCCGCACCACCAGCTCTGTCCCTGCCCTCTTGTGCCCATCTGCAGGTCCATCTGCCCCCACGGTGCATGCAAGAGGTCTCTGAAGATCTCACACCTTGGTTTCATCCCCGCCTGTACCTGCACGGCGGTGCTGAGCTGCTCCCCATCCTCCTGCCCCTCGCAGCTGGGGATTCTCACGCCGCAATATTCCTCTTCGTTAAAGCAGAGGCTCTGGTGGATTTAGCGTTCGGCGTCTGTAGTCCGTGCCTCATCGTTCATGCCACATTGATTCTCAATTCCAGCCCTGTAGGTTATTTAATTGGGCAGATATCCCTTCAATTTTCTCCTCCAGCGATATTATTGATGGCTGAAGTCTATCCATTTCTTTGCGCGGGGCTCTGAAAGGAGCCTGTTAACAATTATAACAATAGTCAAACACTTTGCTTTCAATTGTACTTCACAGCCCCAAATCTCAAACAAACCATTAAGCCCATCTTGGAAGCATTCGTTGGCCTGGGTCCGGCCCCGGGATGGCAGGCACAGCCCTCCTGGCTGCAGCCACCGCTGCTCCCTCTCCGCTCCCCTTGGCCACGTGCGTGCGGAGCCAGCCAGGACCCCGTGGAAACGTCCCAGCAGGAGCTGGCAGCACGGCACAGCCCTGGCCCCTTGCTCACCTAAATCACGTCAGTGCTGCCAGGTCAGATTGGGACCGATAGGACAAACGCACGAATAAATCACAGTGTTGATACTGCAGCTGCTGGGCTGTGGCCAGGGGCGGTGAAGGGAAGCAGGAACATGTCCCAGACAAAGGCAGCAGGGATGCGGGATGCTCTCTCTGCCCACTGCCATCCCCTCCAGCTCCTCTCACACCCATGGAGTGTGGCACAGGAAGAATTTTTCCGGAGTATCCTCTACCCCCAGGCTGCGGCAATCCTCTGGGGTGGGACAAAACCAGGCTCAAATCACCCCCAAATTTCCAGCTGTGGGGAGCAGCCCTGCCCCATCCTGCTCCTGGATGGAGATGGATTCAGGCTTACGGGTAGGAGAAGTTTTTACCACGAGAAACTGCTGCTGCTGGAGCAACTCTGCTGCCCCCAGCTTCCCAGAAAAGGACCCCAAACCCAAAGGTGAGGGTTTTTTGGGGGGGGGCAACATTTCATTTCAAGCTCTAGCCTTTATCCTTAATTTTTGATGGATGCGGTCTCAACCTTTATGCTATCTGAAAACGAATGTTTTACTGCTGCATAAAAGCTGAAATTACACAAATTAATTCAATTTAAATATTACATTGGATGTTGGATGCATGGGGAGGAATAGCTGCGAACATTTTGGCCATCCCACTGCTGTCACTTGAGCTCCCCTCCCAGGTACAGGTCTCCCACCCAGCAGCTCCAGGCAGGACCTTTGTCCCCAGGGGAGCTGCCAAAACCCCGGAGACATAAACGTCTGAGATGGAAAGCCTGGAAGACCCCAGCAAATGCCATCACGGGGTGCACTTCCCCATTTCATTCATGCTTTTGCTCCTTCTCTCTGCGATTCCTCATGGAAATCAGCAGCTCCACGGCTCCCTGCCCTCCTGCACCGTGCTTGCACCCGGGCTCCACGCACAAACCCAGCAGCAAAAACACGCAGAGGGCACGGAGCTGCTGAGACCCCTCCTTGCTCTGCAGCTAATTACTGTGGGGCCGCTGGCCGCACATCTTCTCGGTAATTACCCGCAGGTCACAGCAGTGCCTCTCGCCGTACGAAAGCCGCACCAGTAATTTCGTGTTTCAAATCAACTCCAGGAGCACCGGGCGAGTCGCGCGGCGGAGGAGAAGCGAGCGCAATACGTATAATTAAACACAGTGGGGACGCCTTAATGAGCACGGAGAGGAGCAGAGCAGAGGTGGCCGGCCCATTCGGCCACCCCGAGGGGTTCCCTTTTCCCGTGGGGTTTTGCGGAGTGAATGAGGTTTTTTTTTGGGTGCAGAACTGAGGAGAAAGCTGCCAGCACTTGCCCGCCAAGGGGACTAATGGAGGTGATGCTCCTAATTGCCAGCATCTTTGGGGATGCATCCGAGACCAAGTGCTGATGAATAAATACAGCATCATCGTCCTCACGCCATGTCCGTCTCTCCAAGAGGTCCCCAAAGCCGAGGACACCAGCGAGGAGGAGGAGGAGGAAGGGGAGCAGTGACTGCAGTCACCTCGAGGTGGCTGAGGACGGAGGTGTTTGTGCGGGGACCGCAGCGGGAGAAGCTCGTACGCCATCTGCTCCCGCGTGCCCTGCATCCAGCGAGCCGGCGTGCTGCTCGTTCCGACCTGCTAAAAATACTCCCTTAAAAAAAAAAAAAAACAAAAAAAAACAAAAAAAAAAAACAACAGAAAAAAAGAACAAAAAAGGAGACGGGAAAATGAGAAGAGTATAAACAAAGCCTCCATGGAGACCAGAGGCCTCCCTGAGCTCTTCCCACCGTATCAACCCCCCCCCTTTTCCCATTTGCTCCCTCTCTGCCTCACGTTTTAGGGCAGAAATGAGCTATTTGTGGTCTGCTACAGCTCTGGGAGCAGCGCACACACAGCCTGGCTGTGCTGTTATTTACGGAGCATTCAGGGATGGGAATCTGTCTGTAGATGGGACCTCCCCATGGAGGGATGGGTTCAGCAGCAAGCCCAGCCCCACCGCAGGAGCTCAGCCCAAGGCCTCCTCCATCCCCTCCTGGTCTCTTCCTCCCCCTGGCATCCTCCGACAAGCCTCCACCTGCCGGCAGCGGTCCCAAAACCAGAATGATTTATCCTCAAGTGCCACCAAAGGCCCCTGCCCGTGGGGAAGCCGATCAAGCCCTGCTCACAGGAGGCACAGAACAGCTCCGAGCTGTGGCAATTCCCCTTCCTTGGGCAGGGAGCAGGGAGGGAGATAGGAAAGGGAAGGGGAAAGAAGAAGAAAAGCTCTTTCTGGGGAAATTAAATTGGACTTCAGATTTACAGGGTCTTCATTTTGTTCTGGTGATAATGAATTAAGCTCTTGCTGGCAGTTATATTGCAGCAGAAATAAGTACCGGTTAAAAGCACTTTTGGAAACTATGACTTTCATTTTAAAGCTGCCACAATTTACATTTAATCCATTCATTAATTCATTTATTTATGCTGCTCAGGTACCAGCCCCACGTCTCTTTGCTTCCCCAGGATTCACCGTTCTCAACCACAGCCATGCGGACTCGAGGCAGGGGCAGCACACGCTTCCTTGCGGGTGTCCGGGCTCAGCCCCACACCTTGTCCCCAGGACACCTCACGTGGGAGCCCTTAGGAAACCCTCCCCTTTGTGGGGCTGAGAACAGCCCCGTCCACAGCAGGGGGCTGGAAATTGATGATCAGTGAGGTCCCTTCCACCCGAACCCTTCCATGAGTCTACAATGTGCAGAATATGCACGGTGGGCTCAGTGCCCCAGCAGCCCCATGGAAAACCCCTGTCTATGAGGTCTCCTGATGTCACTTTCATTCAAATGATCCAGAAAATGCATTTTTGCCTTCGCACGGCAGGAGGACAGCCACAGTGACCACATACTCATGGTCTGACATGGAGTGAACCCACACCAGAGATGTACACCCATGGCCGTGGAGAACATGGGGCTGGGGGATCTAGACTGGAGTTCCCATTAGCTATGGAACAGGGTGGACAAACTCCAACTGCCCTCGGGGACAGACGTATCTACGAAGCCTTGAGAACTTCTCCCAACCTCGGAGCTCATGGATCTGCTGCCGGGCACGGGTCTCGCTCCTGGGTCTCACTGGATGGACGAAGCCAGCAGCAGCTCGATCAGAGCCCGGTGATGGTGCCTGGCGGAGGACACATCGCCTGCTGCCAGCACCGGTGGTCCAGAGCTCTGCAAAACGGCCTCGGGATGGGGTTTTGCACCCAGAGTTTCGGGGAGGTTTATATTTATTCATAAGCATCTCTTATCTCACTGCAGCTGCTGATGCCTACACGCATTAAGGCTCTGTAATTCCTCCTTTGTCTGAGAGCAACCCGGCCAGCACGCTCCAGTGCTGCAGAAGCTGCCCATGGCGAAGGACACAGAGGAGACAGAAAGCAGACCGGCTCCAAAAATGTGCCCACGGAGCCCCTTCCTGAGGCTACAGCTCCAGAAAATCCCCCGTTCCCTACAGCACAGGCGAAAGGCATTTCTGCAAGACGTGAGCTGAGCTCTGAGGATGCTCAGGACTGCAGTACCTGGTTTATTTTGGCAGGCCCGGTCCCACCTGGCACGGCTTCGTGGCTGGCTGCTCCTGGGCAAGGCGCTCGCTGCAGCCGCCGGCTCCATCGGAGCCACCAGCGCCGGGATCCCGAGTGCTCCTGTAATTTATATGGCAGTTTTCATTACTTCCCTCCTCCAAAGACTTGTTCAATAAATTACCAGTTTATGAATTCCAAAGTGCTCTGCGCAGCCCTGAACAAAAGGGAAGGGGAAAAAAAAATAGAGCCCAGCCCAGCTCTAATGGCAGAGCTTTTCATCCTGGAAAGAAAGCTATTACTGCAATGATGTCCCCTTTCCCCCAGGTGGATAACGCTGCTTTCATGAGCCGGAGGGTAGCGACACCCTCTCTGTCACTGAGTACTCAGAAGTACCCAGGGTCACCACCTGGGAGCCTCTCAGTGCCCCAAAACCACATGGACATTGCACAGGGACCTTCCTCAGAGAGCTGAGCCACCTGAGAGACATGGAAGGGGGAAAGAAAGTCTTTAGAATTGGTTACGCAGGGAGAAAAATTCCTCTTTCCTGGCACTTTTGGCACTCTGGCTGGCAGAGAGGGAGGCTGGCAGGGCAGAGATGTTTTGCTGGAGGTACTGAGATGTGACTTTGGCCAGAGCTGCTTCCAGCCCTGATCCCTCCCCACGTCCAGGGGCGATACCTGGCTGGGCTTGGGCACGGCAGCACGGGCAGGAGGCTCCATGGGTGGACACCACCCGTGAGCATCTCCCCCACGCACCATGGAAAGGAGCGGGGAGGGGAGGAGGGCGAGAGCTGAGCACAACCGCCCCTGCAGCGCTGCCTCCGGAGCCTTTCCTCTCTGCAGGGCAGCAAACATGGGGGAAAAATCAATCGATAACCACCACCCACTGTGTCTCCATCTGTCATTGATTTATGGCCCTGCTGAAAAGCCTTGTTGTCCACAATTATTGGGCAGTCAGCTCCTATTTGCCAGGATTTCATCACCCCTCCTTCCCACCCAGCCTCCCCAGCAGACCGCATCCTACAACCTGCAGGGCTGCAGGGGCTCCTGGCGGGTTTGGTGGCTGGTCCCAGCCATGCCCAGACCCGTGGTGGGATGTGGTAAGGCTCAGGTGGGGCTCTCTGAGGGCCTGGGATGGCAGCAGGGATGTGGGCATCACAACGAGCAGCACGGGGGGAAAGAGCAGGCAGGTGGACTGCAAGTAAAGCCAACCAGAAAATTACATTTTGCCCTGAGCGGCTGAAAATTCAGCTTTATCTCACGAGAAACCAAAAAGCTGAGCACAAGAAGATTTCCTTTCTAGCCCTCCTGAAAACCTTCCCAGCTCGATTTTGCTCTTTTGGCCGTTTCTAGCACATGTCATGCTGACCCGGGAGGTCAAATTGATCCAGCCAACCAACCCTGGTGAGAGCAGGAGGCTGCTGGAGGAGCTCCCTGAGATACGTGCTTCATTATATCAGCGCTTCCTTGGGGGAGGAAAGGTTGTGTTGGGAAATAATTGAGTGTCCTGAGCATCAGCAAAGTGCCTGCATCTGCAAAGCCCAAACCTCGTCCTCCTGTGCTGGAGTCGGGGCAGCTCTGTTGGATCGAGCACTGAACCAGTGAGACAATGATTAGGCTTAGTTTTGGTAAGAAATGGAGATATTATGGAAGGGCTGATTGCAGAAATCTGCCCCGAATTGAATATTTTGACCTAAATCAACTCGTGGCTAAGTGAATGGACAAATGACAATAAGGCTGCCACGCCAGGATCATCATTTCGAGCAAAGTGCACGTGGAGAGACAAAGGAATTGGTCAGGGAAATCAGCACAGACATGGATATGCAGGACATCTGGAACGGCATCACATCAAAAGGTGTTAGAGCTGCAAGAAATCCTGAGCGGGAGGAAATCAAACTGAAAATAAAGGCTTGTGGAGAGGAGCCTGAAAGGTAATGGGCTGAGCAGTCACTTGAAGGAAGGCGTTAGGGAGAAGCAGAGCCCCTGCCCTGGTTGCAAGGTGGAAGTCCCAAAATTAAGGCTGTGGAGGTCACAAAGTTTCCAACAAAGTGGAAATTGCACCAAAGCAGGCAGAGGGAGAACTAACTTACGAGAAGGGAATGAAACCAACAGCTAGTTACAGAGCCCCTGCACCTTTCTGGCTTCAAGACAGAAAGAACAAGGGTTGTTACTTGAAGAGAACACAGGAAAAAAATGAAAGCATAACTCAGGGCACAGCCCAGCACTGCTTGACCTCAGTTTTCAGCTGGGGTGAGGATGCCCATGGAGGTAAGAGACGTTCGAGGACGTGGAATGGGGAAGCAGGAGGCAGGAGCCAGCAGTTCCCTGGGGAGGGGAAGGACAGGCACGAGGGAGAGCATCTCTGCTCGCAATTATTTTTACTACATCAAGACAAAGTATTATTGGTTTGGAGTACAGCACATGTGGGGGCTGTATTTAAATAGGAGATACAAGCCCATTAATCTGATCTCGTAGAGGATGAGGTTTCACGGCAGATTCAGGCGGCAGAGCTAATTGAAAGTAAGCAAATAACTGCACAAGGGTTTAACGAGGGGAGATCACGGCACACTAAGTGGATTACCACAGCCCCTCTGTCCGCAGGATCAACTGCTCGCAGCCACCCCGACAGAGCCGAGGGACCTGGAGCTGGAGGCTACAGGAGCACACAGAAGAAACGTGGCACGGGCTACGGCAGAAAAGGCAGAAAGGGCAAGGCAGGGAGATGAGAAGCTGCAGCACCTCCATGTCAGACACATCTCGAAGATGCTTTCAGAAATCTGCAGGTGGGAACCAGCCCATGACCACGGCGGCACCAGAGGACCACCGCCTCCACACAAAAAGCCTCCTTTTATTTGATAAAATGAAATTCCCTTAATCTGCCCGAGGCATACAGCGCGGCCGAGCCCGCTGAGCGCTTTTAACACAGCCCTCGTCCCCCAGGTGAGATCGGATGTGGAACAGGAATATTGCAATATTGCACCGCCGGACTCGAGTACCCGAGAAGTGGACTGAAATCGTGGCATCACGGCGCGAGGTGCAAGGCCAGGCACTTGGGTTTAAAATATTCCTCTCTGCATTTTTGCCAGTCCCTCAGAAAGAGGGCTGGATTGATGAAAGGAGGATTACGAGACAACGGCACCATATGGCTGTGAATGAGACTAATGCAGCCTCAGCCGCAGAGGGGAGAAGCACATCCCACATGTAGGGTGAGGATTAATGCTGCTATACGGAGCAGACAACCTGGGATCCAGGCATCTGCCTGCAGGAGAGGAGGGAGCCTGTGCTGGCAAAGCAGAAGCCAGGAGGGAATATCACTGCCAGCTATAAATACATCAGGGTCTAAATACGCAGGAGGGAGAAAAGCTGTTGAAGCCAGGAGACAATGTTGGCACGGGGACAAACGGGCAGGAGCTGGCTGTGAAGAAGGGTTGGAGGAAATGTCCTACTGCTCCCAGGGCCCAGCTTTGGCACCACGATCCCAGACTTACCTGCAGAGCCAGCCCAGGAAGGCGGCTGGGAGGTGCCGTGGGTGGGACAGGGAAGGAGCATAAAAGGGTGAGCTGGGCTCCCAGCCCAGGTCCAGCAGAGAACCTGCTGTTCGCTCTCATCCCTCCAGCCCCTACTGTTCCTAATGGGATCAGGAGGGTGAACCCAGCTTTTCCTTGACCAGAAAGAGCAGGGACTGTTCTCAGAGCCGGGCGCTCCTAGCTCAGAGCACCAGCTCCTCCTTTCCTCCTGCTCCCATCCTCGCCGCCTGTCTGGGATCTCCAATTTCCTTTTGCCTGCTCCAAGCAGACTCCCACGGGGCCCTGCACCAGAATGGATTTCACGGCCTGAAAAAGCTGTCTGTGGAGCAGCCAAAGCTGTCCTAAGCACCCAGTAACGCTGAGCAGCTTTGGATGCTGCTCCATGCCCCGTGCTAGCCAGCAGTGGAGGCTGCCAGGGAGCAGCAGAAGCAGGGTGCAGGCTGGAGGATGAGTCTTGGGGGTCCCTCCCCCGAGTGGGCTCATCCTAGAAAGGTTTCTTGGCAGAGACCAGTGCCTGTTGTGAGCAAGGGGATGCCAGGAATTATGAATGAGAGGTGGGCTGGTGTCAGGAGACAGGGAGAGCCTGCAGGATCCATGCTCTGCAGAAATCGGGCACGGCTCTGCCCTGTGGGCTTGTCCTTTTGCCTTCGCTTACCCCTGCTCCACGTCCAAAGGCACCGATAACACTCAGCAAAGCTCCGAGCTTTCAAGCTGGCTTTCTTCAGCCCTGCTCCCACGGGTCTGACAGGCTGCCAAGGTCCCCTCACGTACCCACGTGTGCCCACCCGCTGCCTCCCCACGGAGCACCCAGCTCCTGCCCCGCTTTTGGCTGCAGGAGCTCCTGCGCCGCTCGCAGCCCCGTGCCTGCAGGCTCGCGCCGAGCTTTGGGGCAGGGGTGCAGCTTTGTGAAATTCAGCATCTGCCTGGCTCCCAGCCCGCCTCGGCAGCATCGCCATCACCATGGAAACCCGGCGGGGGGAGACGGGTTGCTTGGCAACAACCCCCCCAGCTGGACCACGCCGCTGACCCCAGGTACAGCATCCTCACAGGGGGCTCGGTGTTCACAGCAATGCGCCCCTGGGATGGGGATGCAGTGGGGAGGGTGGGAGGGCATCCTGGTCCTCGGGAAGGGGTGGTGTAAGGGGCAGCCGTGGTGGCATCTCCCCAGGGATGCCCCAACCACCTGGGAGCATCCCTTCGTGGTCCTGGGAGCAGCTCCTGTGCTCTATGAGGAGGGGTTTGTATCGATGCACAGCCAGGTCGTAATTTCAGCACCCCCCTAAAATGACTCTGCTGATGCTCCAGGCTCTGCCTGCATCCTGAATGGCCAGAGACACGGCATGCTTGGAAATCCTCGCTGAGCAAAAGCGTCTTTCATCAACCCCAGCACTCCACGTGCACTGCCAGTCCTGGTGGTGGGGAGCCATGGAGCAACCCCAAATCCCATGCTGAGCACAGAGTGTGAGGAGAGGGGAACCTCCATGGACTTGGACCTAAAAAAGCTGCTTGGAACTGGATGCAGTGGGTGCATGAGCACGAGTGCTGCTTGTGTGACCCAGCGCAACCTAGCACCCACAAATTCACACTTACAGAGACCTTGGTTTTTGTTCCCCACATACCTTGGGCTGTGTGGACCGAGAAATTACAGGAAAACCACAGAGACTGTTCTCTGCCACCTCCCCCCCGACCCCAAACGTCCAGCCCTCCTGCCTCCAGCCCACGTGTCCACCCGGCACAGGAAAGTTTTCAGTGAGGAGTCACAAGGCTCTGGATTAAGCGAGCAGTGAGCAACTCCATCAAGCTGGTAATGAAAGTCCCTGCAAGATGCACATCTTTCAGCACCCAGTCTAATCTCGACCAGATGAACCGCAAAAAGGAGAACCGCTAAGGTAGAAGTTAGCATTTGCAAAAAGCAGTCTGAGGAACCAGACCATCTGAGATTGCCAAGAGGAGAGATAAAAGCAGTCATTACAGCCTGCCAGTGTGGGTGATAAAAACAAAGATATGGCTAGCAGATAGAGACGCACACACGGAAAGCCACCTGCAGCCCCTAGCAGAGGCTTTGAACGGGCGCGGATCGCATCACGCGGAGTTCGATGACAGCCGGGGATGTTGCCCCAAGTAGGACAGAAAGTAATTTTGCATGAACATGCACAAAGGCACAGGGTGTACAGTGCATGCAGCTGGGGAACTCAGCAACGTCAACTCCGAGGCCCTTCTGGCTCCGGTACAAAGCAAAAGAATGCAGATAAATAAAAAGGGATGTGATAAAGCATGCATAACTCTTACTAGGGTCAGCAGAAACTCAAAGAAATGCAGAGCTGACAAAGTGGGCTCAAGCAAAAACATCTCAGAACAGAATACGGAAAGAAAATGAGACGCTGTCATCACGAGCAGTGGGGACGAAAAGCACGGATAAACGCTGGTGAGACCAGGCACGGGAGGGTTTGATATGGCAATAAACGTGCCAGCACAGCCAAAGCCCTGTGTCAGCAAGTTTCTGAAACCCTGGAGTGGACTAAAATCCTGATGGCAGCAGGGAGTCTATAAACATCCCGCAGCAGAGGAAAATAAGAGGCTTCCTCCTGATTTGGGAGGCAGGGCACGCCTAAAGAAATCACCCGAACAAGCAGCGAGTTGGTTGCTATCGCCAAAGGCCTTCGAGCGCTTCCAAACTCGGTGGGAAGAGGAGGAATCAGTGGTGGGCAGCTTGTCCCACCTCCACCTTTCCCCCTGTCATCACCCTGCAGCTCTGCCTGCCCTTGCAGGATGGCCAGCATCGCCCTGGATGCTCCCACAGATGCGCAAGCAGGGACTGTCCCTTCCCAGAGAGCATCCCAGACAAATCTCATGATTTTTCCTCACCAAGCATGGCACAACCAACCTCACACAGTGCCAGGTGAGAGCAGACCGTGGGTTTGGTGCAGAAACTCCTGGAGCAGAGGCCTCTGAAGCAAGTGGAAGAAGGACCGAGGCAGAACAGGCAAACAGCACGCTCTAACTGCAGTGAATTACAGAGGGACTTATTCAGAGAAAGCAATCAGGATGAATTGCACAACCCCGGGACAGGCTCCCCCGGCTGAGAGACGCCGGAACAAGGGGAAAAAAGGATTGACCCCGAAGCCTGGGCTGACGTTGAATGGAGAAGAGTAAGAACGAGGCCAAAGACGACGCAGCTGAAGGTGCTGGGAATTATAAAATACTAGCAGGAACTTTCGGCGTGCTATTGTTCAGCAGAGAGGTTATTGCCCCTTGAAATGAAAGCATAAATAGATGGGATTGAGATGGCCACATAAATGCGGAGCACCAGAGAGGAGCAGAGAACCTCTGCTCATCTGTAATCCATCCAGGAGAGCCAGCCCGCAGCAGACAGATGAACTGCTCAGACACCGAGGAAACCATGACCTGTGAACAGCTGATTATTACCATCATTTTTTCCCCAAATGACTCAACCTGAGCGCACGCTGGCCAGCGCCGTGATGCGTCACGGCACGACACTGCTCTCCAGGCGCAACGTTACTGATGAACTCATCCCAGCGAGCAGACACCGGTGCCGGAGACGCATAGAGCAAAGCAGCTGTGGTCCCTTTGGGCTGCTCCACTGGCTCCAACAGAGCCTGGGCAGTGATGGACAGCCAGCAGAACACCGCTCTTCATGGAAATTCAACCATTTCAGTGTTTCATGCTTAGGCAGAAAAGTCATGCAAATGTTTCAGAAGGGAAGGTTTCCCCTGTTGAAAACATTCAGTATCGATTTTGGATCTTTTTCCTCTTTAAAAAAATCCAAATGCATAATAAAACAGCTTTTGCAAAACCATCGCTATGGAGTCAATCACTGGTTCTCTCCCCACAGAACACCAAGATGGGAAAATGCTTCTTCCAAGGAAAAACAACCCAAAAGAGAGGAAACTACAACAGTCGCCACCTCACAGTGGCTCCTCCCCAAAAGCCACCCTCTGAAGGCCGGGTGGGATGGGACATGATGCCAGCTGCCCCACTGCCTCTTCCAAAGGTCTGGCCATCCCATCCCATCCCAGGTGGCTTAAACCATCTTTTGGGGACCATCTCTAAGCGCAGAGGGGCCAGGATCCAATTCAACCACTACAGGAACACAGCACTTGGAAAGGTCTTCAGGGAGCCCGATGCAAAGGGTCACTGGTGTTTTTCTGGGGAAGAGCTGCTCATATTTTATTTATTTGCTTCAAAAAAAAGTTTGTTTTTTTTTTTTTCTTTTTTTGTGTGTGTGTGTGGAGGTAAGCACCTAATTGAGTTCAGGTTCTTCAGCTAATGAAGAAATGAGCTGAATAATTAATTATTTAAAGATAAATTATTCATGGCCAGTTGCAATTCCAGTGTGGGAGCAGCGGGCTTGGAGTGTTATTCAGTTATTTTCGTTATCCTTTTATGAAAAAAAATATTAAAAAAAGAAGCAAACTGCAGCAGGGCTGCGATGAGGGGGTGGCAGGAGGCCAGCCCTGGCCTCTGAAGGAAGGGGCGCAACTTGATTCAACTTTCGGTCTCCTCCCATAGGAATACAATCCCCAAAGCCAGGTGTTGGGGCTGTCCCTCTGGGTCACCCCCCCTCTCCCAAAGGCAGGCAGACCCCGAGACCCCCCAGGTGTAGAGGAGAGGCCTCCCACCCTCTCCGTCCTTGTTTGCACCCCTCAGGCCTCACCCCTGTGTTGGCTGGGACAAGGCCGCAGGCCTGCCACCAGGCCGGGTAACGAGCCGATAGCCACCACAGCGACGACATCTCATCAAGGGATTAAGTGGCATTGAACCAGGAGGAGGATCCATGGGAGACCCTGCTGAAAGCAGAAACATCTATCGATCCCTCCGTGACTGCATTCTGAAAGCCTGCACGGCAAAGGGCGCGCTGAATGCTCCACGAGGCACCTGAAGGAAACGAGAGGCCATATAAAACTGAGCTGAAGGCCTTGAAGAAGCCCGAATTCACATAGTCCTAATTCATCCTAATTCACACAGTCCTAATCCACCCTAATTCACCCAGATGTCCCCCATCCTGGCCACGGAGCTGCCTGCTGGCCTAAGACCTGCCATAAAGCCCCCACTTCTGCTTCACCTTTCTCTTCACCATGCCGATTTGTGAAGGGATTCCCAGCACCCTGCACCGATAACGAATTTCCCCATGATTTCACCCTGGGGTGACCCAATGTCCTCCCAAAATATCCCAATAGTACAGGGCTCAGCACACCACAGCCTTCCCCAGGGCCACCATCCTCCTGCCTTGCAATCATCGAGCTTTATACACCAGCCACAGCTCAGCTGTGGTAAATCCATCCTCCCGCCTCGTTTCTCCTGCATTTGGAATAGCTGTGGAGATTTTCTACCTTTCCTGCTCTGCTATTTACAATTTCACCATCTGTCTCCAACAACAAAGACATTTTTTGACACAGGAATAAATCCCACAGTGTGTTTAAGTGCTTTCTTATTGTCTTTGACCCTTCTGGTCATTCATAGTCCATTAGTTTCTTTGATTTCTTCCAACTGCTACCTATATTTTTAGGTAACACATCCCTTCTCTAGCACTTGCTAACACATTTATTTCCTTTCTCTCTCCTCCCTGCTCCTCCCTGCACTCTCCCGAGGATTTGGAGAAGCCCGGCCCCACGGCACCCGCAGCGTAACCCATCGGTCAGGGCCTCATCCCGTCACCTTGGGCACATCCTTGCACTTGTAAGCCAAATGCAGCTCCCACTTCAGGCAGCCAGGCCTCTCCTTTTCATTATTTTTTTCCCCCAGCCAGCAATTAACGTGCCTCTGTCTGCGGGGATGGGGTTTGTCAGCGGGTCCAGCCGCAGTGGGCACAGCTCCGTGCTGTGAAATCATCCCATTAGTTCAGTTCTGCCGGGGGCTGATTTGTTCTCCGAGACAAAGTGTTCCCGAAGTCGCCCCTCTTTCTACCCCCAACTCCTGAATCATCTCCCTCAAGCTCGCAGACAGATGGTTCAGCAATTTACCCCGTGTGCCAGCAAAACCTGACGGCGTTTAAGTAGGTTCTCACCCGTTCCCCAGCTTTTCACACCCCAAATCGCCGGATCCTTGGGCTCCTGCAGGTCAGCATCACCAAGGTCTCGCCCTGCCACCATCCCCTGCAGTTCTGCTGCCCGAGGAGGGCTCTGAGCCCCCATTTGTAACCCAACAGCACCTCTTCTCGTGGCAAGACATTAAGTACTGCAATCCCTGCACTGCCTTGGTCCTCCTAAGGCCAATTCCCTCTGTGTACAGCCCCAGCCCTGCTCTCGGGGGACCTGACAGCCCCTTCTCCCCCCATGTCCCTGCAGCAGGGCCAGCGGGTGCAGGGGGCACTGTCACTGTGCTGGGAGGTGCTGAGCCCCCCGGGGTGGGTCAGGCAGGCTGCTGGCACTGACGAGGTTTGTGCATGGCATCTCCACGTCCTCCAGAGCAGGAGACTGCCACGGCTTTATCTAGGTCACCCTATGCTCTTCCCAATCTATTTTGCCTGGGGACATTGAGTGATGTGGCTCGGCTAGGAACTCACAGGGGCTGGAGAGGGTGAGGAGCAGAGGTTTTGCACGGCCACATCGCAGCGGGTATTTGGGGTCACCAAGAAGCCACCCGTGCTCCTGGGCCAGCCCAGCACAACCCCGGTGCTGGTGGGGCACACGAGACCTGGTCTGCAAGGACCACGATGGAGGGTTTCCTTGCAGAGAGCAAAACGAGAATCATCTGATGGCTAATGCTGCTCACCTCTCTCGTTACAGAGCCGGGAGAGCTGGAAAGCAGCCACACATCCAGACAACATCCCTGGCGCAGATATGAGATGGGCAAGCAAGAAAAAGATAGCCAGTGCTGGCAGCGGATCCAGGCTCATACCGTAGGAGCCCCCTTGCTAAATACCTTTTCCAGTAGGAGAAAGGTGGGCTCATGGCCCCTGACAGGCAATGGGAGCAGCTTAGCTACCACCTGAACATCCCATCGTTTCCTACGCAGCTGTCCTCACAACCTTACAACATATTTTCAGAAAGCCCAGAGGCTTTCCAAGGTCTCCAACAAAGGATGGAGCAAAGCATATGTTGGGCTCCTCCAGTTTTGAGCAAGGGACTTTGAGCTCTGGGCACCCCTTCTCCGTTGGATTTTTTCCACCCCTGGTAGGTGCCTTTAGAGCACTCCAGCCACCCGTGCCCATGGAGATCCACAAATTCCTCCCAGCACAGCCAGGAAGGGATGCTCCTGAGCCATGGTATGGCATCACATGGATGTGAAAGCCACCAGTGACCCCATCAGGCCACCTGGGTACTGCAGTGCCTGCCCGGGCTGCCTCCTCTCCCTCTCTGCCCCAGTGAAGCGTTTAACCAAGAGAGGAAAGAGAAAGTTAGCAGTTTCGGTATTATTATTACTTTTTTTCCTTTAAGTGATTGAAGTGCATGAACGAGCCAGCTGAGAAAGAGGCACTCGAAAGCAACTTGAGTCTGGTTAAAGCTGGTTATCCATCTCGATTTGCATAATGATCACGCGAATGGCAGTTTGCATAATGTTGCTATGATCTACAATCACTTCAGGGTTTTATTGCATGACGAGCCCGTGGAGAAGGCATCGAGCAGCTGTCCATCCCTCTGGCGGCTTGGACACCTCCAGCATGTGCCGGGGGTGCTGCTGCTTCTCCCTCCCCCCTCTGGCTTTCGGCCCCTGCAGGGGCTGAGCCTGGCTTTGCAATTGCCCTTGGGTGAGCTCAGATTTTGCCCCAACTCACCCCTTGGCATTCATTTCTCAGCCCAAGCCATGGGTGATTTTGCAGCCGCCTTGATGCGCTAGGTTGGGATGAAGCCGTGAGCTCTTCCACTTGCACTTTTACATTGAAAAAGGTGCCTTGTGAAGCAAAACCAGCCACGTTCTGTAAGAGGAGACCTCAGACTCAATAAAAAGTCCCTAACCACCCCAACTGGGGGGGGGGGCACTCTCCTTTGACATCCCCCAAACGCCATCCGTGGACCACCACAGGGCCCAGGGCACCGCACCCCTCGTGGTGGTCACCCCGTAGCTGCTCCGTGGCACCGGCTCTGCAGTGGTGCTGGTCCCATCGCCTAAGGCTGGCCAGGTGGGGATGGGACAGCCCTCAAAATCTCTACTAGGCAGGAGAAAAGCAGGGAGGATTTCCTTAATCATTTAATTTATGTTAAAGCATAACACGTGGCCTTCTTTCATTAGTTTAGCAGCGTATTAAATGCATGTTATAAACGAGTAATTGCAAAACCAAAAAAAACAAACAAACGAACAAACACACAACACCACAGAACCCAGCCCAGCAATAAATAAAAACAGAGGAGAAAGGAATCAAGTGTCGGAATGGTTTGTGTGGAAGGAAAAGTCTGGGGGGTGAGCTGCAGCCAACCCAGCCCCTCAGCGGTCTGTGGGTTATCCCATGGCACAAATACACCCTCAAAACGCTGCTTTCAGTTTTCAGGGTTCTGCTCAATGCCTCAATGTCTCTGTCCTCCCTCACCTGGGGATTCTCCACCCCACACGTGTGAGCAGCACACATTGTTGTCGGCGCCTGTCCTCTCCAAAACACGCTGCTGCCAAACGGAGGGGAATTTTGGTGCTGCTACCGAAAGCAAAGCTTAACAACCATGAGAAGGGCTGAGAACATTGACACAGTTCATGTGAAGGCTAACACACAGTGCTCGGAGACCTGCCAACGAAATGAAATCCTTTCTGCTTTGGGGCTGAGGGATGGTTTCATTAGTAGCTGAACACAGGGGCTGAGATTTTTTGCCCAGCAGCATCTTTAGCGGGGCAGTTTCTCCACCCCAGGGCCTGGCCACTGCTCCTTTCCCCTGCACCCTTTCCCCACCATCAGGAGCATTGCTGGATGCAGGCTTATTTCCAATTTTTATGTACTCAAATTTTTCAGAAATTCACCAGGTTTTGCTGAATGAAAAGCCCTTTTTGGAAAAAAAAAAAAAATCCCACCAAGTCCAAACGTTTTATTGCAAAACTTGGAAACGAGCTGGAATTTTTGAGATGTCCTTCCAGATTATTCTGGGAGAGAGAAAAAAAAAAGTCCACCCACTCAGCAGGGAAATGAAACTTCTCTCACACCAAGGGAAGTGTTTTACAGGGCCGTGCAGCCCTGGTTGTGCAGAGTGGCATCCATGGAAATGCTTCATGCCCAGCCCCGTTTTGGGACAGCAGGGAAAGCATCCTGGCTCCAGCACGAGAGCGGGGAGCGCTTTTTATCTCCTCACACGTCAAGGTTACAAAAGCTACAGCAAATGGAGGAGGATGGCAGGCAGCAACCTGGAACCGAACCAAAAAAAAAGAAAGAAAGAAAAAAAGCTCTTTAGTGATCAATCCCAAACCGCTGGGCTAAAAACAACAGCGCCACGTGAATTGGCTCTGCGCTGCTTGAGGAGGAGCGGGACCTTCCCGGGAACGCCGAGTGCTGGGGATGTTTCTGGGGAGATGTTCCACGAGTGAAGACGAGGGAAGGGAATGGGCACGGGTTTTCCTGCGGGATGTAGCTGTGGGTAGAGGCAGCACAGATCTGGCAGAGGCACGGAAAGGAAAAACTCCCCAGCCCCGGCTCGTTTTTGGGTTCTGGGCTGGGTGTGATTCAGGGCCCCCAGCGACGTGCAGATGGAAATGGCTCGGTTCTGGGCCACCTCCCTGTTGGCAGCTGACGTGCTGGAGTGACACGGCGGGGTGTCAGATGAAAAAAAAAACACGATAACGAGTGCTGCCATGCTAACAGTGCGAGGCCGAGCCAGCAGCAGCTGCTGCCACGTGCACCTCTGTGCTCTGCTCCCATCGCATTGCGGCTGCTTGTCTGTCTGCACATGGCTTTTGCAGCCCGTCCTCATCATTTGAGGTTGGGGTTTTCCAAGGGGTGATGGGATGAGCCACCAGAGCAGCCTGACCCCAGCAGTGGCTCACAGCATTTGGGGGACAGGGATGGTTTGGGTGCAGATCGCTTTACCTCCCCTTGCACGTGGTGCCCACAGCTGCTGTAGGTTTGATGTCCCCATTATCAGTGGTGAGGGGACCTAAGGGAGGTCCCACAAGCTGGTCAGCCCCAGCTGGCCTGGAGAGGGGCAGCACTCCCAGCAGAATGGAAACTGGATGGGGATTTCACTCCATGGCATGAGATTGGGGACCCAAAGCCAAGCGGGAGAGCCAGAGTCAGGCTGGGGGGTGGCTGGGGGCTGAGTGCATTTCCCTGCCCTTCTGCTGCTTCTGTCTCTCCTGTTTCTTGCCGTGGGGTCTCCAGTTGCAGCCCTGATGTGAACCACAGCCATAAGTGAACCTTTCTGCATCCATGTGCTCCATACGTGCCTGAAGCTCGCTTCAGCCTCTTTAAACAGGACCTGTCCCCGTAAGGGTCTGGGAAGCAGCTCGAGTGATCACAGCTCTGTTCTGGGGATGAAGGACCGGGGCAGAGGCATGATCCCATACGATCCCATTCCCAGGACAATCCCCAGCTCCCTGCCCAGTCCCTGACAGCCTCCCACAGGGGCAAGGTGTGGTGCCGAGACTCCTTCCCACCCCAATCCTCCTCGGCAGCATCTCCTGCCCACCCCCTTGACAAAAGCCTCGCCTCACTTCAAAGCTGTGCAAGCAGGGCTGCTGAGCTCCCCAACCCTTCCCTGACATCAAAAGCTTTCCTTATTTATGTTTTGCACAGCACCAAGAAGCCATCGGGACACACTAGGCTTATTTTTCCTAAGAAGAAGGCAAACCACGGGAGCCCGAGTGTAAATTCCTCAGCAGGAAGAGAAAACCGAATAAAAAGAGGAGAAAGTTGGGGTTGGAGACGCGAGCTTTCTCTCTCCTTGCTTTGTTTCCTCTCCTTAATGGTGTTCTCAGCCTCGACCCGCTTAACGTCCCTGCCTTTTCTGGTGGAGGCTGCGGAGCGTGCGAGAGGCAGGGCGGTGACAGCTAGCGGAGACAAGGCTCAGCCAGTGGAAAATTGAGGTTCCTGGGAAGATGTTTTATTCATGCGGGCCTGGCACACGCGAGGAGGCTGCTGCAAGGCAGACGGACCCCGCCGTGGACTCTGGCTGGGAGAAAACTGGAAGGATGTGCCTTCTCCTACATGGCTGGAAGGTGTCACTCGGCTGCTCGGAGCCAGGTGCCCCATGGAGAGGGTCACGCTGGAGAGCAGAGGTGGCCGGAGAGCTGTTGCTGGAGCATCATGCAGCAAAACCAGCCTGCGAGGCTGCCCAGGGAGGCACGGGGTGGTGAAGGGGGTCGGCCACAGGATGGGAAAGGAGGTCCTGGATCAGTCCGGCTGCCTGCTATTGAAGGCAACGAGGTCGTGCCACCATCTCTGACATTCATGCACCGGCCCCGTCTTAGCGCTGTGTAGGTCGCTTTTCTAATTCCTAAACTTCTCCCGACTTTGAGCTCAAGTGTATTACTGCCCAGTTTCCCCTCGGTTTTCCTCTGCAAAGAGAGTCCTTTAACCTAAAGTGCTCTTCTCCTTCCCTGACACATCCTTAACCTCCTTTTTACAGGCCAAGGAAGCCACTCTCTGCCTCCTCCCACCAGGTGGGTGCTCGCTCCCTCCGGCAGCAGCAGAGTCCTCTCTGCCCTCTCCCTGTCTCAAATTGCCTTCGGGAGGAGACCAAAGGCGTGGAGGATGGCAGCTAAATCCCACCAGTGGTTCAATCAGAGGCATTACTCCTCCTTTCCGTGCGCTGATGGCTCTTCCCTGCACTGCTGCTGATGCATCCCTAATATTTGTGCTGAGGTCAGGAGCCAAATTACTCAGTTGTCCTCGGGACCCATCTTCTGTGAGCCAGACACCGCCGCGCCGGGCGCACGGAGCTGTCAGCTCCTCTTTAGCGAGCTCCTTGCGCAGTCTCCCCTCTCCCATTAATCCCTGTCTTCATTAATGACTTCCCACAAGGCACCGTATCAGACACCTTACTGAAGCATGGCGAGAAGAGATCTGCGGCATTGCCTCTGTCCGGCACCTAACGTTGAGATGAGCCTGATGCCTCCTGCGCTGCGTTTTTTCTCATTTTCTGTTTAGCTCCGGGTTTTTAATGAGTCCTTCCCTCCAGGTTTGTTCGAAAGCCCCCAGGAGGGGTTTTCTCCTCCTGGCCTTGGGGGAAATGGCTGCAGAAGATTGGGGTTGTGTCGGGTCAGAGGGATTCCTGCAGCCCTCTTCTGCCCCTCCTCTTGGCATCCTTAAGCATGGTGGAAGCATCTTCTTGGCATCCTCTCTCCTTAATCTTGGTGGAAGCGTCTTCCCTTGCCCCTCCTTGCTTGCAGCACTGTAGGACGAGCTCCTCAGTGCTTTGAGCAGCTCTTTTATGGCCAGCATTGACGGGTCTTGGAGAAGGAAAATGACATTGGATGTGTCAGGGGCAGTCAAGGCTCAACCTCAGGCGCTGTCTCTGCTGTCTCATCCCCAGCAGGGTCAGAGGAGGGGACCACAGGGGCTGTGGCAGGAGAGGACTTTGGGCCAGGCACTTCCAGATGCTGGAAAAAGCTTCATCTCTGAGTGGGATTGCTTCAGAAGAGAACACGAAGGAGAACCCAATCCCATCACCTCCCAGTCCCACAGGACATGCTCCCAGCCCTGTATCCCTGGGCAGGATCACGGGGGTTCCCCAGCCCGTGTGGGCATCTCAGGACACCCGAGCAGGACCCACACAGCCGGCGGCCAGGGCTTGAACGGGGAGGGAGACAGCAATCCTCTCTCCATGAATTTTCTCCCCCCTCAACCACTATTTATTGCCTTGAAATACCTTCCGGTGTTTCTTCAGAAACCCAATCTTCCCCGCAGGGGAAAGCCATCACTGCTGAGAACCCCCCTGGGAGTGCTGCGAGGCGAGGCTGAAGCAGATTGTTTAACTGCCCCTTTTGTCTGTCGTTTGGTCTCGTTTCCCCTGGTTTGATGACTTGGGAGGGAAGAACCAGCTCCATCCCCATGCCCATGGGTCTGCCACAGGACACAGGACCACAGGACGGGGTGCTGAGCGTGCGGGGTGATGCTCAGCCTCCACCCCTGCGCTCCCTGGGGAGAAAAAGGGCAGCGTTTGTCTGTGAGCCAACCCCGGTCGTGTCCCCACACCCACGTCCCCTCCCCGGGCTCCTGGGACCCTCACCCATCCCAGAAAACACCCCCGGGTATTTGCGCTTCCCCTCTGCCTGCCAAGCCTGGCTGGAGAAAGGGAAAACCCCAATGCTCTAAGTGAAAACGTTCCCCCAGATGAGTGCAGTCTGTCTGCTTCCAATTTTTTGTAATAGATTCTCCTATTATTTTTTTTCCCCTCTCCATAGGAGGCTTTTCTATGGCTTCTCTATTTGGCTTTATTTTATTTTAAATGGGAGTCCCTTTTAATTAAAGGAAAAAGGAAAAGCCCTTCAGTCCCATTCAGCTCAAAGCAAAATTGTCTTTCTCTCTTCCCAGGAGACCCAAAACACCGCTCAGGGTCAGATCCATTTCGCAAAGCGATCTGCACATTCGAAGCAAGCAGATCGGCTCCACGCCACATCTCCTTATTTCCCCTTGGCTCCCATTTCCCAAACTTCCAAATTTCCAGTTCCTCAAGAAAGTTCCCGTCGCTTTTTGTGCCCAAAACCGAACAAAAGCAAGCAGCATTGCTGGAAACCTTCCAGCCCTGCAAATAACGCAGGTCTTCCTCGCCCCACGCTGCGAAACTCAGGCAGGCTTTCCAGAAACAATGCAAACTGATTGTGGAGTGGGCAATAATAACACCAATAACAGCAATAATAGCAATAATCATCGTCATCATAACGCCAAAGTTGTGCTACAGTGAAATGGGGAAGTGCTTTCTGTTCCAAACAGCTGATTTCCTTCCTGGGTGGCTGCAGGGGTGGGAGCAGGCAGCAAGGAGAGGCAGGGAGCTGCTGGGTGCTACTGGGTGCTACTGGGTGCTACTGGGAGCTGCTGGGTGGTACTGGGGGCTGCTGGGTGCTACTGGGTGCTGCTGGGGGCTGCTGGGGGCTGCTGGGGGCTGTTGCTGCCTGGGGAGCTGGGGCTGGCAGGAGAACCGCCCGCTGCTCTCGCTGCAGAGCGCAGCGTGGCAGTGGCTAAGTGCTCGCCGAGGAATTGAAGTGCCAGTAATTAATCTTGGGTGCTCGGATAACCAATTAGTCAGGGCAGAGAAGCGGGTGACGTGCAGCATTCGGCGAGCAGCTGTCAGGGCGGCGCTGGCCAAGGGCTGGCTCCCAAAACCTGAGCAGGATGGGACCAGTCCCTGAGCAAGGCTGCGTCCCCCGGGGTGCTGCAAGAGGGTGGGGAAGGAGGGGATCGGGGAGGGAAACTGAGGCAAAGCTCAGGTAGAAGGGAAGCTGCCCCAGCCCCACGCTCTGCCCGACGGCTCCGCTCCCCCGGCCGGGTGCTGCATTAGGAATGCAGACGCCAGCCCGTATCAAAAGGCCTTTTCCATTTCTGATTCCTCTAATACAGCTGAGTAAAAGTATTGACATGTCAGAATGGTCTTTTATTATGATCCATTTATGCCATTAATGTAATATCCTCCGCTTAGATTGCTTAGTTATGTATTAATATTGGAAGGACGTCGGCGTTTCTTTTAGTTCTTCATTGTCTAAAACGAGTCCCAAACTCTCCGTGTGACAGCACTTTGATGGATGGCCATATTTTTAGCTGTGATCATGTCTCGATACTCCGAAATGAGGGATGTGTTTTTAAAATATTTTACCACGTGCACCCACCTTATTTTTCTTCAGCCCTGTCTTCCCAGTTACCGTCCTGCCTTTATTGCAGAATCATTAGTGCCTGATGTACGCACACGGCATCATTTGTTTGCTGTTCCCAGCATCACAAGGAATGGAAAAATAAAGCACGGACACGGGGAACCCGAAATGATCCAGCGGCTGCTTTGCTTTTTAAATAAAAAAAAACCATTTCTATTGAATTGTCTTGCTGAGGCTGCCAGGGCATCATTACGTCCAGCCCGTCTGAGAGGTCTGGGGGAAGACACCGAGGGCTCAGAACAGAGCTGCAGAAATGAACCTGGAGAAACGCTGTGAAGTGGCAGACCAAAGGGATCTGACCCGTCTGATTGATCAAAGACATCGAGAGCCGAGCAAGCTGAAGTGCCAAATACCCTCAACCAGAAGAAACTATGAAAAGCCTTATTAAATCTCCCAGAAATGGGACTAAACGAAACCACCACCTGGAAATTTGCCGCAGATCGGGCTTTACCGGAGCGGTGAGGCAGCGCTGGGTGAGCCAGGACCCCCACAGCCCTCAGCACAGCTCCCCGGGGCAGCCCAGGAGCGGGGGTCCTGGGGGTCTTGGGGGTCCTGGGGGGGCCCTGTGGCAGGGAAGCAGAACGTGCACGATTCCAGGCTCCGCATCGCTGCGCTCGGCTGGGGGCACGCGGAGGGGCTGTCGGCCACTTCGCCTGCGGTGCTGCTGGGGAAGAGGTGCATTAGCCCAACACTAATTAACGGGCTTGGGAAAAGTCTCCAGTTTGTGCTGTGCGAGCAGGATCCTTCGTTTAAAGGGTGAAGTGATGCCTGCTCTGCAATGGGGTGCTTGGGGGTTCCCCGGGTGCTGGGGAAGCCTTCGTCCCCGTGCCAGCGGGGATGCAGCGGGGCTGCCCTCACCCCCACGCCCCACATCGCGGTTTCTGGTCCAGCCCCGGGGTCCCCCCTTTCTGCCCCTTGCTCCTCTCTCTGCTATGGCAAAATAAAATTTGGAAAACGGATAAAACTGGTATGGCCCATGGGCAGAGCATCAGTGCTGCCAGGGAAAGCCCCGCACGTGGTCCCACGGTGGCGGCCGCTGCATCTGGCTGCCGAACGGGAGCCCTTCTCCTCTCGAAATGTGATGGATGATCCCAATTATATTCTTCCAGCACTGATTTAATGTAATGTTTTATTAATAGCAACAATCAGAGGAAAGCAAACAGCTCATTCTGAACACGCCATTCTCTTCTCTGCTTTTGCTTTCCCACATTCGTACACGCGCCGAGTCCTTGATGTCACGGCGCTGGGGGTGTCAGGAGGAGGAGGGCGGGAGGAAACGAGAATGCAATTCACTGAACAGGGAAATAGCTCATTAGTACGCTCTTGACAGAATTAACACAATTGTGACAATATTTTCTTCACTCATCCTTTACAGATTATTTGGAGGAAAGTGCAAATTACTGGTTTGCTTCCTCGGACGGTAAAAGACAACGAGAAAAAGCGAGGAAAAATAAATCTCCTGCAAGGGTTTTGTATTACCGGTTGTAATACCCTGCCCTCGTGGAAGGAGCTAATGGAGGAACATGATAAATACATCAGCGGTGCCCCTGGCTGGTCTGTCAGGGGGAGAAGGTGCCTTGGTTTGCACTGCACCCCTTAGGGTTTGGCTGCGGGGTGGCGGTGCCAGGGTACAACTGAGACGCATACGGAGATGAATTTAAAATAGGACCCGAACCTTTACTCCCCAGGGGAGGCTTTACGCTTTTGTACACGCATATGGATAACCCTGTGTGGATACACAGCCTTTGGGTACACCTGAACTCCCCAGGGGAGCCTTTACGCAGCCCCACATGCAACTGGACTCTGTGTTCACTCTTTCCAAATGACCCTAAACATATCCCTACCCGAACACCGAGAAAATTTAAAATAAGACCCCAGAAAACGCGTACAAAGCCCCTTTCTCCCATCAAAAAAAGCCCCCATCGGAAGCCTTTGGGTACACCTGAACTCCCCAGGGGAGCCTTTACAGGGCCCCATATGAACTCGGACTCTGTGTCTATGGTCTTTCCGAACAACCCTAAACATAACCCTAACCGAAACACTGAGACAAGTTTTAAATAGGTTTTAAATACCCCAGAAAACTCGTACGGAGCCCCTTTCTGACATAACTGGTTAGGGTTACGTTTAGGGTTGTTCAGAAAGAGCGAAGACACAGAGTCCAGTTGCATGTGGGGTTGCGTAAAGGCTCCCCTGGGGAGCGCTGGTGGGGAAGGGGAGTGTCAGATAAAGCACAAAAAAAAGGGGGAAAAAAAAGAAGGGAAACAAAAAGAGAGAAGGAGGGCACGCTGCCCTCCCCTCTGATCCTGCAAGAGCCATTCGGTTCGAAAGCATCACTCTGCTCCACACTAAAAATCAGCACAGGGCAAAAGTGACCGAGGTGTCCTCGTGTCACACCATGCCATGTGCCGACGCTGAATCCATCCTCTGGGTTCCTCCACTCCCCGAATCCTCCCTTCATTAGCAGCTCTCCATCATCTCCCTGTTTGCTTTTGTATTTGAAAGCTCGTTTGCGTATTTATTCATTCGATTGCCTGCTTTAATAACAATACAAAGCCCCCTGGGCCAGTGGTGATAAACTCCACGGACACGAGCTGTAGATAGTTTGTTATTCCAGTTTTTGCTCCTGGCTCCAACATGGAATTTAAAGTTCGTTTCAATCCAAGGCGCTCTATATTGTGGCTAAATGATTTCTTCCCCCCCTCAGAGCATCATTAATCAGGCAGACGATCTAGCATCTCTCTCCCTTCCTCAATCTCTTTTGGCAAAGTCTTAAAAGAAGGGGAGCGGGGGGGAAGGAGAAGGGAGAGAAAGATTAAATGGAGCAGGTGTCACATTTATCTTATTTCCAGTGCAAATACAATCAACAAGTGCCAGGCTAAAAACCAGACCCTAAACAAAACCTGCAAAATGTTCTCTAAAAAAATGATTCTTGGCTCTCCTCTGTTTGTTTTTAATTTGCAGCCATCCTCTGAACACTTCTGCCAAGCAAAAACTGCGTAGGGAATGAGCTCATTGGAGCTGGCTCCGCGGGGAGGGTTCTGCAGCCAGGGGCCCTGTGATGTTTTGGGTCCATCTCCTTCCCTCTCCCGGTCACTGTCCCCCAGCCATCACCCCAAAACCACCCAATATCCCTTCCCAGAAGGAAACTGAGCAAGCACTGAGCAGGACTTTGCCGTTAAACCTCTGCTTAATGCTGGCTCTCCAGCAGCCAAGATAGGCAGGCATCTGTAGATGCAAATCCCAAAATAACCCCTACCTGGGTATTATTTTATTCCCAAAATGTATTTTAGGATTTGGAACCTCCTTGCTCTGTGTGCCTGCTTCATACGGTGACCATGGATGGACTCAGCCCTGGCCAGAGGCTGCTGCTGGGTCCCTTGATGGGGAGATGCCCCATGAATTCCCTCTCAAAAATTGGAGATTTTAACAAAGAAAGCCTTTTACAAAATGTTTCCACTTTCTACGGAGGGGATAAAGAAAAAAAAAAAAAAAAGAATTCAAAACACATTAACAGGCAAAGAAAACCGTAAAAGCTCTTCCCCGAGTCAAAATATTTGAGTCAGTGCTAAAAACTGCGACAGAAATGGCTCGCGCAGCTCTCGCTCAGCCTGGCATCATCTCGAACCGCTGCAGCGCCCCACGAAATAATCACATTGCCTCCTGTGCCCAGTTCCCGGGCCAGATTGCCTCTGCCGTGACCCCCTGGTCTTTTATAAAAATATCTGATATGGTATATATATACCCAGTAGTAGCGCATATAGTCCTGCTGGAGGCTCTGCTGGGGATCCTCGATGCCGCCAGCCCCCAGCAGACCCCATGTACAAAGCTCTCCTAAATGTGATAGGGAAAATGTGTTCTTCTTGTCTCTATTTCTTTAAAGGATTCTGAGGGCAGCGTGTGCCCTCACACAGCAAAGAGCCATCCCTACAGCACGACGCCTTGCCTCCTTGGCATTTATTTTTAATAACTCGGCTACACATAGCGCAGAGGAGCACAGCATCTCCCGCATCTCCCACTCCTCTCCTGCAGGATGCTGCCAAGCCCAGGGGTGGCACCGTCCCCAGCCCAGCCCGGGGTGGCTGCCAACAGCAGGGAGCTTGCATTCGCCACCCCCTTGGCACAGCCGTACAGCCCGGCACAGAGCACGGTGAGCTACAGGGGCATTAAAATGATTTTAACCTCGCCGCAGGGCACGGAGTGAATTTCCAGGAAACCTCTCAGAGGAGCAAAACAGTGCCCCCGAAGCACACATAACCCAAATGCAATGGGCTCCTTGGTGCGGGCAGGAGAAGCGAGCCCAGTGTCGGGCGGCACGGTGTGCAGCACTGGGGGCAATGGGTCAGCCTGAAATGGCTGGGGTCGGGTGCCGAGGGACACGGGGCACACGTGGGGCACGGCTCAGCCCTGCGGTGCTGCTGCAGGATGTCTGCAGCAACACGTGGCTTCGGTCCTGGGCCAGTTTGTTGAAGGATCAGAGTCACTACTGTCCCTGTGCTGCTCTGGTGGTGCAAAACAGCCTTTTTTTTTTAATTATTTTTTTTTTTCTAACATTGGAAATTGCCAGGTGTTGCAGGAGGGGGAAAACCCAGCCTGTGTGCGAGCCATGGAGCTGCTGCCACGCACACCCTGGGCTCAGCAGGAGCAGCTTGTTGTGCTCAGCCCTGCCACGACCCCACGGCGCTGGCTGTCGTGTGTCACCGAGCTACAGGGACAGGGGCACGGGGACCGAGCGGGGCTCTGCAAGGCTGAGCGAGGGCTCGGAAAGGTTTCTGTGTCTTATTCATGTGCCTTGTCTGGGGATGCAGGGTTTTGGCCAAGAGTTGGGGGGAATTGAAAGGGAAAAGGTGCCAGTGCCCAGGCACAGCACGTGGGGCTTTATCGGGGCAGAAGCAGGGGACTTTGGGGCTGCCCTGGGCTGTAGGGAGGCAGCAGTTCCCTAACCCATCTGTGTTTTGGGGCTGTCACCCTCCTCCAGACACCTGTGAGGTGTGAGGACTCAATTTGGTAGCCGAGAGGATCGAGCTGATGGTTGCAGAGACCGTGCAACTCCTGGCACTGGTGCAGGACACAAAAGGGAAGGAGGGGAAAAAGGGCCACTGACGCCCTAAGTGCCTTATTGATTTAGCTGATGCCAGCAGATCTACACAGCCCATAAACTGTATGATTGCATTTACAGTTATGTTCCTACTAAGCGAGAGGCAAGGCGGAGATTAATCACGAGAAGGAGGAGGAGGAAGGTTGCACGGGGACTCTAAATCCTACGGAGCTAATAAAGGCGAGCGGGGAGGAAGCCCTGCCCCACCGCCAGCCCCATCCCCTCAGCTCCTCCAGGAGATGCCGGCGGGACCCCTGCCTAAATCTATGTCTCGGTCAAAAGCTTTCTTCTTTTCCTTCCCATCCTTCTGTCCTTCCACTTATTGACACAGGGAAAGACTGGGATGTTGTTCCTGCTTGCTTTCTCTTCCCAGGGCCATGGAGCTGGTTAGGAGGAGAACAGAATCTCCTGACCCCTCCTGTGAGATCTGGCCGTCTTATCCTGCCCTCTACATGGCCTCAGAGACCAGAACAGGCAGAAATGCAATTGCTAGTTGGTGATTTTGGGGGTGTATTTACTGGATGTGGTTAGCTTTGGCTCCATTTGGCTGGGAAAGGCTCAGCTCCACTGCAGCCTCCATCCCCCCATCAGAGCCCTCCCGAAGAGGCCACTTCTCCAAAGTCAAAATGCTCCTTGCAGGGGAGGGAGAGGACTTAATAGGAGAAGCGGCAGGAGAAGCAAAGTGCTTTTATTGCAAAGGATGTTAATTGCTTGATGAACTCTCGCCGTGCAGCGCGGCTGGAAAGCAGCTGCGTCCCCAGGGAGATGTTTGTCCCCACAAATGGGACTGGGTGGGGGGGAGAAGTCGGGGGGGATAAATGTGGAAACGTGGAAATGCCCCGGTGCTGCTGTCGCCCACCAGCCCTTCCCGCATGAGCTGAGCACTGTGGTTTGCTCACCATTTGCCCTCACACCACCAGGATTTGGGTGGAAATCACCACTCGTTGGCTGCATGGAGGCAGCCTCCCTTTCCTCACCGTGGCCGTGCTAAAACAGGAGCACGAAACAACCCTGATGAGGATAACCCAAGCCATTCGGTTAAATTCTGGGCCAGGAGATGCCCTGTTGGATTTGGGGGAGAAAAGAGAGCTTACGACACGTGGGGACCATGAGTAAACACAACTTGAACAGCTAAATTCAGCAGCCTGGGGGAACCATGCCGAGGTGACCAGGTTTGGGGTCTGTCCTTCCAAAATTTGGCTTCACCTTCACCCGTGCTGTGGTTCCTGGCACAAACGAGCCCACTCTGGCTGCTGATAGCTCCCCGATGGAGTTATGAACGGCCGTGTGTGGAAGCTATGAAGGGTGTGAAGGCAACGGAGCAGGAGAATTATGTAGAAAATAAAGGTAGTTACAGTTGCTTCAAAACATTTTCTCAGCTAGGGCTCGGGGTTTTTAATCAACTTTCTTTTTTTTTTTTTTTTTTTTTTATTGCAGGTTCTCCTTTCTGCCAAACATTTGCAGAGGGAAAGAGAAAATAAAGAAAAGAGAGAAAAACAGTTTTAGCTGCCAATCTGTTGCTTGCAAAGCCATGAAAAGCACCCTGAGAGAGACAAGCACATGTCATAAAAAAAAAGAAAAAGGACTTCGTGCATCCTATATGCCAAAAAATCTTCCTAGACCCTTCCCTGCTGGGACCTCCCCAATGAAATTGGCATTCTTCCCCATTCGCCTTTGAATTCTTAGAGAAATCTGTGATTTCTACGCTTTGCCCTGCAGCACAGGGCAGGAAATCCAGGTCTGTGACTTGTCACCGAGCTGCCGGGGGACACACAGCGGTGTCTGAGACACCTGAACACACCCTCTGCTCGGTTTTACTAGGCCAGAGAGCCGGGTAGGAGCTGAGCCGAGCACGTGGGAGTCTCCTCCCCGAGGCCACATGAGCAGAAGAGCGAAGATAAGGATATATGTGTGTGCTCGTCAAGCTAATCGAGGCTCGGAGAAAGAAGAGCTGTGCCAGCCTTCCGCTGCTCCACCATGCAGGGAAAGAGAATTAGAGGGGCAATGAGGAGACAAACGGAGAGAAACATCCTCTAAAGCTTGTTTTTAAGACATGCCTTCCACCCTAGGGCTTGTTTTAACAGCCCATGCTGAACACTAGCTACGGCCCCTTTTATTTACGATGATTATTACGGGCTGCTGCAAGGTCCCCTGGGTCCCGGAGAGGCAGCGCCGGCTGCTATTAAGGCATTTTGTCTTTCTCTAAAATCACATAAAGACCTTCCCCGTGCTCCTCCCGCTGGGCAATAAAAAGCCAAAGACAATCCGTGGCTGGGCTGGCTGCTCTCTCCCCAGATGGGCAAAGTGCCTCGTTAGGCACAACGAAGCACTCTCCTTCACCCCAGGTTATCTGCCAGGGCCAGGATCACGTCTGCGGGATGGGAGCAGCTCGGGATGTATCCCCACCGCACAGAAAACAGCAGAAAGTGGGGAATCCGCGCTGCCCGGGGTGCCCAGGCTTGGCTCTGCTCCTGGGGCAGGAGCCGAGCACATCCAAGCCAGCCAAGAAGTAATTTGGAAAATGAATCAGTCCAATTGAAATGGGTTTGATTGAGGATTGAAAGCCACAATCCAGCAAGCCCTGGAAAATGTAATAATCTAAAACCCTATTCATTTTTCATGTTCTTTCTGCCTTTTTTTTTTTTTTCGAGGTGGCCTCATGCCATGTATTTGCACACAAACGCTTCAGCTTGCTGCCAGCTGACCCGGTGCACTGGGTCCGGGATGGTTTGGAGGTGGTGAGACCCCGCTGTCAGGGCTCGACAACGGAGAGGAGCAAGGTGAACATCAGACAACACCTCCATGACCCTGAAAATTGTCTTCTAATGTGGTTGATAGCTCTGAAACAAAGGGTACATTTGGTGTCCAGAAAGTCCTGAACGCAAACAGCCCTTTAGTGCAGCAACTAAACCCAGATGTCACACGTGGTGAGAGCCCAACGCCAGCGATGGATGGCTTGGGGTGGTTTTGATGCAATTTCAACATTCAGTCCAAAGCTACCTATCAAGCATTTTGCCAGTGGATTGGCCATTTAATTAGCAATTGTAGTAAGCTTAAGTTGCAAGTGGTGCCGTCAGTGTGAAAATATTTCTGTTTTCAACAGATCTATTTTGATTTTTTGGTTCCAAAGTGAAAATATCTCTATTTGTTCAACATTTGTTGTTGGTCTGGTTCTTGGGGATTTTTTTTCTGATACAGCGTCAACATTTCTCATGTGGGAAAAAAAAACACAACATAGTTTAGTTTAAAAAAAGACCAATTTTCTGCCAGTAGCATCGATGGAAATGTTTCAAATAGGCCTCTGATGAAGTAATCTGAACATATGCCATCAGACCCAAGATCTGACCTCTTCTAATAGTCCTTGTTGGATTGGTTTCCTGGGGAAATAAGGCTGTAAAATCACACCTTCCAAGTGTCTATTTCTCACCTTTCTACCATGAAACTTTGGCATACCTGGGCAGATTTCAAGCAC
Organism: Anas acuta; assembly: GCF_963932015.1. Taxonomy (NCBI): domain Eukaryota; kingdom Metazoa; phylum Chordata; class Aves; order Anseriformes; family Anatidae; genus Anas; species Anas acuta. Next base: position 6,381,747 of record NC_088997.1, read on the forward strand.
AGATGGAATGAGATCTTGGAGATAATTGGGTTGTGACAAACTTCTCAAAAATAACAGTCCAGATTCAGTTATATTTGGTTTTCTAACTGAAGAAAAGGTGGTAAGCAGTGGGAGTTTGGCTCTTATTAGGCACAAGAGAATCCCGGGTGGACAAAAGCCTCTCAATTTTCCCAGCTGGAGGGCAGCCACCAGCTGGGGTTGGCACCTTTCTGGCCTGCAAGTCAACCAGCGGAGCTCTGATGTGCTTTGAGCAGAAGCAACCTTTTTCCCCTGCCTTGTCTAAAGGGCTTTGTTGCTGCTTCCCTGGAGTAACTGCTGTGGCAGCTTGCCATGTGTGGCCTCTGCCAGGCCAGCCTCAAAAGCTCAACGAGATGAGGATAAAGCAAGCCATCAGTCCTCAGCCTTGGGCAGGACACCGTTCTCTGTCGGGTTTTTAGTTTGGATGTTCTCCTGCAGGACCACGGGGCTGGTGTTCACAGCGGTGCTACATCACACCGTGTTTGCCCCAGGACCTCTCGGTGTTCCCAGAATTTTGGGCACAAGATGGATCAAACCTGGCTGTGGCCGTAGGGCCCCTGAGCTTCTGTCACCGTGTTGAGTCTCTCCAGCCTTTATTAGAGATGTTTATTTATGTCCTGCTCTGCCCTGAGCGCCTTTCTGAAGTGTCTTTGTTATCTCCAGCAGCTCCTGTTAAATCCAGAAGACAAAGCGTTAGTCCTCTCCATGAGGGTTTTTTATTTTTAATAAAACTTGCTTGTGCTCTTCCCCGAGGGACTTGTTGAAGTTGCGAAAGTCAAAGATAAAATGTTCTAGCTGCTGTCTCCTGGAGAGTGATGCTGTGTTTTCCCATGAAACTCTTTTAATGAACATCTGTAAAGGGCAGAGAGAGGGCCAAGGCACAATCTGTGGTCCAAGTACCTCTGAACCCTGCAGATGTCATCAGCTGCATCCAGCTCCATTCATTCTGGCTCTTCCGAAATGGTCTCTACCGGGCTGAAAAATGAAAAAACTTGAAAGGGAACAACTTCAAGAGGGGAGGAAAAACAAAGCCCATTTTCCCTCCCAGTCTATGCTTTATGGCTGTCTCACAGCTCTCTGCCAGATCTCAGGATCTTCCTGGAGCCACAAGAAGAGGTTCAGCCCCGTCCGAGGGACAAGCTGATGGTGCCAAGGCTGTAAAAGTCACTTTTCTGCCAGGCAAGAGGCAAGTTCTCTGCACCTACCGTGCCATGAAACAACATCGTCTGCAGAGAGAAGCCCAGGGGCGGCTTAGTTCTTGGTTACTCATCAAGGCTAATGAGCTGATGCACATGCTGGGCTAATGAGGTTGCACTTCGCTGGTCCCAGAGCAAGCAGCTGCGGTGGGCTCTGCCCTGGGCTGCACCGTGCGGGAGGCAGGGAGATGCTCCCAGTCTGGGCCTCCCTCACCCATCGCTCTGACAGGGAGAAAATGCATTTCATCCTCATCAAACACTTGGCAGCAAATGTCGGCTTGATGGCAACAAGGAAAAATCAAAAACAGAAAAACAATAAATACAAGGAAGCACTGGTTTCTTTCGGATGGCTTGAACTGTCAACATCTTCTGGGCTGAAAGTTGACTTTTTATTGTGTTTTTTTTTTTTTAAGCTCCTCTTCCACTGACACTAAGCAACACCCCATTTAAACACCTTTCTACCAGCATCTAGGAGGACACGCTGTGGGTAGCAGGCTTGATGTTGTTTGGGCACAAAATTACATCCCTGTCGCCTGTGTGGGGACACGTTCCCATGACAGGGGCTGGCCGTGGTGTGGTGGGGATGTGGTGGCGAGGGGCAGAGGAGCCTCCAGCAAACACTGACCCCTGTGGGAGGACAGGAGGTCTGGAGCCTCAATCCTCCCCACAGGTGCCTGCTGTGTTGTTGGCTGGTCCTCAGGGAGCCAGCCTGACCCCAAAGCGTTCATCAGTGGAGAGGAGGGCTGGTAATGAAGAAAATTGCATTTTCTATAGAAAACAGTACTTTACACATGGACGTAAACTTAAAGCCGGCTCCAGCTTTCTATTGAAGGAGAAGCGCTGATAGGAAGCTTTACTTGACCCACACCAACCTTCACACAGGATCCAGCCCTAAATTATAACGCTGCCGGGATTTCCCATTCAGCTTTGAACAAGTTTGTCCTGATCACAGGAGCCAGCGCAGAGGCTGGGCAGAGAAATGGCTTTCTTGGCACCCAGATCTCCTCGCTGATTATTATTCTGGTCATTCACCCTCTTTCTCTCTCAATCTTGAGGAAGAAGAAGTGATTTTCTGAGTTGGAATTTGGATGTATTCCCAGCTCCGTTTTTTTTCTTTTTTTTTTTCCCTCCTGTTAATTAAAACTAATAAATCTGCTCAGCAGAGTTTGCAGAGCAGGGGGACAAGGTACAGTTATCTTGACACAGCAAGGCCATCTCGCTCCTTCCCCCCTCCTTTTATTTATTTAATTTATTCACGTATTTATTCAGTTCTTGAGCCTGTTCCAGAAATATGCTGCTGATCTCAATTTCTTGTCTCTGCTACGTGCGGGCTCTTTGCCTTTCTTTGCCGAGGAAGCAGTCCCACAGGAGCTGCAAATAATCAACAATTATCATGGCATGCATCCCTAGACATAATTACAGACAATCCAGAGGAACCTGGAGACAAAGGCAGCCCGTCTAACACAAGACCCATGCTGTCTCTTCCTCCTCACGTGCCCCATACCATCAAACGTGTAAAAGGAGATCAAAGCCCAGGGTTTGGGGCACGGGGGGTTCATGAGGTGCTCAGAGGAAGAAATGCCCTTTGTACAGGTTCTTGCCTTGGGGATGCAGCAGAAAAAAAAAAACTCAAAAAGGGTTTCAGCCCCCCTGTTGGGGGGTCTGATGGCAACTGAGATGTCTCCCACTCCCCTGGCTGCCTCAGAAGAGACCCTAAAGTACCCTGTGCCTATCTCCAGTGTGGAAAATAGGTTCTCCAGGAAGACACCAGTGGCCTCCCAGTTGGTGCCTGGTCCAAGATGGGGCGGGTGGGACGATTTTGGGGACACTGCCCATCCCTAGCTCCTTCCCCATGGGAAGTGGCAGGGGACAAAGGGACCTGGGGTGCCCCCGGTGACTTTAAAAGGCCAAAGTTTGCACAAAAGGGCCTGGCTCTGAAGGCCCATGGCCTTCTTCAGGCCGGTCGCTATGGCAACGGGGCCTCCTCCAGCCGCCAAACTTCGCCCAGCCAGGCTCAGGGCGCCGAAGCGAAGAGGGTCGGGCGAATGAAAATGACCTGCAATCCCTCCAAACCCTTCCAATCAATAGCATATTAATTTTAAACCACGGGAGCCAGGCGAGACGCGTGTGAGGATGAAGGAGCAAATTCCATGCAGCATGGACAAGGCAGAAAGACAAGGCAGAGATCTGTCTCTTCCACACCCCGAGCCTCCAAGCAGGCACAGAAGAGGCCGTACTCATGTCACCGGCAGGGTAACTGATTTAATTAGTGACTCGAGTGCTCTCCGCAACAGACTTGGCTCCCTCGATGAGCCTGTGAGGCGGCTGCCACCTGGCTGGAGGCCGGAGGGTGGCCTGGGCCTTCCCAGCCCCGTTTTCTGCCCCATCCTTGTCCCTCTCTGCCTCTTTGGCTTTCTGCTGTCTGCTCAAACAACCGCCAAGCCTTCTTTAGCCCATTCCTCTTGTAATATTCAAAGACGGGCTCCTGCTTTAGAGAAAAGGAAACTAAGGGTGCAAGGGACTTGCTCAAAGCCGCCCATTGAGGACTGGTGGGAGGTGAATGCTGCTGGAGTTATGCTGGGACTCTGAGTCTGAGTTTTGTATCCCAGTGAGGCCTCACAGCTCTGCTGTGCAGCTCGTTCCTCTGTTTCACGTGCCTCTGCAGCTAAACTAAAGGGGAAGCAAAAAAAAAAAAAAGGAGAGTTGACTTCCAGAAAAAAATTATCATCTTTGCAATGAAGCTCCTGCCTCAGTTTTCCAACCAAAATTTCCAAACTACTAAAGTGTTTATTTTAGGAAGTTGATGGTTGCTTTTTGGAAACAATCACTTTTTCGAGAAAGCTGTTTATACAGATAACCATCATCCTTCTCTTTCTTGAAGCAGCAGCTGTTGTGGGAGACAGCTGAAATGGCAAACACGCTCCCTCTCAATCCATCACCCCGACACAAGGAAAGAAGAGCTACTTAAGTTAAAGGACAATGTTTGCATAAGAGCAGCTCGACCACAAATCAATTCATGCTGGAAATCAGGAGAAGGCTTTAACCAGAGCAGCAGGTTCCTGGAATGATCTGATGGGGTTGGGGGAGAAGAAATACCCTTTTTTAAGGAGGGGAGGCAGGTGAGTGAGTTCATGAAGCATCACACATGATGGAGCTGACTTTGACTTGATTGAATCAGAAAGATCTAATTTCATATTTCTGCTTCATGCCAGAGGTCTCCGGGCAGCTAGAGCTTTACCTAATGATCCGTGCTATATGGAAAGAAACTTAAAGAACGTTCGCTATTGAATTTCCATAGTCTTTCCCAGCCCATTTGCATTTAAAACAAGCTTTCAGATGCTGTGCGTGGGACAAGACACATTTCTGCTCAATACACATCCAATTTTCCCCATTGCGGATTCAGGCTGGCGGCGCCGATTGCTGTAGATGCAGATGGAGTTGTGTGAGAATCTGGCGTTTTCTGGCCCAGAGAAATCTTACAGGGAAATAGCTGCAGCGGTACCGAGTGCTCTGGCTGAGCCAGCGCGTGGCAGGATGAGTATGGTGTTTCCAGATTACTGAGAAACAACATTATGGGAATCTGGGGTTTTGAATCATTTCCCTTTCTAAAACGGAAACCAAAAATCCACAATTTCCGGCCCAACCATTAAGAGCTATTCCAAAGAGAACTGAGCTCAAGTAGCAAGAAACCTTTTGCTTCAACTATGTCAAAGCATTAGTTTCAACCTTTACTGCCTTGTTATTAAAATGCATCCATTTTTTAGAAGAAATTGATTTACATTTTAAAACAGCAGAAAAGTCAGTTTGAATTTCAAAAAAACAAAAATCCCACTTGAAAATGTCAGTGGCTGAAGAGGGAAAGCTATCGACAGACGATGCTGAGAAGGCTAAAGCATCTTCCAGTTCAGTCTTTACTAAACAGATCAGCTGTGAGTTGGTGTCTGACACAATTAACACTGATGAGTAAGATACCAGGCGGAGAAGGGACAGAAGAGGCTCGAGCATCCTTAGCCAAGGTGGATGTTTTTGCATGGGCTGCATCATGCCAGCTCCATCCTTGGCTGCTCCAAGAGCCACCGTGTGCCACTTTGGGGCCAACAAGGTGATATTTGGATACATGACGATGCAAAAAAAAAAAAAGTAGAAAAGAGCAGAGGTAGCCCCTACATTTTTAAAGTGGAGGTTGGCAAATTAAGTTTACCTTGAATTTGGGGAAACAAGCTGAGAGCAAAGAAAACCTATGCGAACACCTGGAAGAACACAGAAAAATGAGCAACAGCCAACTTGAATTTGTAAAGACCAAATTGGGTCAAACCAATCTAATTTCCTCCAATGACAGCGTGGCAGGGCTGGTGCTGGAGGAAGATGCAGGAGATGTCATCTGTCTTTACTTCAGGAAGGCTTTTCAAGCTGTCTGCCATGACATTCTCATCAGCACGCTGGGAAACAGCTCTGTATTGCAATTTGGCTCTACCTGGAGAGGGATTATCAATGGCTCCCTGTCAGGGAGGGATGCGTCTACCAGGGGTCTCCTGATCTGGTACAATTTGATATTTCAATTAACCTCCCGGATGATGGAAGAGGGAAGATATTTATTAGATCTTCAGAGGGCTCTCCCCCCAGGAAAGGCTACCAGCACTTTGGAGGGCACGAAACCAAACCTTCAGACCAAGACTTAAGCCCCAGTGATGGGAAATGGGAGAAAGGGCCTGAGTCACCCTACAATCCCAATGAAATTCAGAGAGGAGCAGAGCACAGCTCAGCAGCGAGTCGCTCGCACAAACACCAGATGGGCTACAACGGGCTGGGCAGCAGCTCGGCAGAAAAAGATCCAGAGCTGCATTTGATGCGAAGTGGAACAGACTGCGGCGACAAAGGTGAAGGGCTGACGGCAGTGTTGTCGTAGAGATGGCTCACAGCTTTCTTCAGACAGCGATGAAGTTCAGAAGCTCTCTGGGGCCTTCTGCCCTCATTTTTTGTTCAAGGGTTCAGGTCCAGAAAAAGCTACTTTTGCTGCCATTGGTTCAGGTTTAAATACGTGTACGTTTCCGCCAGGAGGTTTCCACTTTGCTTTGTTCTTCCAGCACAGCATCAGTTCATTCTGTGCCCGACACTGCCTGCCTGGCTTTTTTTTTTGATCTTTCATGTAGAGCCAGGGATTAATATAGTTTCAACACCATTTTCAGAAAATCAGCAAATTGCATTTGTGTCTCCCTGGAGGCTGCAGGCTCCAGAGCAGCCTTCTCCTTCGGCGAGACGTGGAGCAATGGGGCTCCTCCGACGGGCTGCGACCACAGACCTGCCAGGAGGAGGAAGATTCACAGCCTCTCAGATCCCACTGACGGCTCTATCCTTCAGCAACTCCGCCGTAAACATGCACACGGCAATAACTGCATGCACACAGAAAAGGCTGTTGCTAATAGATTGTACTGCTTGTTGCTACTCCGCTACGAATGTCCTGCTAATTTTTTGTTTTCACCAAATTTTCCACTTGAAATATGAGAGAGGAAGCGAAGCCGTGAGTTGCATCGCTGAGGAGATGCAGAGCTGCTGCTTCGCCTCCGGCTCCGTGGGGAAGGGGACTCAGAGCTGCTGGGATCACTGCTGGGTCCTGTGGGGCCCCGACTATGTCCTGTTTAAAATGTCCTCACCGGCAGCTGGCATCACGCAGAGCCTCATCCTTGGCTGCAGTACCATGAGAAATAGAAGATGGGGCTGCAAGTCCTAAGGCCACGTCCAAAGGAGGGTTTGCCCCTGGTGGCTTTGCAAATATTGTAAAAAGAACAGACAGACACAGAACTACCCCAACCCACAGCCCAAGCCCTAAAAATAAGGACTGATGCTGCCAGTCTCGGGAGGTGGGGGCTTTGGAGGGAGAAACAGAGATGACAACTGAGCAAGCATCACCATTTTAGAGGTATGCTGGCTGAGCACCAAGGTCAAAATGACGAAGGCTATTTGTTTCACTGCAAAGCCAAACTGTCTGTCTCCCCGGTGCACCTTCCTCCAGCCATATTTTATGCAAACCCCTGTCCTGGGTGCTCAGCTGCGGAGCAGAGCAGGGAGGACACAGGCAGCGGAGCCACATCCGCCCCTGTTGCTGGTGGGCAGTGCCCGGCACGGAGATTTAAAGGCTGGAGCAGAGAAATCCTTTAAATCCAGACGTGCAGTGTAGGAACAAGAAAGGCAAATGGGTAACTGGGAAGCGTTTTGATGCTGGGAAGGAATACAAATCAGAAGGGCTGCCGGAGCTTTGCTCTACAGCTCTTGGCATGTTGTTGTCGAGATGCCTGAATCCTGCCATTTTCAATTGACTGAATTATCTAGGAAACAGCAGCAGGGGCAGCTCCCAACGCCAGCATTTCGGGGATGCTCACGCCTGCCTGCCCAGCCTCTGCAGCTGGAGCACCACGAGGTGGTGGGGCAGAAGCCCCAGCCAAGCCCTGGCCCCCCTCTCCTGCAGACACCCCACGCTGCCCCACGGGCGCAGTGGGGCTGGAGGTGGGGGGCAGGAGCTGCTCCAGGAGGAACTGAGCAGGGTCGAACCCACCAAAATGCCCCGGTCTCAGGGGAAGGAGAAGGGTCCCTGCAAGCCAGATGCCATCAGAGCTGCATCTGGAGGCTGGGAGACTGCTAATGCTGCCCTTTTGGGGAATTGCCAGAAAAAATCACCAAACCCAAGAGCAGGCGTGAGCGTGCACGGGGCCGGGTGAGGGTGCACGGGGCCGGGTGAGCGTGCACAGGCGGCTGCTGATGGAGAAGGAGTGAGTGAGAGGCAAAGGCTGGAAGTGTTTAAACATGCAAACACACATCCCCTCTTAACAATCAGCACGGATGGAAATATTGATGGTTGCATTAAAAGTAAATATATTTTTAATTAAATCATTTTCCCCTTCTCCATTCAAGGGGCGTGAAAGCACTCATAAAATTAAAGTGCTGCATGATTTTTTTTTCCCTCTCTCTCTTCTCTGCCACAGCCGCTCTCCCTCCCCGTTCTCTCTCCCTTCCCACCACCAGCACCACCCCACAGCACCACCAGTTTGGGGCTCTTTAACCCCTTCCCAGCACCTGGCAGACCTCAAGGTGCGAGCACAGGAGCTGATCCACTCCCTGCTCTCTCCTCCTCACCCCCAGCCCCAGCTCTGGCACGGCTCTGAAGGGCTCATTAATCAAAAGGCAATTAATTCCCCATCATGGGGGCAAATAACAGATACAGACGTTCAATAGCCGCCTTTTTCCACGCTCGAGCGTTTCTCTGATTCCTGCAAACTGAAATAAAAAGAAGCCAAAGCAAAAGAAACACCAAATGATTAAACGCTTCATTAACATCCTGCAAGGCGGGGAGGCCAGGGCTTATCCATCTCTGTCGCCGGAGAGACAAATAGTTCAGAGGTGGCGGAACCGTCGCCAAAAGCAGGGTGCAAATTGGGGTGCGAGGCCCTGGGAGGTCCTGTGAGCAGGGAATGCCCTGCAAAACAGGGCTATTTCCCCCCAAAATGGGCAATAAAGCCTTTTTTTTTCCTTCTTTCCCTGCTTGGCCTCCAGGCTGTGAGGTGGGAAGATGCTCAGCCATTCCCCACATCACCCTAACCCCACATCCCTGCTCAGCTCCAGTACCTGGCCCCACTGCACATCCCTCCGACAATTCTCCTTCAAATACGAGTGAACAGGTTCATGGCATGGGAAGGAACTGCTGCTCCTTCTCATTGTGCTGCTGCGGAGACAAGAAATGACGAAGAGTTTTGATACACAAAACCCTCGGTTTGCTCAACCCCCGTGTCCCGATCAATTAGCTGATGATCGCTGCCTATAGAAGAATTAAGGGTAAACTATGATATTACTTATTTAATCACCAAACTCACAAAAAACAAGGCACACAATTCAAATGCTCAGTCGGTATCATTAATCACGGTTTGTAGCAGAAAATAATTTTATATTATTAAAGCAATTACCATGTAATCATTTATGTTGGCAAAAATTCATTAATCTTTATTCATTATTCAATCAGATCGCATTATTTTAGCCTATTCCATCTAACTTGCCACTTCAAAGCGGTGAGAAAAAAAAAAAAAAAAGAAAAAAAAGTGACAAAAGAAACTTTTTCTAATTCCGAACTATAAGGCTTGGCAGAAATTACTTCCAAATATAATTAATGTGAAAGCATTGTGTCTGCAGGAGGGAAAGCAGGGATGTCGTCCTCTCCCCAGAGTTTATTTGCTGCTTCTCTGTACTTTGGGCTGCAATTCCCAAGGGCTCAGCGCTCACAACTCAGAGCTGGGTTTGGGTTTGCTTTTTTTTTTTGCTTTTTTTTCCCATTCCTTTCTATTTAATCACCTGAATAAATTGCCAGATTGTGTGTTCAGGAACCAGCAGCTCTCCTCGTGAGCCTGATGGGCAGATTAGCAGAAAACTCAACCGCACGGAAAGAGAGGAGAGGAGCACGGTGCTGCCCACCGAAACGCCGCCAGCCCCGCGGGCACCTCTGGCTGTGGTTTGTACCTCTGAGCCTTCCCCCCGAAAATCAAAGCTGTGTAGGAAGCTGAGCTGTGCCAATCTGGGTCAGGCTCTTATCTGCCGGCAAGCAAAAAGGAAATTGGCCCAAGTTTTCTTTTTTTTTTTTTTTTATCTTCTGAGATGAGTGAAACCGCAGTGCTCATTATTGGAGTTATTTTACTTTAATAGTCAAAGAGGTTGCTGAAGATCTTTTGATTTTATATCCGTGAATTTATCTTGATAGTTTTTCCTCCATGGGAAAAAAAAAAAAAAAGGGTGTGGGGGGGAAAAAACAAGCAATTAATCCCCAGGAGACCACAGTTTCAGGCTCCTTAGCATGCCACTTACAAACCGTGTGGCTAAACCCTGTTTTGGTTGGTGAGCAGGTTTCTCTCTAGTCCCTCTCCCCGGGGAAACACAAATTTGTCTTCAAAACGTCACTGCAAAGTAGGACAGTAATGTTAATGCTATTTTGCTGCTAAGAGAGAGTGTGAGCAGTTTGCCCAAGGTAGCTGAGGGGGCGTGTGATGGATCCAGGCGTAACACCTGGGTCTCCAGCTTATCCCATCCTGGGCTTGCTCTAAAGCCCAGTGTCTGCCCAAATTCAGGGGCAGTCCCCTTGCCCCAGGGGACAGCCTGGTGGCCCTGCTGTGGCACCAGGTCTGGGTGGTGCTTGAACCCCTGCCCCCTGCTGCTTGAGATGCTTTCTGTGCTGGGCAGACACCGACGAGGAGAGACACCTCTACCAATTTCCCCTTCTCTGTACCGTGATTCCAGCTCAAACCCTGCCTTTCTGTGGTCCTCGTGAATTATCCTGAATTTCCTGGGATCTTCAACCCTCCCCTTCCTGCTGCAGCCCATAGGACCTGCACGGAGCAGTGTGCTGACACCCATGGGTGCCAGTTGTGTTTCTTTTCTGCTGCTCCATGGTGCGGGCTGGCAGGTGGCCGAGGGGAGGAGGAGGATAAAGGAAAGCAGAGCCATCATAAAGCAAATTCTATAGCATTTCCAGAGCTCCCCGGAGGATCTACGAGTGCTATCCCTTTCTAGATATCCGATCTCCACCTCCATTTAATCCTTTTCCCCATGGCTGTACAACTGCAACTCCTGCTTCCTCGCCCCTTTACTCCAGGTTGGCATCCCTCTGATGTGACACCGGAGCAGGACAAGGGTTACTGGTTTCCACTTTCCCCATCACTTTCCATCCCCAGCGCACGCTGGCACGGCACCACGGGGTCAGCAAAAGCGGCCAGCACAGCCCACCCAGGGGCTGACTCCCATCACCCCAAAAGCCATCATTTGGATTTCCGAGGCAGAAGCAGCAGCTTCGCCGGATGCGAGAGGCAATTCAGCCTCAACGTAAATAACAAAAACAACAAAAAAAAAGAGCAATATTGTTTTCCTTTGGCGCATGTAACAGGTTGTCATGGGGAAGGCGTGTGGGTTTTTTCGCTAAGGGAGCAGCGCTGCTGACCTTTGGAGAGCGTTTGCTCAGAGCCAGCTGCTGCGTTCGGCTCATCCCCGGGCTGTGCGAATCCACAGCCTCGTGGATTGAGTGAGAGGAGGGTCGGCCCCGTCACCCCTCCGGGGGGAAAAAAAAGGCTGGAAAAACCTGAGTGCACCTCCACGCTCCTGCCAGAGCCAGCAGCCTCTGCCACGCTGTCCTGGGGAGCTGGGGCTAGGGCTTGGCATTGCACAGAAGTCACCAAGTCCCTGGAAAAATGCCCCTGTTGGAGGGAATGCTAAAGATCAGCTGGAATTTGTCCAAAATCAGGTCTATACCACGGCTCCTAAACGCAGACCTGTAGCTGAGCCTGTGCTCTACACCTGCAAGGCTGCGCTCCAGCACCAGCAGCAGTGCGCCGCGCTGCGCCTGATGGAGACAACACGGGGCCCTCGGCTCTCAGTGCCTCCAGGGCTTGGCAGGGATTCCCCCCGTGATTTCAGGGGCTTTAACCACTTGTCCCTTCAGATCCTGGGAAAACTCCTGGGGATGCATGCTGACACCTGGCCTCCACCCAGTGCGGTTTGGGACACGCGGTTTGGCAGGGGAATGGGGACGAGCCACAGGGATCAGCAGCAGGAAGGAAATGAATGCAGGCAAACCAAAACATCCCGAAATCACAGAAATTCAAGCAGATTGGGGCAGGTCTACAAAGCTTCAATGTGCAGGGAAACTACTCCATTTTTAGACAGTTTCCCTGCTCGTCCCTCCGTGGACAAGCCCCTTGCCCACCGGCCGGGGGTGCAGACACCTCCATGCCGACCACTGGCAAAGCTCCTTTGGGGGCTTCTGGTTACCGAACACACCCTGGCTCCAGCAAAACACTTACCTGCCCATTTTTCCCTTAAAATTTCCTGCACATTTCCCTGGAAATAAAACCCTGCGTGAGACAAGCTCCCGGGACGTCCCAGGAGGGATCGGGGACTTTTGCAGCTGCCAGGCAGGGACGCGGCTCGGCACGGGGCTGGGGGAGGGCTGGCTGCAATCACATCTCCCACCCATTTTGCAGGCTTGGTTTAGTGCATCTGCGGTATGCTCTGGAAGCAGCTTAAAGAGATTTTGATAGCATTGCTGGGAGAAAATGAACCTGTTAATGCTGCTATTTGCCGCAAAAAGGATTCACGCCCAGAACACTTTCTCACAGCAATGATCATTTTTAGCTGTGAGAATGAATTAGCCTTCCACTGAAAAGCTATTTGCATGGGAAAGAGGTCAGCTAGGAGCAGGAAACCGATTATTTGGGGGTAAGGCCCTGTCCTAGCCTTGAGGCGACGTGGGTTTCACTCTCATTTTTAACTCTTCATCTCCTGCCACCCCCTGCGCCCTCAAAACCCACTCCCCTCCGCGTCCCAGAGCACAGGGGCCCCGGGGGCACCATGAGGGCTTTTACCATCCCCGAAGCCAGCCATCTCGCTAATAAAAGCTCTGGGTTTATGCTGGCAGGACCGGATCATTTAATCATCCTCCGATTGCCAGCCTGCTTACAGCAATTTGAGGATGAATAGCGCGGGAGCGGTGCTGCTAACCCCGGGCACTGGCTCAGCCGCGCACCCGGCCCCGCGCACGGAGCCGCCTGGCGCTGAGCGAGGCCCACGACCTGCCCGGCTCCGCTGCCAGGAGTTAATTGCAGGCAACGTTTCAACAGGAAAGAGGCCAAAAAGATAATTATCCCGGAGGCTGCAGTTCTCAGCTTGGTTTGTAAGGCCACCGGGAACAGGGTGGGTTTGGTCTCCCGGGAATAAAGCTCTGCCCCAGGAGCAGCTCTCCATCCAAGGAGGGGCAGTTTGGGGGCATTTCACAGCTCGGGGACTTGCTGAGGAAGGGCACAGAGGTTCTCAGGTGGTGGTGACCCCAAACAAGAGCCTCCCAAGGTCCACACTGCTCAGTCAGACAGGACAGGATCCCTGCAACCACGGCACGACAGGCTCCAGGTCTGCTTTGCCTCTCCAGCCGGCTCCCCTTGCCCTGCAGGGTGGCAACCAACTTTTCTCGAGCCCACCATTTCTTTCCTTCTCCAACTTCCCGCGTTACTAATTATCTGAAGGAGATTGATAAACCCGCCAGTCGCCGCTCTGGTTACAGGTCACTTACCGCGGTAATAAGAAGTGCAGAAATCAATAGCCATAAATAGCGGTTGGGAATCAAATTCCCCGAACACTACTTTAAGTAAGGAGAAGGTTTAATTACGCCGTCGTCTGGCTTACTTTGCCCTGGAGGAGCAGGATGCAAGAACTCCAAGGGTTCGGCCGGTGTTTTATTCCCAGTCCTGGCATGGGGCACGAGGAGCACAGGGCACCGTGTGAGCCATCCAAAGGCAGCGCAGCTTCGCGCCACGTTTAACTGCAGGCAGGGTTTTAACGCTGCCTGTGCCACCCAGAGTGAAAGCTGTGCATGGTTTAAAAACAGGCTGGAGCCAGCCAAGTAGGAACAGGTGGAAGGCAGGCAAAAAAGTAAAATGATTCTTTTTTTTTCTGAAAGCAAACAAAGGTTTGGACTTGGGACTGACTCAGCCCTGCACTGAGCTGTGGATGGCCCACGCGGCAGCTCGTGGGTGCAGGCAGAGGGGGTTCTCAAAGGGATTTGGGGTGGGGGAGCTGAAGGCACTCACATGAGCAGTGCCCATTGCTCTGCAGGTCTGTAGCTCCACTAGGGGTGGACGTGACTTCTGGATGGGTTGTTAAGCTGGAAAAATGGCAGTGTCAGGTTTTGTTATTGTTAGACACAAACTACTGGAGCAAGCCCTGAGGGAAGGCATTTGCATGCCTTGGGAATGATGAATGCTTGCACAAACCTGGCTTTGCCATGCCCAGGTACCCGTTTGGAGCAGGCGCACTGGCCCAGCACTTGTACCCGATCCTAACCCTGGGGTGGGTGTGTGAAGTTTTCCACAGGGTCAGGCTTTGCTGGGTGTACAAATCCCTGCCTCCAACCAGCACCCAAACCCTTTCTCTTCCTGGGAAGTTTGAGAGGGAAACTCCAGCTGGTTCCCCGGCACTGCCTCCCGAACAGCCAGGCTCCAATGGGAGCGAGGAGAAGTCCAACCCCAGGAAAAATACTGGTGAAAAAGCCCGGGGAGGTTGAGCTTGGCAGCGTTGCTGCTTCCAAGAAATTGGCTTTTCCTCCGACACCTGATCCCACACCTGGACCCGGACTGGGGCTTGGGCAGCCCTGTCCTGCATGGCCTGCGCACTGCGTGGGGCCGGCACTGCAGCAAAGTGATGCTGCAGCTCCGCTGCTCACACACAGGACGGATAGACTAAACTACCTGCTCTGGTAAAACACACAGGAACGCTGAAAGCAGAGCAGGGAAATGCTCAACCACTCCTCCCTCAAGGACTGATACCCGCAGGGCATCCCAAGTTTTGGCCACCTCAAGCTTGCAGTTTCAAGGAAAAGGCTGTGACAGACCCTTTGCTGCAGGGCAGCTCCAGAGCTCCTGCCCTGGGTTACCAACATCCTCCATCAAGCTCTGCCACCTCCTTGGGTATCCAAAATCCTGCATTTCCTCCCAAATCACCCCGGCACGGCACCCATCCTGCTGCCTTCCTCGCAGCACCTGCCTGCTTGTGGCTGGTGCAGCCCGCGGTGCCTCTCCAGCTATCAGGGTATAAATATGGTATGAGATAAATATTGTCACGGCACATTACCCTGGTCCTTCCTCACCAGCACACACTGCAGACAGAGTTATGCATCTATTTATATGTGTGTGTATATCTAATTATACTATATAAACTGTATATTCAACCCTCCATTGTGTATATTTAATTTAAACGCCGGCTAATTGCCCTCAGTAAATATATATGGGGATTAACAGTATTGAAATTAAATTTATTGGTAATCCCCTTGAAAATAAACAGAGAAAATAAAACAAACTGGGAAAATAAAAGCAGAGGGCATCGCGGTTTGGGTGTTGGGCTCTTTTCCCTGTACACGAGGCTTTGGTGCACGAGGGGATCGGGGGCTCCAAGACCTCTCCGCAGCCCCCTGGCTCCGTGCAGCCGCTCCCCGCGCCAGCTGGCCCGGCAGATTGGTGATGGGCTCGGGCTCCTTCCAGCCCGGGGTCAGCGCCTCGAATACGGCCCTGGCCGGCGGTGCCGTGGAGCTATTAGGGCCGAGCAGATGTTTGATGGTGTGAGAGGAATGGGCTGCGGGGCTCGGGCCGGCGCTGGTGCGCAGGTGTTGGCGGCGCAGAGCAGCATCCCCGCGGATAGATCCTGCCAGCACCGTCGCCAAGCCGAAATCAGGAGCAGAGGGGGCTGTCCTGGCATCAGGAATCCTCTCCGTGTCAGGGATAGTTCACTTCTCCCCATTTTTATCCTCCTCCCAAGGAGGTGCTGCTCGGTGACTGTGATTTGGGGGAAAACCCCGCGCTCCTGACCCAAAGGGATTTGCATTCAGCACACGGAAATGTGCTCTGAGCAATGCTGGAGCCGGCTGCTGTCGGACCGAGATGGTTTGTAGCCTCCATTATCGCAGAGGTTTTAAAGACGAAGCTTGCCGAGCTTCTGCCAGGGTTGTTTGATGCCAAAATGGTCTCACGCAGCAGATTATACAGCAGGCTCAGTGTGCAAAAGGAGTTACACGGGGCCCAGATCTGTCACTGACAATTGGGCTGCACGGAGACTTCCTCCATCTGATGCCTCAGATCTTCCCCTGCTCCTTTTGGGTTTGACAGGAAACCCCTGACGATGCTAAAATCTGCCGTTTAATGGTTTTGCAACATTATCAGTCCACGCAGCCCTCCCGGCTGCTGCGCCGCTAATTGCTTGGTTGCGATATTTTCTGCCCTGCTCCTTCAGGCTGGCACTGGATGCGTTGGTGCTTGGGGATGAAGGACCCGTGGAGCTTCCAGCCTGGGTCCAGAAGAGATCTTGGGCCTTTGACCCTTGCCATAAACCCTCAGATCTTGATTTTATTTCAGATTTTTCCCCAGCAAGACGACGATTTCTATCCACCTGCCTCAGATCATTAATTTGTTTAATCCCACGCCTCACCAGTTTGCAGGCCTCTGCCTTCCTGGGGGGACTCGGGGGGAAGCTGCTGCTCCGAGGCCAGCCCAAAGCACCCCACAGAGCTGCCCTGCTGCATGGGGAGATGTCAGCAGCCCCCACGGGACCCCTCACCCCTTCTGCCCTCTCCTCAGCTCTACAGGGGTCCTCTGGACACCGGGAAGGTGGCCAGCCCGCAGATGTCTTTCCTTTCTTTCCTTTTGCACCACTTCTCCCTGCCAGGCGCCTCCTTTTTCTCTGCAGAGCCCTCAGGGAAAGGCCGTGGCGCCTGTTTTGGGTCTGTCTGATAAATTAACATCCTAGCAGCTCTCCTGGTTAATTAAGAAGAGCAAAAGGCAGAGGGCAGACCGGTGCTTCCCCAGGCGCTCCTGGGTCTTTCCACTTGACTCAAAGATCTGTCCTTGGGACTGAAGCCAAAGCAAGACGGCAGCGATGACTGTGGTGACCCAGCGATGTCCAACATCAACCTCCTTGGACTACAGCAGCATTTGGGGCTGATTTGGGGCTATTTCCTCCCATTTGACAAGCTCTCTGTCCCAGCTGTTCCCGGCGTGGTGTCCCATCCGTACAGCTGCAGGAACGGGCCGGTGTCCTGCCCCCTGCGTGGCGCTGGGCTCTTTGTCCTTACTGTCCCCTCACCGTGGCCTCTGTGGGCCAGCTGTCACCGAGTCATTTGTACCCAGAAGAAAGCCCATGTGCTCCCACGTGGCCCTGTGCCCTGGCAAACTGCCTCCTCCCAGCCTCCAAAGCGAGCTGCAGGAAAACCAGCCCGTCAGTCATGGAAGCCTCCTCTCTCTTTGGACCCGAGCAACTTGTTTGAATGGTAAAAAAACAAAACCAAACACAACAAAAAACCAAAAAGCACCACCCTTGGATCTCTTAATTTGACAGGGCTGGGAGCTAGCAGATGAGTATCTTAAATAACTAATGGTGACTCAGAGGAGCGTTAAACAAAGATAACATTGTCACTT
Source organism: Anas acuta (assembly GCF_963932015.1). Taxonomy (NCBI): domain Eukaryota; kingdom Metazoa; phylum Chordata; class Aves; order Anseriformes; family Anatidae; genus Anas; species Anas acuta. The sequence continues at coordinate 6,398,938 of NC_088997.1, forward strand.
CTTCTCTGTTCCTCTTTTGTTTCTTACTCTTCAGCTTTCCTGCCGGTTTATTATCTCCTCAGTTTTCCTTCTGATGATCTTGTTACTATGACAGGATGTATATTATCTTTGGCAGCCTCTTCCAAACGTATGACCTGTTGTATCAATGCACGGCAGGCGTAAACAAGACAAATGCATGCAGAGGAATAAAAACACCTCGGGAAGGGATGTGACGGCGAGAGGAGGGCTCCGTTTGTCAGCTCGGGGGGTTTTGGTGGATCAGGTGTGTGGGCGCCCCGCGTTCGGTGTCTGAGAGAAGCTCCAGGTGGGAGGGTTTCCTTTCTTCCACCAGCTTTCAAAAGGGAACCTCCAGCAGCCCTGTTTCATCAATTTTTATGAATTTTCGAAATTCATAAATTTCATAAAACCCAGAAACTGCCTGTTTCATAAATTTGCGCATTGCCGAATCCTTCCTAAAGCTTTGCCCCGAAACAGCTACATTTTCCACAGGCTAGGGCGATCTGGGTGCCATACTGCATGAGATCTGCAGCTAAAGGCAGCGTCAGCAAATTTGGGATGAATTGATAGCAGCACCACGAGTGCTCGCATTCAGAGCATCGCTGGAGCTCCGCAGTTACCAGCCTCCAAACCCTGCAGGGAGCCCAAACCCATCCCGTTGACAATAAAACCTGCACAAGGCGGGGATCACCCACTATGGAAGCAAACCACCCCCTTTGCTTTACTGAAGTTCTTCAAAGACGAGAAGTGTCTGGGTGAAAGTCGCCGGTCTGGTCTGGCTTTTCGTAGAAGTCAGTAAAACGCCTTGGGGAATGTGGGAAATCTCATTAGGGATTAACTTGGGATCAGATGTGAGCGCCCAGGTGATTCCGACAGGCCAGGTCAGTCCGAGGGAAAACTGCCCGACGAACAGAGCCACCTCAGATGTCTTTGAAGAAAAGCACCGCATGAAATTTTGATATTACTAAGCATTTAATAGATCTAATTTACAAAGCAGCGTTGCTCCCTATTCCCTGAGTGCTAAAAATCCTGCAACCCATTTCTTTACAAGAACGACTTCAATTCATTCATGGGCTTTAATGCAGCAAGCTGTTTAACAGCTGCAAAAAACGTCTGAGGACAGGAAGACTGAGCCCTGCAGAAGTGAACCAGGCTCTGCTGCACCTTCAGCGCGTCGGGGGAGTTATGGAGCTCTGCTACAACACGAGAGCTTTTTTCACCCTGCCACAGCCCTACCACAACATCTGAAGCCATCACAGGGATCCTTGATCATTGGAGAGCTGTCAACGGGACAGGCAGCTTCTGCTCAGGGGTCTACAGATGGACTGCACCCATCGCATGACCTGGGTGCAGTTCTCCAGCACCTGATGAGATTTGTGCTCCCCAAGGGACCTGCAGCTCCCGTGCCTTACCCCGTGGGTGGTGGGGGGGCCCTGCAGTGTGCGGTGCTCGGCTCCTTCCCGCAGCATCTTGGCGGAGACGTGGGCAGGTGGCGTTGGCACCGCTGCCTCCTGAGGTCGGAGCTCGGTCCTTTGTGACCCGAAGCCCGGAGTTCTGCCCGGCGTGGCAACCCGATGTCACAGCAGCAGCAAACATCCCTGCCCCTGGCCCCCAGCACCAGGGTGGATGGAGCCCGGCCCCGCGCGGAAGTGCTCTGAAGGCGTCAATCGTCAGGAAGGACCCAACAGAAAAGTACCCAGGATTTTGGTGAGTCTTCCAAGAACATCAGGTATTTTAACGAGCACTGAAGCAGATTTTCCGATCCATTTTCCATTTTGGATTGGGGGCCATACTGGTGAGCACTGGGAATCACTCCCACACATGCCTGGTGTTGTGCCTGCGTGCCCTGCTGCAAAGCCTGCCCGCCAGCAACGAAACCCTCGGCCCAAACCCTCCCAAACCTTCCTCTCCTGCTCCAAAGAGCTGTTCAAATACATCAGCCAGAGCCCTCCCACAGCTTTCCACCACAGCACAAGCCTCGCGCTCTGTTTTCTACCTGGAAATTTGTTTGAAAGCCACTGTGTTCTCAGTGAACCCAACTGGAAATAATTTGCCTCTTACCCTGACGAATCTCTTATCTGTGAAGGCTGCGAGCACCCACAAAGAGTTTACAGGAGTGCCTTGATCAGGCAAAGACACGCGGTTTCAGAAGCTTTCTCTAACCAGAGTCTCTGAATGCACCGTGTGTTAGAACCAGTTGAAAAAAGGTAATAAGCATGTTTAACCAAAAAAAAAAATAACAATAATAAAAAGCAAAACAAAACAAAAACGAATTTTCTTTTCATACCAAATGCTTAAGAAGAATTTCAAAAATGATTTCTGTGCATGCTGCAATACAAGCCAGGAGATAAAAGAGACAAAACCCTTCTCTTCCCAGTTGGATTTCATTTTGACCAAAGAACAGCCTTTTTTCTCTTGATCCATTCTCCCTCTTCCCTCTGTTGCTGTAAGCTGGGGAAAGGGGAACTATAGAAGAATGGGGGAGAAAAATATCACTGCCTGTTTCACGTTGCTGGCTGTTTTGGGCTTGCATTTGTTTTGGAGGTGGAAGCAAGCACCATATGCAGTGCAAGAATGGGATGGCCATGGTGAGAAAATGGTCAGGGATTCAGGAGACTTTCCCCATGCCCTGCTCCTTCTCTAATTTCAAGGTTGATATTGTGGGGGCACATCCCAAGGCAATTTCCATGGGATTTCTTACCCCACAGGAGGTACAGGCTCAGCTATGAGGCATCTCTGTCCCTGATCCATGGCTAGGGTTTGTCACCCCAACTGGGCAGTGTTGGTCTTGTCAAAGCTTCTGGGGGCAAGTTCTGGTTCTCTGTAGGAGGCCAGGCCAAAAGCATGCCAAACTACGCTGGCTGGAATGGTCCCTGCCTCTGTGATTAAGGGGATTCATAAATATTCAGCGCTTCTTGGCAGCTGGGAGTGCTTCAGTTGTTCTGAGCATCTCAAGGGGGATGGGAAAGGCAGAATGAGCCTTAGTATTTCTGACACCCCGCAGAGACAATGAACCAGGGAAGGAGAGTGCTCATCTTCTTGCAGAGAAGCGTTTCACGTAGGGTGATTTTAATAATTCAGCCTTCGACTGGTCTGTTTAAATGTTTGATGCCTGCGAGTTGATTTAAGATCTGGCCTCCTACGAATCCAAGGAGCAGGATGCTGGTTGGGTGCTGCCTGCCTTCCTCATCAGTGGTTTAACCGTGTTACCATGGTGTGGCCCAAGCCTGAATAAGAGCACAGATTTCTTCCATCCCTGCACGAAATTCTGGCTCTCTCATGCCATGGGGGACCATCAACCATCCCATCCTGCTTTGTGTTTGAAAAGAAAGGAAGAAAGAAAGACAGAGAAGTAGCACTGATGAATAAGGATTAAAAATGCGTAATTACTTTCTGCTCATATCAGAGACACCGACCAATGCCATGGCAAAATGGATGGAAATCAGGCACCACTCATGAGAACATTGGCACAGAAAGGATCCCGGGTGCCTTGGGTCTCCACCAGCTGCAATCAAACCACGGTGGAGTCTCAGAGCCAGAAGGCTGTGCCAAACATGCTTTGAGTTAGGCGAAGTTGGGAGCAGCATCCAAAGAACCGCACCAGTTCCATCTCTCCCAGCCATTGCCACTTTGCCACATCCAGAAATTCTCCATCCCATAGCTAGAGTTTTCCACCAGCTTCGTTCACAAGAGACCCTTCACTTCCATGCGAGATCCTGATCCTGTAAGCCCTTATTCTAAATTATCCATGAAATGCACGGGCATGAGTTATGCATGAGATGAATTATCCATGAACTGGGTTGGTCGCCTTCTCCCTCTGTCAACTCTGTAGGTTTCTGCCAGGTATCAAAGCACGGAGGAAGAAATGGAGGCCTCCTTGCCTTTTTTCCCCAAAAAGCACCTGCGTTTTACACCGCGATGTACATAACCTGGGAGAGGGCTTAAATATTCAGTGGCTCATGATGGAAGAACACAGAGAGAGCTGCAGGGAGTGCAGCAGGTCAGCCTTTCCCTGAAGATGCAGTTTCAGATCCTAAATCCACTCGGTGGTTATTCACTCCTGTAAGGAGAAATAGCTCCAGGAATGACGGAGACAACTTGCCTGTCTCTGACAACACACTCCCACACCCAGGCTGGTGGTTAAGTGTAGTCATCTATGAACTGGAGCTGGAGATTTGAGTCTCTTCTCTGTGACAAACAAGGCTACGTTTTAACTTTTGGTGGGTATCTATTTCTGATTTTGCCATGAAAATCTGTGCTGGAGCTGCGCTACCCTTCTTGAGGTAACTTTTACTGAAGTTGGTCGGATTGAAGAAGTGTGCGGGAGAGAGAATTGAGCGAATTAAGATTTTTTTTCAGAGCGAAAAAGCATTTTTAGAGAACTCCTGAGCAGCTCCACCACCCTGCTAATCCTGTGCTTTGTCCCTAGGCAAGGCCAGCCAAGATGATGGCTCCAGCTCCCGCGGGCGCAGCCGAGCGCGCCCTCTCGCACAGCTCCCGGGCCATCAGATACATCTTCCTCGACGGCTGCAAGAACATCTCCACGTCTCACGCCCTGGCCAGCGCGGGTGCCCACAAAATCTACAAAGTGTCCGCCTCCGGCCGCCCCGAGGTGAAACACATCCCCAGCACGGCGGAGGACTGCTGGCCTCCCCTCCCCTCTTCCCTCCCCACGTTTGTCTCCTTTCCTGTTTACCCCGAGAAGCAGAGGGGTTCAGGACACTTTTATCCCCCTAAGAAAAGGCTGCCAGTGTTTCGGCAGCTGTGTGGGGAGGATGTGCCGGGCACAGCCTCAGGAGGTGCACGTCTCCAAACCTCAAGCCAAGGGCAGAAAGAGCCGCCCCGTGCCAAAGCGCCGAGGGAGACCAAGAAAGGCTGGAGGAAGAGGCAAGTGGCGGGGCGCTCCCCTTGTGACAAGGCATGAACTGACTCTTAGGTAGCTTCTAAATAAAACATAAGGTTCTTGGTGTCCTTACATTATCAGGAGGTCTGCGGAGACGTGGTATGAGTTCGGATTCACTGACGGTGAGGGTGGCAAAATGGGAAGAAGGCGAGGTGTGGTATCTGCTGCCTGGGATACCCCTTCTGCTCTTCTGGGGACCAGGGCTGCCTGCCAAACGAACAGACTGGAAGATTGTACGAGGGTGGCCATACAGCCCCATCCATTTCTCTCAATGTCCCCGGCATGCTGGAGAGAAAGGAACATTTCCTCCTCCACCTCCTGAAACCCAGCAGCAGCTCTGCGCTGACACCCAGCGCCCCTTCACCTGGCACCCTCTCCAGCTGCTGCTCTTGGAGAAAAACCCTTTGTGTATAGACAAAGCATTGCATGCAGGCTGCGACGGAGCAAGCACCAAACACTATGCAGGAAAATGAAAAACATGACAGGGAGAAGAAAGCAAATGAGATTTCATGGCAGTGTCTAGGAGGGACTCCAGGACATTGTCACCGCTTAAGTTTAGAGACTGGGAAACGGTGACAGTTAGAGGAAATGCCCCACAAAGGAAAAGGTAAAAACATCATTGGAGCCGGGTGTTTGGGCACATTTATGACTCTTAGATGTGCTCCTGGAAGAAACAATTTACATGTGGAAGATCCCAGCTCCAGACCAGCTGGGACCTTCTGAATGGGAAGCAAAGAGAGGAGGCAGTGGGGACTGCGATGGTTCGAAGCCTAAGGAGGGAAGGGATGCTACTCGGAGGTCTTGGAGGAAAACAGGGCAATCAGAAAACAGGAGGAAGACCAGATGGGGGGAAAACCAGATCTGCACATGGTTGGAAACAGGCAGCTACCTGCGAATGGGGACTTGTTAGGAAAACATGATGAGCCTGCTGTTTATTTGAGACGCAAGGCTGTGGTGTCTGCCAAGGGGAAAAGGGCCTGAAAAAAGATGTTGATGGTTTTAAGTTAAAAGTTATTGCTGGTCCGTTTCCTTTAGGCTGGTTACACTGCAGAAGCCCACAAGAATTGGTTGCAGGTGCCAGCACCGTGCCATAAAGTGCTCAAAGAAAAGAGGTTTGAGGATTTGTCAGAGGTCATCCCTGCAGTCAGCCAAGCACACCAGCCCAGCTGAATGCTGCTGCCGTGAGAAAGGCTCGAGGCTGCTGAACTATGCATGGGAGCGGAGTTATTTACAGGGAGCAACTTCCCCATGGTGAGGTCTGGGTGTTGCTTGCTGAGATTAAGGCTAAACATTTGGTAAGAGCATTTAGAAACTGAAGGACCAAAAGGAGAAACGTAATCACCACACTTGCATCCACAACGGGGAGAGTGCAGTCAGCCTAACAAAGACAGAGCGAAGGGACAGGATGGGCTGGGCTGATGGAAAGAAAAGTTGCCTGGGGAATGACTCTGCAGTGGGCTCTGAGGTTGTGCTGGAGACCGGGTTTAGATCTCCCCAGTCAGAATGGGACTGAGTCATCGCAGAGGCTTTAATGTTTGAGGCACAGATTGCAGAGCAAATGTTGCTTATTGCAGGCACCACTTATTCCTGAGCATGATAATAAACAGACTTTGTCTCCAAATGGTGACTGATCCAGCAAGGCACAAGGCTATTTTAGTGGTATTTCAGGGGACGTGAAGACATTACGGAAGAGGTTGACCTAGAAAATAAACGTGGGTCCGGTGATCAGAAGTTGATGCCACTTAAATTAAATGGAAGGAGATATTAAAAGAGGTCAGTAGCTGAGATTATTCGCGATGGATTTGCATATGAAATTACCAAGATGGCAACGAGGAATTTTACTGCATGCAACAAACTGGGAGTGGGACCATATGCCTGGAGTTTACCAAACACAGCACCCACGCTTCAGGAAATGGGGCAGGAGAAATGGTGAGAGCTGTGGAGCCTTTATTCTGGTCTCCAAAGGATGCTTCAGATCCTAGCCAGTTTTGCAGGTGAGCAGAGAACAGGTCCGTTGCAATGTGCTGGTATGAAGACAGGTCATGCCATGGTGGCCGTGCAAACACGCTGCCCAATGGCTACAAGCAGGCTCCCAGTAAGAAGACAAAACTCGGATGGGGCCTGATGCAAGAGGCAGCTCCCTCCAGCAAGCAGCCCAGGAGCAAAAAGTGTCTTTGTAGGGTTGGTGCCCTTGGCAGGCAGGCACTCGGTGCTGCCAGTCCTGCGGCGAAAATGAGATTTCTCTAGCAGACCTTGAATGGACCCGTGAGGACACCAGTCCAAGGCCTGGCACTAACTGGTGTCCTGCTTTGGGAAGGAGACCAGTTCTTTCAGGCATGACAAGCCCGGTGCATCTAATCCACGTGGGGAGCAGCTCAGGCTCTGCAGCGGTACAGACGGATCCAGCGGGTACCGGCGGAGTTCCTCCAACAATATCCAGGGGACTCATCTCTTTGGCATGCCCACTGATGGATTTGGCACGAAGAGACAGATTGGATTTAGGAAGATTGCTGCTTTCCCACAGCTGAGAGGAATCTATTTCTCCTGCGGGAGAAATTCAGTGACCTTGAGGAAGAGCCACGGCACAAAACCTCCTGTAACAGGAGCTTCTGCTCCGCGCTGGGAGCTCAGCCATTGGAAGCAGCGGCAAAAAGGCAGAGATGAACTTGCCAGTCATGGGTTGATGAGAGATCTCTGATGTGATGTGGCTCTGAAAAAAAAGACAAGTATGATAGCAGAAGGTGTCAGGGGAGATATTCCCTTCAGAGACAGGAGACTGCTGCTGTCATCGTGGAAAGCCCCGAGGAGTTCTTGTTCAGAGTCCTGTTATGACTCCGATCAACCGTGTTTAGCAGAGATTATTTGAAACCAGAGCAGGTGGGAGAAGGGGTGGGATGAAGATCCTTCCTCCAGGACCTGCAAGAGTTTGGCTCATTCAGCCTGGCAAAAAGCAGACTGCAAAGGGAAGGGATGCAGCTGCTGCCTGAGCAAAGAGCTAAAAGAGGAACGCTTGGGGGGAGCCAGAGAGGAGTTGTTTGAGTTTGGCATTGGAAGAGATGGAGATAAAAAGACCAAGGACATGTTTCAGCTGGAATTAGAGGATCCTTCATCATGAAAGAACAAAGTTTTCTGCACCCCCCCAGTTCAGTGGAGCACGAGGTGAGAAACTGAGCAAGAACCCAGATCTGTTTAAGACGAGGAGGATGCAGCTGGTGTCTGTCACTGGGAAGGATTTCAGCTTGATGACCAGCAGATCCTGCTCAGCACTCAGTCTCTCCACCCCCGGAACAGCCAGTTGCACGATCTCACATTTTTTTGTAGTGTTGTCACGTTGGTGTATGTATTTGGGTGTGTGCCCCCCTCTGTCCTCTATCAGCGGGTCTGAAAGTTGCTCAATATTCCAGATTTTCTCGGCCTGAAAGGCAGAGACCTTGCTGTCTGGATGAGCCCTCCTCTCACTGACTGCCATATGGAGGAAGGACATCTCCTTCCTTCCCCAGATCAAAACCAGAGACCTGTTTCTCTTCCAGCTGGCTGGCTGAGCAATGCCTCCTTGCCCAAAGAATCGAATGGCAGAGACCTGCTTGCACCTCGCAGCTCCATTCAGGGGACAAGCGTTGCCCTCTGGAGCTGCTGCTCTTTCCCCACCAGCTGCAGGAGCTCAGGGAGGTGATGCTCCCAGTTCAGGCAGCACAAAGGCCCAGCACACTGCTTGATGTGGGTTGGTACCTGCAGTGTCCTCACATTTCCCGTTATAATCTGGGCTGTGAAAGGAGCAGACAGCGTGTTTCTGTTCCCATTCTCTGCCGGGCACGTGCACACCCTCCCTGCAAACCTCCTGGCCAGCAGCGGGTTTGCTCCTCTGCTCGCTATGAAGGAACAAAAACCCTACAATTCCTCACCTGCAAAGCAATTCCCTTTTTCATTTGCTTGCTGCCACAGTCCTTACCACCTGTTGTGATGGTCTTTTCCTCCCAGTCACAGCTTTTAGCCCCTGCTCTTCATGTAGGTCTTTTTATTTTTTTCCTGCTTTTCCTCCCCTTCCAGCCATCAGCATGCAGAGCCCTCCACCTCCTGCTCTTCCCCCAAACGCCTCCCACCCCCAAGGTCTCCACAGGTGCCTTCTGCACGCGTGTGAAGAGCAATCAGTGCCTCACCTCCAATAATTGGAGCCGAGCCTCCGGAGCTGAGAGATGAATTTGCTCTCTGCTGTTCCGCATGGGAGGGATGAGCCCGGGGGTTTGACTTCTGCTGAACACAACGTGCGCTGCTGCTCGGGGGGCTTTACACCACGTCGGGGAGATCAGGACATCCTGGGGGGGGCACACACCTCTCCCTGCTTTGCTTTCTGCACCCTGTGCCCTGCTCCTTCGCCCATGGGGGAAGGTCTGCCCAGCTTCTTGGAACCAAAAACCACGGGTTGCTCGGAGTTGTTTTATTCCTCTGGCCCTTGCCACTAGCTCAAACGCCGCTGAGGTGTTGGTGCACGGCACGGGACTGCTCTTTGCAGTGCCATTTGACCATTTCATCGGCGTGTCTATGAGCACAGACAGCCCCGGGGCCCTTGCAGGAAGCCAGAAAGTTTCAAGAAGGAGCACAGCAACTTGTGCACCTCTCTGCAGGCTCCTCTATTCCTGTGTGGCTGCGCTTTTGCCTCCCAGTGGTCCTGCAAAGGTGGCCTCAGCTGCAGACACATGAGATAGACACCTGGGTGTGAACATCTGAAGGAGTTTTATCATTTTAGCAGGATGCCTTATCTCACAAGCGCCCAAGAAATGCTCCCAGGGACAGGCAGAGCCTCTCCACCCCCTTGGCAGCACCCACCTGCAGGCAGGCTGCCTCTGACCGGCGAGGAGAGCCCTGATCCCACAGGTGCCATCACGTTTAGACAGGCGGCGGTGTGTGTAAAACATGCTCATCCGTGGATACCGGCGCAAATTATCATCCTGTGATTATTTACATGAAGATGTGTTTGTGGATGAATTACCAACCAGCCTGGAGCAGGGAAACGGAGCAGTCACTGCGCCTAACACGTCAGCAGGCAAGGCGAAATCCCACTTGGGGTAGTCATTAACAAATTAACTGATCACCCAGGTCTCTCCCTCCCCACAGGGGCTCCGTGTGCCTTGAAACCCGAAGCAGCAGATGTGCATTTCCAGCGGAGCTTCGTGGGGCCAACACCGTCGGTGCACTGACAGCAGTCTGGGCCAGAAATCAGCGCTGGGCAAGGCCAGGCCAAGGCAAACGTGCTGAGTCTAGGCTGTAAATGAGAAGAGAGCAAAAGAAAGACCCAAGAACCGCAGAAAGGAAAGGGGAAGGCTCCCAAAGAGGCAAAGGGAGGGAGACTGAAATGAAATGAGGAAGTGAAAAAAAAAATTAACCGCTTTCTTTATTCCTTTTCATTTATAGACAATATTATGCTTCTGCACAGAAGGACTAATTTAGCCCTCCGCACAGCCCCAGTGACCCTTCCTAATAGAAACCATTTAAATCTTTAAACAATTTACATGAAAATGTAACTTTGCCGCGAATATATTTCTTCCCCCTCCTGCTCCCATCACGAGTGCAATCCTTCAAATCTCTGACAGCTTCCATTATCTCTTAATGAAGTGAGAGCATCTTTCTTAGGAGACGCGCCGGCCCCGAGGTTAATCGCCAAAACGAGGTTCACAAATAAAAATCAGAGGAGGGAAAAGAAAAGGAGAAGCAAACACCGAGAAGAGCTCAAGAGGGTGGCTCCATCCCCCGGAGCCTTCAGATCCTGGATGTTGGTGATCAAAACCTCCTCGAGAGCCACACGTGCTGATGGGTGCCTCCATCCCTCCATCCTGGCTGCCTCCACCTCTCCATCACGCCTGCTGTCGGCTGAGCCACCAAATCATGGGGATTGGGGTTGGGGGACCCCCGCCTTGTGCCCTGTCTCATGCCCGTGCCCATACACGGTGGCTGTGAGAGCCACCAAGGCCAGGGCAGAGAAAGCAGAGCCCTGAGGATGTGGAGAGAAGCGCAGGAGGACGAGGAGTGGATATAAAACCCCTCCTGGGATGTGCAGGGCTGTGAGCGTGTTCTCATGCACCTGAGGCACGGAGCCAGCTGTCCCAGCACCACCACACCTCTAGGACCCCAGCACCACCTCCATCAGCAGGCACAGCAGGGTTGGATCTGAAAGGCACGGGGAGGATGGCATCGGGGTCATCCCCAGAGCCAGAAGCCACAGCTACAGAGGCAGGGAGCCTGCAAAGAGGGGCTCGGGAGCATCTTCCAAGGTCAAGCACGGACTACAAACCCCTCCTGTGTCCTGGGTGAAAAAACACGAGCCTCTGGGGCTCACGGGGGGCAGCGCAGTGCCGGGGGGCTCTGCTGCAGGGCTAAGTGCAGGGATTTGGATGGGCAGAGCAGAGGCTGCTGCTCTCCGTCAGCTGCTCCCTGTTCTTCTCCAGGCTGGAGGGCTGCTTCGCACCAGCCCTTGTGGTGGTGTGGGGGAGGCTAAAGAGAGAGGAGGTAATGAAAAATAAATGTAAAGGGCTGAAAATGAGGAGAGAAAGGCTGAAAAACTATCGAGCTGGCAGGAGCCGGTATAGAAAAGGGGAAGAAATCAGGAAGGTCTCAGGGGAAAACAGATTCACAAGAATGGGGACTACTGACTCGAACAGAAGCGAGATGAAAGCTGAAAGCACCAGCAGAGGAAAATAAATAGCTATTTCCAGAAAAACAATAAAGTTTGAAATATTCCAGGCCAGAAGGAAGAAAGAAAAGAAAAAAAGAAAAAAAAAAAAAAAACAACAGTAAGAGTTAACAGCTCTGGTTGTTGAAGCTGCTTAAGTAAAGAAAACAAAGAAGGAAAAGGGAATTACAAAGTGCAGAAATGAGATGAGCGATGCAGGGAGCCTGCCTTCGGAGGCAGTTTGCTCCCCAAGCAGGGCAGCAAGGGACGGGGCAGCACCAAGCCACAGCCCTGCGCTCCTTGACCAAAGCATCTCCTCCAAGCTCAGCACGAGAGCTGATGTTGTGTGGCCTCAGCAGGCTCCCCACCAAACTGCCTGCAGAAGGAAGGATCGCTGAGCCTCTGGGCACAACGGGAGCGTGTTTGTGTCCTGTCTGACCTTAACAAAGCTTTGCTGCTGCCAAATAACCCCCAAATTTGAGAATACCTGCACAGAAGTCTGCCCCGTGCGCTCGCCTCCAGCAAACCCTCTGGCTGCAAAACCCGCAGGCAAACGGGTCCTTATCTGAGCAAGGTACACCCGGCTTTCCTGGCTGATCTTAAATAAGATTTGAGCTCTTGTGCTGCAGCCGTGGGGCTGTCAGAGCCTGGCACATCTCCCGGGAGTCCCAGCCTGGGTGCACGGGGCACGCACAGAGCATTAGCTGCTGGCCCAGGCTTCAGAGCTGTGTGTGGGCACCAAGGAGGGCAGGGATGGCACAGAGCCTTGGGACCGCTTGGGGCATCCTTCCCTGCAGCACGGAGAGGCACCAACAGCTCTGGTGAGGTGAGGAGGGTTTTGGAGGGTGAGTGGGTGGCGAATAACAGCCGTGTGTCAGGCCTGAGTGCCCGCAGCCCAGCAGTCTGCTCTGAGCAGGGCTTTTAGCCACCTCCCTTCCTCCCACCTTCCCCTCTCCCTGCCTCGGTGGTGAGCAGGAGCGAGTTAACCCCGTAACCTTTAATCAAGGGCTTGTGTACACCGACGGGGATTGATGGAGCTTGTCTCCCTCGGGGCCTCACGCCACGGCTCCGATTACACCATTAACTCCCTGAGCCGGGGAAATAACGGGCTCGACCAGCGCGTTACGGTGCCCGTGGAGAAAGGGGCACTTCCACCCCGAGGCGCAGGGCAGGACCTGGCTGCTTCCCCGCGTGCAGGGGGCTGTGTCCAAACACTGCTTTCCAGCATGAGTTTGGGCAAGTTGTTGCTTGCCTGCGGCTGATGAAGGCCCCAGGGGACACCCCAGTATCAGGTCAATAAACCCAGATGTGCTGCAGAAACTGCGCCCAGAGGGGCAGCCAGGAGCTTGCAGGCACCCCGTGCCCACACTGTGAGTTTTCCCTCTGTTTTGAGGACTGAGGGGTTGGTTTTCAGGGATTTGGTGTGCCCAGGAAAGAGAGTTCTCGTCCCCAGACAGCCCGGTGAATGCAGCCAGGATGCAGATTTGTGGGGCTGCACATGGAGACGGGGAAGCTTGACCGAGCATCTCTGATACTGCCAGTGAAAGCCGCAGGGACAGCCTCGCCTCGACCTAGGGAAGGCTGAATGACTAAGGGCAGCCAGCACATCTCCAGCAGGAGAAAATGAGAGGGCTGCATCAGAGGGAAGCCCTGGCACCAGGTCTGCAGGCAGGATGTAGCAGACAGAGGCTCTGATCCCGATGGTGAGCAAGGATGGCCCTGAAGCTGCAGCTGGGACCTGGCTGCTGGGATTAGGGACCTTCTGGGGCACAGGAGCTCTTGTTCTTGCTGGGATTAGGGACCTTCTGGCTGTTCTGGGGCACAGGAGCTCTTCTTCCTTCTGGTTTAGGCCAAAAGATTCACCCCCACGGGTGATAATGCCATTGCAAAAAGCTTCATTGGCAGGGAGGAAATCCTGTGCTCTGCTTAAAATCCTGTGCTTGCTGGTTAAAAGCCAGCCCAACTTGGCCGAACTCACCAAGCACTCAACGCACAGCCGTGGCTGCATGGGCGCCCTGCTGCTCAGTCCCTTGCTGCAGCTCCTGGAGTGGGACAAACCCTGAGATGTGAGCGGGATGGGGCTGGCGACACCTTGTCCTGGAGCCCCCTGCGCAGTGGGACCCTCTCGCCGGGAGCAGCTCTGCTCTCCATGGAGGAGGCCCCGTCCTCCAGCCTCCACGTCCCCGAGCGGCTGGGAAGTGGGATGCTACTGACACCCAGTGGCTCCGTGCATCCTGCAGAAGCACACTGGCTCCTTCGATGATGGAGGAGACGTGTCCATGCTCTCTCCGTGGCTGCTGCTGGCCTTTTTGGGGGAGCTGGGTGCCCTCTTCTTTGGGGACTCACCTGAGGAAGGAGGGGTTGGAGGCCCTGGGTCACCACGTGCTTGTGGTGAGGCTGGCAGGGGGATCCCAGCAGCATGGTGGCAAATGGGACCTGGGGGAGAAGCAGGAGCATCCCTGAGGGCATGTGTCACTCAGTTGTGTCTGCCTCGCATATTGTGCCCAGGGAGATGCCGTGCAGCCTCCTTACCTGCAGCACAGCTGCATCCTCTGCAAATGATTTTCTTCTAAAAGCTTGTGTGTGCCAGATCCATGCCCTAAATTGACACCAAAGTGCTGGAGGGTGGGAGGAGGAGAGAGGTTGGGTTTAGTCTCCTCCGAGATGTTCTGGTTACTGCTCCCCAGATCGCCCTGGCAGCTCTGGGCAGGCGGCTCCAACCTCTGCAGATAACAAATGCTGCAGAGGGAAGGTTGGGATTTTAGGTAGGGGCTCCCCAGGCCAGCCGTCTGCATGAGCCATCCCCTCAGAAACGTTTTGACTCCAGGCAAAGAAGCAGCTTAGAACTGGAAGTGGATTAAACCCCGTCAGGAAACCCCACTTGCATTCCAGAAGAAGGCCATCTACGCAGGGAGTTATTTAAGAGCGGCAGCAGAGCTTTTCAATTCACTCCACACGTCATTTCAGCCCCAAAATCAAGCAAGCAAGAGAACAGCAAGGAAAAATAACAACAAACTGCCTGCATTTGGCACCCCACGGTGCAGAGGCAGAGCAGATGCAGCCTCTGACCTGACGAACAGCAACAGATAAGATGGACACGGAATGGAATGAGAAAGGCTCAGGAGCTGAAATTCACAGCTGAGAAAAACACATTTCCTTACGGCCCTTCGTGCTGACAAGCTCTTCTTTTAGCTAGGGAGAGCGCCCAGAGGCTGCTGAAACAGAAATGCATTTTTAATTATTTGTTTTTATCAATTGCTTCATATTTAGAAGCTGCTGATAATAGGAGCGCATTGCAGCAAGCACAGGGAAGTCGGCTGTGCCAGCCAGGGGCTGGGTGAGCAGACCCAGCTGCGTAAGGGCAGCGACTCCCCTGGGGAAGGTTATCTCAGTCCCACAGGGGACCAGCCATCACCCCAGGGGATCAGGGAAAAGGGGATGCTTCCTCTGCAAGTGTACTGATCAAGTGGCGGGTGGAGAAAGAGAAAGGGAAGCACTAAGTGGAAGTGGCTGTGGCCACGGCGCACGGCGCACAGATTTTGTTTGTGTTCCTGCTGAAGGGGTTGGTGGCTCTCTGATTGCAGGGATCTGGAAGCACTTGTTGAAAATAAGGCACCAGATCTGGACTACAGATAGGGACAGAAGGCAAACTCTGGAAGTTTGTGCCCGCATCCTGTTCCCAGGCCCTTGTTGCATCCCTTTATCATGCAGACCAGGGACGCAGCAAGGCTCCGTGCGCCTTGATGGGGGGGATGATTCCGCAGCGTCCAAGGAGCTGAGAGGAACACACCGGCTGAATTAATGCATCGTTTCCATCTGTAATTTCTCACCCAAACGAGCCTTGTTGGCATACACTCGCACGCACGCACATCCAGCTCTGGAAACAAACGGGCTGATTAGCATCGACCCCGTTACCGTTATTATGGGCAGCGACGGCTGATCGATGCCTGCTCCGTGAGGCAGAGGCAGGTGTGGGGCCCCCAGCGAGCTCTCCTTCCTCTCCCCGGGGACCCGCACACGCAGGGACCCACACGGGGAGCCTGGCTGATGGACCCCAGGTGGAAGGAAAGGAAGGAAGGGGTCGCTCCACGTTTCATCCCCGTTGGCAGCAAGGAGCCGATCGGAGCAGCCTCCCTCGTGGTGGGACTTCAGCTGTCCCTCGGGAGGATTTGGGCTTCCTCCTGGCCAAAAAAGGAGGTGTAGTGCACCCTCAGTGATAAGGATGAAACCTCTCCATGCCCAGTGGCCATCACAGCTCTGTATAAACATCCTGTGCCTAAGGGATTAAAGCGTAAAGATCCTGAGCTGCCCTTTCGGCTGGCCCTGTCTGCCTTCCGCGAGCTCCAGCTCTGAGCACTAATAAATAGCTCTGCCCCGTCTGCCCACCCTTCCCAGCCTGACACTTCTTCAATACCCTTATTTTCTTCAGTTTGTCTTGTTCCCTGCAAGCGTGCCTCGACGCTTTGCTCCTGTTTCTGCTGCACAAATTGGTTTTCTCTTCTACATTGTCTGGAGAGCGGTGGAAGAGGAGCGCAGGAATCCCAGCCCTTTTCTCCTCTCAGATCGTCCACTTTCCCTCTCTCCGAGCGCACATTCAGAGCCAGGAACAAAACAACCAGTGGCAGCTGCTTTGCAGCACGGCCGAGGATCATTTTGAGGCTGCTGCGTGGGATGACTGCCCTGCTTCAGAGGTGAGATGTCCTGCGGTGCCAGGAGAGAGGCAGCAGTGAATACAGGAACGGTGCTGGGGAGATGGAGTGCTCAGTCCCACTTCTCTGCCTGCTGGTCGGATGGAAACGAGTGGCCAGGGACGAGGCAAAGAGGCTCACAAATCAGCTGTGGCAGCAAGGCAGGAGGTGAAGAAGGTCCTGGAGGCACCTGGCTGCCTGCAGTGGCTCTGTGGTGGTGCTCTCCCCAGGAGACCTACGGGCAGGGGTAAAGGACCCTAACACATCAGCCACATGTGGGTTCGCAGCTCCAGTTTTGGGAAAACCCACAGTCAGCTTCAAACCCCAGTGCGGACACGAGGAAAATCCCTACGCTGCTCTGAACAGAGCCTTCTTTTTCTTCCCTTGTCCTGGCTCACATCCAGCCTGGGGACTGTCCCGTCGTGGGTGTGCAGCACGGGGACGGAGGTGTCCTGCAGGGACGGGGACGCGCCAAGGGCAGGAGGAGCTGCGGGGCGCAGCGCGGGCACTGTGCCCGGAGATCGCACTGCTGTCGGCTGGCCAAGGGGTGATGAAGTCATGAATAACTTACGCCAGGTCGTTATCAGCCAGGACGAGGCAGAAGCTCCTTGCCAGTTAGGGATGACAGGGAACATCACTCACGGCCGTCCCCGTGTGAGAGGAATCCAGAAGCACAGCTCCCACCAGGCTGTAGGGGTGAACTTCTGACCAAGGAGAGGGGAAGCCACAGGCTCCCCAGGCTGCTTTTTTTTTCCTGTGTTGCTCAGCTCCAGCCTCCCTGCTCACGGGAAGTCCCCAGCTGCACGTCCTGATAACCCTGCTGAGCCCGGGGGCCACAGAGGTGTAACGCTGGGCACGAGGATGTCTGGATGTCTCCGTGTCACTGCAGAGGGCTGGCCCTGTCCAGCGTGGTGCCCTGGTGGCACTGCTCCCAGATGAGGCACCACCGCCCTGCTTGGTCCAGAGGGATGCACGAGGATGCCGGCCATGCCAAGTAACATCTGAGACACTGGTTTGCAGGCGCCTGTGCAATTCACTGCTCTCCGAATAAACACTACATGCATCACACCCCAGGGCAATCTGTGCACCAGCAAATCCCAGTCCCTCATCTCCTGAAAGCCGGAAAAAACCCTAACACACCAGCATCCTCTGCTGAGCTTCCCTTGCCCTTGGAGCATGGCAGATGCTGAGCAGAGCTCAGAGGCACGTGGGCACGGCCGGGGACTTGTCTGTGCTGGGACGGGGCTGCAGGAGGGAGGCATCACCTGGCACCCCACATTTCAAGCTCAGAAGGGTGTGCTTTGAAGCCCGGTGAGTGATTTAGGGTGATGAAAGCACACCAAAGCGTGGTGTTTTGTGCTGACGAGGGACAGGCCGTGGTGGTGCGTGGCGTGTATCTCCTGCAGCTGCGCAGGGCGCGTGGGGACGTGGCTGCTTTGAGGCCAGGCAGCTGGAGGGGCTCTGCGCACTGCCTCGCTTGCTCTGTCGGGGCAAACGGTTTGCTCCTCTGTTGTTCAAAAAGCCCGGGGACAGCAGCCCTCTGCTGTGTCGATACAGCTAGAGGAGCCTCCCTTGAAGAGGGAATAACCCGCAGGCGTGAGCACACGGCACGATCTCTCCATGAGACTGAGAACAGGCAGGGAAAAGGTGGAAGCTGCTCCAGACATCACAGGAGCCATAAATCTGAGACACCGAGTGAGGCTGAGTAGGAAAGAGAGAAAAAGCCGTGTGTAAACTTCCCTTTGATGCAGACAAAATCCCCCTCTGGGTCCCCCGCTGAGCTTCCCCACGTTCCCTGTCCCCCTGGCTGTGCCTCGTTCGGGTCCCACCGCACCGTGGTGGGGCGGTGCCACTCTGCCACGGCGGGAGGATTTAACGAGTGAATTAATTTGGCTCTCAACTGGGTGCAACACGCATTCAAAAGCCAGAAAATAAACGTTTCCTTTCCTAATTTCTCGTGTCCCTTTTGATTTGTCATACGTGCAACCGTGTCTGTGCGGTCTCTCCGTATCTCCCCCCTCAGCGGGGTCCCTGGGTTTCCATCCCCGCAGCGTCCCCGCAGCAGCACCGTGTGTTTCCTGCCATCCACATCCTCTGCCTCTGGCACCGTGCGGCCCCACATGTTGCTCAGGAGCCCAGGACTGATACTGCATCCTTCTCGTGGGTCATCACGGCCAAGGACAAGCGCCTCCCTCCTCTGTTGGTGGAATCTTTTACAAATTTCCATCTGAAATGTATTTATGCCCATTTTCTCCCTTGCCAACTTTCTATTTAAGCATCTGTATCCTTCTCCCTCCACGGTGCTGTTCAGTGTGATATACACAGAGGGAGTGATCCTGTTCCCACTCAACTTCTGTTTTGCTAAGCTTAATAAGCCAAGAGTCTCCGCTGCAAAACATGCTTCTCACTGCTCTGGCCAGCCTTTTTTCTGCTGTGCCAGTTTCTGGATGGATGCCACAAAAATGGTGACCATATTGCAAAAACCTTTAACTAACTGCTTTTAAGTGACCACAACCGAGTCTTTTTTTTTTTTTTTCTTTTATAGGAGTGCTCACGAGACTGTGAGTGCACCCCAGACTTGGATGTACATGGGAAGGGAGCTGGTTTTGCTGGATTTCCCCTGAGGCTGAGGGAATGCTTGGCTCAGGCTAAATCCAAGCTGTCAGCTGGGCACCTCCTGGCTCCTCCACCTCCTACTTTGCTCCTTCCACGCTGTGACTTCATTGTCCTGCATCCTTCAAGAGGCGTTAAGTGGCCTCTGCCCTGCTCAATGTGTGTGTGCACATGGCTGGGCTGGTGACTGTGCTTCCTTGTGCATCTCATGGCTCTTCCAAGCTCCAGGAAACCAGAACCTGGCTTTACCAGGTCACGAAAAGGTTCCCCGTGATCCTTCAGTGCCCCTTCCTAGCAGACACAAGAGCCCAGCTCTAAATCCTGGCCATTTTAAGACAAACCACTTCTTAGCCTCTCTCAGCTGCAACCTTGCTATGTGTTTGGGTGTAGCCCTGCTGCTGTGAAGCCTGGAAGCCAATTAGTGCCATTAAGTGTGTTGCCACTGGTTAAAAAGTCATTTGCAATTATAGGTGGGTTTTCTCTCCGAATATATTTAGATAACAGAGCAGCAGTTCAGTGGTTAAGCACAGAGAATCATCTCCTCAAACAGCCCAGGGAGCTTCCCAGGATGGAGACAGAGTTTCAGCGCCAAAATTAGCATTTGCAATCCCTCTCCTAATGAGAGGCCATAGGCAGTCTGCTGGAACAATCTTTCTCACTGCGCTGTCCCAAGCACAAAGCAGCTCTGGAAAGCAAGAATCTCTTTAGGACGCAGTAATTGTCAGAATTTGCAAAAACCCATTTGCTTCCATCAGCTCTGCAAATCCATTTTAGAATTTGTAAATTTGTTCTAGGATTAGATTAACAGGTTTCCTGCTTTATAAACCTTTTCTTTAGGAAATGATCACAGACTTCAGCTCAGCCCAGGTTTTAAAAACGATTTCTCAATCGCAGCTGTTGAGATGTCCTGCGTCCAGCTGTGGCCAAAGTTGGCTGCCTGCAAAGGAGAGCATGGGAGGGTGAAGGCGTTGTGGTGCGCTGCGCTATTATCCCGAATATCTCACAAACATCATCATCAGTTTGCAGCTCAGGGGCTTTCCAGGCCAGCGGTGGTAAATTTGCATCCTTTAGCCCTCAAGGGATTTGTCTCCTGTGCCTGTGCCCCAGTGGTCTGCCTCGTCCCCAACCTGAGCATCCCTCTCCGCCCTCGTGCAGCTGGGGGAGGCGAGCAGCACGTCAGGATCCTCAGCAAAGCCCAGCACGCCGTGGGACCTATGCCCAGCAGACCCGCTGAAGCAAATCATCTATCAGGCTGCAATAAAAGGTCCCGCTGGGCAGCCCCAAAGCCACTGCCTCGGCTCCACTCTGCTCGCTGTCCGCATCGCTCCCAGCTTGGGCTGATGTATTCTTAATTAGCATCTTAATGTGAGGAGCATATGCAATGAAGCATGAAAAGAAAATCCCCATCATTTAAATTCATTAACAGTCATCGAAAGTCTTCAATGCAGAGGTGGAATTATCTCTGAACTCCTTCTGAGAGACCAGCTGTGCTCGCTAAACTGTGCTGGATGTCACCGCACTGCCTTATTTATTTAGCTGCCTCCTGCAGGTTTGCCCCCCCCGGGTTATTACAGATCGACACCAGATCGCCCGGGGGCCTGGGCCAGGCTGCACACACGTGTGTGTGACCACAGCCAGCACCCCACGTCCTGGTACAGAGGCACCATTCACATGTTGGTCACGGAAACGCTGCCAGGGCATCCCGCTGAGGATGCTCACCGGCCGTGTTTACCGCACGGCTCACTCTGTCTCCAGTATTTGCTCTTCTTCTTCTATTTGCCACGGGGAATACCTCCAGCAGCTACGGTGTTTAATCGCTCCCCGCCGCTCGTCGTGGTTGTAAGGCGATAGAGGCAGAAGGTGCAAGGAGGCACAGCCTGGGCTGGCAGCGCTCTGATTTTGGGCTGGCAGGAGGCTGGGAGAGCCACTGGGACACCCAAACGTGCCCAGGATGATTCAGCTGCACAAAGCAGGGACAGGAGAGCACCCAAGAGATGTCACGAGGCTGCCTTGCTGTGCCAAAGAGCCGTGCCCTCCCGTTCCCAGGACATGAAGTGTGACTGGGTTTGGCCATGCCGAATTCCTGGTGTTGGATCAGCAAGACTTTTCTACGTGCTGGAGAAAGAGAGCACTCGTTTTTCAGCCCTCCTACCTCGGTCTCCTGTCCTGCCATCCCCTCGACAAAGGCTGGTGGCTGCAGACAGGCGGCTCCACTCCTTGACTCCAGGCTCAGGTAACTGGTGAGGGGACACTGGTTTCGAGCTCACGACTGGGGGTACGGGGTGGGCTCATTTCTCCCACGCAGGGTCCTCCTGACATAGGTGAGGAGCTGGTGAGAGGCAAGATGGGAGCAAAAGAAGGAGCCTGTGCCGGTGAGAGCTGTGCTGCCGAGCATCCCCTGCCTTTTCCTGCATTTTGCCTGACCCAAGTGTTTTGCTGGAGGCAAATTACCTGAACCAAAGAGGCAAAGAAATCAGAATAAGCAGCTCCAGAGCAATTACAGAGAAGGTCTCATTTGCAGGAGGAATCCTGATTTAATGCAAAATGTGCTTATAACCCGGCGTGAACTAGTCTGTTTAAGGGTGTTTGAAGCTTCTTGAATTTCTTTCAGTCAATTAGAGATCGGTTTTATAAGTCAAACCCAAATTAACCATTAAAAAAGAATAAAGCATCCTCAGAGAAGTTTGAACAAGTTCAAACAAAGTGGATCCGGATCCCATTTGCATTCAGCCCATGCCATGTTCCGCGTTCCTGAGGTGGAACTATCTGGGGAAGAAGACAGCAACCAACCAGATAAATCCAGAAAGCCCACGAAAATGTCAAATTGTCCACAAGTATATATTCTTGGAGGTCAGTCTTCATACGCAGGTTACAATCATATCATCTTTCTAGTGACAGAGCTGCAGGAGGAATGACAGGAGCGTTTGAAGAATGCAGCGATCTGAGATTCTTGCAGCCATCTTTAATAAATGGTATAAAGGCTTTTTTTTCCTCTGTGCTGGAGGAGTTTTTCATTGGGTTCCAAAAAGATCTTTTATTCCCAGAACAGGAAAATAAAATCCTTTCTATTCAAAACTCTGCTCTAAGATTACACGAGCCTCGACTTCATGTTGAAAATACTTTCAAAAGGAGAGAAAACGAGCCTAAAACAAAAGGAAAACTGTTTTAATTTGGCTCATACATGCTCTCTCATTTCATCTCAAAGATTTTGTGAAAGCGGAGGGCTCGTGTGCTTGTGGTCCTCTACTGCACGAAAAAATGGAAAACTTTCTATTTTGGGCTACTCCAAAAAAGCAATCTCATTTTGCATTTTTCCTGGTTAGGCAGGAAAATGAAAAAGCAATTATTCATGCAGTTCTCATTAACCATCCATTTACAAGTTGTTTATAAGTGATTAGTCAATCTCGGATGCATGTCCTAGACAGGAGCAGCATGTGTTTATTAAAACCCTCAGCGGAAGGTGTTGATGGCAGCTCTAAGCTGTGGCTGGAAGAATCGGCTAAACCCTTCAGCTATTGATTAGTGATTTAGCCGGCCCCTATTCATTACAATATCTCCTCGCCTTGTACTAATGAGTGCTTATGAACAGAGCTGGAATCTAACGCCGAGTTCTTCAAAGGCTGGTCCAGCTCCGAACCCCTGACAAACCTCAGCGTGTCCCTGCCTGTGTCTCCACGCCTCCTAGGACGAAGCTGCTGAGTCTTCCTCCAGTGCTGCACTCGTATTTCTTCCCAGGGACGGAGCCGTGATGCTATTTCCCGTTGTGGTGACTTTGGTGAAATCACCCGGCAGCTCCCGGCACTGACCTCCTGGCCCTGGCCTGAGTGTGTGCGACAGGACCAGGCTCGGATCCTGCTCTGTAAAAACGCATGGATTTATTCTAGCAAATAATTGAGCCCGGTAATTGTATTCTTCTCTCTCCTACTCTCTTGCCCTGCTTCTTTTTCTTTCTTTCCTAATAAAATAACTAAATGACAAGGACTGAATTCTACCGTAGGAAATTTTTCAACCTGGGCCTCCTCCCAGGATAATCTATTATCTTCACAAATTACTGCAGACAGTTCTTTACTGTTTAAAACCTTTTATCCAAATAAATGCATAAACCTTTAGGAAGGGAGGAAGGGCGGGGGAGATGAAGAGAATCAGCATTTTAAATGGAAACCTACTTCTTGCATTGACTGGTGTAAGCTAAAAAAAAAAAAAAAAGATTATTTTTTTTTTTAAATGAAAGAAGAGAAAAAGACTGAGCCCAGGGGAACAGAAATTGGTGATCTGCAATGGATTCCATTAAAGTCTTCCCCCTTTAAATATTACAAGTGTTTGTTCTCCGCAGCCTGACAAATATCTCGCTGTGTTGAGATTGAAAATTGATAAGCCATGCAACATCCATCTCTTTCAGATTCGCAGCCTCCCTGCGAACTCATCACTTTGGGACGGGCACCGGTTTAATTAGCTGTTGGGGTAACGCCACGTCGGGCAGCTACCTACCAGCCTGGAAGCATTTCCAGGGTTCTGCTCCATTAGGCCCCTTCGGGCAGATATTTCACATCCGCCCAAACACAAGCGGGGATGCAAGAGGCCAGATGAACGAGCTGCCTCCCCTGCCTCCCCCCAGCCCCGGCGCATTTCGTGTCCCCGTGTCGGCATCAACGCGCTGCCGGCGGGTGAGAGGTGGCGGGCAGGAGGCAAGGGCAGAGGGGTGCTCGGAGAGGATGCTTAGGAAGATGAAGGGCAGGAGCTTGGGGAGTTTGTCTCGGCCGGAGGCTGGTTTCTGGCAGCACAAGCAGAACGGTGATTTTTGGCAGCACTGCTACACGAGGGCACGCCGAGGAGCGCAGCGCCTGCCATCCCATCCCACCGCCATTTACACATCTGGTTGGGTGAGGCTGGGGCACAAGCTTCAAATTTTGCTTCCCCAGAAGTGAGACAAATCCTACTGGCACCCGTTATACCCCCAGACCTCTTGTTTTAACCATTTCTGGGGGAAGGTTTTCCAGTGTGGGGTGATATCGCAGCCCAGCCGCTCTTTTTTGGGGACCTGGCTGGAGGGACCTCTCCAAAGCCAACCCCAACGGAGCTGCTCACATTTTGGGCATCCCAGCTATGGGTACAGCAGCACAGGAGCTCCTCCCAGGCTCAGTGAGGTGGCGGAGCGGAGCCATCGCCTCTCCCCCAGCGCTGGGTTAGGCGAGCACAGCTCCAGCTCCTGCTCCTCGGCGGGAGGAAATGACTCGGAGCTGAACACAATGAAGATGTTGCCCGGGAGAGCAACTCCTCTTGTCGGGCCTCGGCGACTCTTTATCAGGGAAGCCTCGTTCCCTCTGACAAAGCACGGCTAATGTTCTGTTTATTACCTTCGCTGCTGCATTTGGACTGTCAGGAGATGAAGAAATATCCCCAGAATTAACAGCAACATAACACAGGGAGAAGAGCCAGGGGAGAGGTTAAGGCAAGTGCTGTTATCTAAGAAATGGGCTCATAAACCCTCTTCTCTGGAAACTGCTCGAGCTAAGACGGCAGCACCCATCCTGGCACCCCGGCGGGGACCGGGGCTTGGCCCCGTGCTGCAGCACCCACACACACAGCGGGCTGGCTGCAAGGCAGCCCTACCCCAGGAGAAGCTGGCTTTTCCCTGATTCGGTTTGCTTTTGTGGGTGCTAATGATCAGATCATGGAAATACATCCGATCCCGTGAAACCAGAGGTAGCATTAAGTCCCAGAAGGCCTGGGCTGCGTTGTGTATGAGCTGAGGGAGGTGCCCCCGAGCCCAGGAGGGATGGAAATGCAGTGGGTACAGCAGAGGAAATTAGGACGGGTCAAAATGAAGAGATGGGATGAAGAACTGGACAGCTCAGGAAGACGACACTGGAAAAACCTTCATTTTTGCTGGCTAAGACACCGATACGCCCTTCAGAGAGGGGCTTGTCTGGCTGGGATCAGCAGGAGCACAGAGAGAGGGCGAGATAAGCTCCGTCAAGTATACCCAATCTTAAATAAAATAAAATAAAGCCAGTGTTGCACACACAGCTGCTGCTATCGTGTCTCAGAGCTGATGAGCTGCCAGCAGCCAGCAGGGCTCCTCCAGTTGTGTCAGAGGGGGCTCCTGGAGAAGCACACACCGAGCACATCTCACGGCGGGTCTTGGAGCCACCCAGGCTCTGCCTGCTGTGCTGCTGGGGAGCCACGAAGCCCCCGCAGCCTCTCCTCGTGGTTTGTGACCTCGTGACACTGCACGAGGGCTACACGCCACGCTACACAGCCTCAGTGCTGTGGGGATGGAGCTGCTCCATGTAAACTCTGCCGAGCAGAGCAGCAGGGACAGAGGCAGGCAACGCAGCAGGAACACGAGCTCCTCTTGGGTCAACCCAAGAGCGCAGCTCGTCCCAGCCCATGCTGCATCCCCCCAGGCCTCCCAGCAACGTGTCCCAGCGCAGTGAGACACGAGCGGCCAGCTCCTGCCCATCTGCTTGGAAAAGGGCACGCCACTTGCGAGCTGCCCCCTTGCAACACGCTTCGCCAACGCCGTGCAACGCGAAGCAAAGCAAAGCCAAGCAAAGCAAAGCGCTCGCCGCCCCCCAGCTCAGCTGCAAAGCGAATCAGCTCCGGGCCAAGCTGCACTAATCCTCTGCAAATATGCAGGCTTTCAATTTGCTTTTAAAGTGCTTGCGAGGAAGGAGCTGTCAGAGGAGAGTGCCGCAGTACAGGGAAAGCAAAATGTTTCCCCCAGCCTGGGTGTTCACAGGAGCCCTGCAAGGAGCTAAGAGCCAAGCTGCTCACTGCCCGCCTGCCACCAAGGGGACCCGGCCTCAGGGCAGAGGGAGAGCAGGAAAAACACTTCTGGGTCTTGTGGTACCCACCCACAATGGCACAGATTGATCTGGAGATGGGACACGTCCCTGTTGGGAGAGAGGAGCCCGCTGCCAGCACGCGCTCCCTGCAGCCCATCTCAGCAGCTGCCCTTCTCGCCCTGCCCTGGAGCTGGGGATTTAAGCGCCGCGTGGTGATCATCTCCCAAAGCACGCCCATCACGGCTCTCCCTGACCCTTTTAGCTTCATCTCCATCCCAGAGCCTGTGATGGGGCTGGAGTGATGCAGTGCGAGCCGTGCCCGCTGGTACCCGCAGCCTTTCGGACACGTTCATGCCCACACATCCGCAGCTTCAATTTCGCTGTTTGCCTGGGAGGTTGGGGAGCCGCCGCGTGCCCCCTGGGCCCTGCGCACCAGCCCCAGCCTGGAGGAATCGCAATGATCCATTAGGCTCGTGGGGAGGCTGGAGGGAAAAGCACATCCTGGGCAGGAGGGGACAGGTGGGGTCAACCAGAGAGAAATTTGATTAACAGAAAGGCAAAATCTCTTGTGTGCCCCCGAGTGCTGAAATGCCCTTACCGATACAGTGCTCCTCCAGTCTGGGCAAGCAAGGGAGCTCTCTGGAGTAAAACACCTCCGACAGCCACCCCCACTCCTCAGCCTCCTCAGGTGCCCCTCAGAAAGAGCCCACCACCTCTCTGGGGTGCTCCCAACCCTCCCTGATCTTAATCCGAGCCCCCTGCAAATGCAGTTTTTGCTGTCCTAAAGACATGGAGACAGAAGCACCGCTGGTATGTTAAAAGCCAGCAGCTGAATCCTTTGATACTTCAGAGCTCCTGGTCCCTCTGGCTACTTGAATTCACCTGGAACAGGTAAAGGAAATTGGGGAACCCTCCAGAGACACAAATGCCTTTGTGCGGGGAGGTGACTGCTGTGTCCTCTGCCCTCCCCTTTAACTGCTGCTGCTCGGTGTTGACACTGCTGGGCTGCAGAGGCTGGGAAGCAGCCACGGTGCTTCCCTGCTGGAGGTGGAGGACACCAGCACGGGGCCAGGAGCTGGCAACAACCCAGCAACACCCAGAGGGACACCAGAGCGAGCCCCTCTGTGACAGCAGGACCCCCCGGCAGGATGGCCCTCGGTGTCCTCACAGGGGCAGGGATGCTGCCCGCGTCTCCTGACTTTTTCCTTCCTTGTGCACGGGCAGAAGGACAGGGCCAGGAGCAGCCCCCGGGTCAGAGCCGGGATGCAATGTTCCCCGAACACCACCTTGCTGGGAGGGTGAGCGGCGCTGTCAGAACAGTGCAATTAGCCACTTAATTCTTAATGTTAATTAACTTTCACTTGCTCTAGCACCTTTGTCAAGGTATCGCCCTGCTCTCTGGGGTGCTCTTGGGAAAGCAATTATATGCTAGTTACTTGCAATTAATTACAGCTTTAAGAAGGCTGTGGGAGGGCACCTCTTCCCGTTTGATCTTGTAAATGCTTCATTAAAGGCCCAACAAGGAACAGAATATTTTTGTAGTTTTGCTCACCTGGCAACCCTGTCCGTCTCCCCTTTGAAGAGGCGGTGGCGGTGTGTGCGTACACTTTGCTTTAGAAAAGAAGAAAGAAAGACCAAACCCCATGGAGCTCATTTGGTATGGACACCACACACCACCTCCGCTGCTTTCCCTTGACTACACAGGCTGCTAAAATTAACGCCGAGAGTCTCTGGTATTAATAGGGAAGGATGGGTGACACTTCTCTAATGAAACAGCTTTTCAGTAGGCAGGCTGCAAATGAAACCAAACTTTCCACAGGCGGTGTCTGCACACCTGGAAAATGTTGACTTGTCCAAACCCCGGAGGACGTTTTGACTGAGATGCCTGGGGTCGGATGCTGACCGCATTCGATCACCCAAGAAAAGCTTTTAAGCCAAGAAACGGAAACTTCAGGGTTTACCACTGATTGCTATTTAACAGAAGATGCTGAGGTTTCGATTTTTTTTAATTAAGCCATCGGAAAAAATAATCGTGTTAGAATTTTCTCGGAGCAAGTGCTGTTCTTAACGCCTGTTCTACCGCAGAGATGCGGTTCAATTATCCAACAGCTCCTTTGTTTTCTGCATTCTCACCTGGTTTCACAGCGAACGGAGCAACTCCCGTCCAAGAACGTTAAATGAATAATTGACACGGCTGTGACTGCTGCAGCAAGGAGCAGAGCCTGACCTCACCCCCTCTGAGAAAAGCACCACGACAAAGGGCAGCCGGGGCAGGGAGGGAGCGGAGCTGCTGGGTGCAGGCGTCCCTCCTTCGAGGCGCTGCTGGTGACCCTCGCCCGGAGCCATCTGCGGGCAGGGTGTCCCGGCGTCACCGTGTCCTTGACTCCAACCGTGCTTCATTGGCCAAAAAGCGGGCCAAGCTGGCCAAGAACTGCAGACCCTCTGCCAGCGAGGCCTTCGTCCCACCCTGCTAGCCCCTGCGTGGCCGCCTGTTCCCCCTCCTTCGCCCGAGCGCCGTGCCATACGGCGCGGTTCTGCTCTCCAGCTGGCGCTCGTGCTCAGAGGAGCTCTGCCTTTCCACGAGCATCCTCTCGGGGAGGGGAGAACACAGCAGCTCAGATAAAACTTCTTGCTTGGATTATTTTGGACGCTGTTGGCAGCTGGAGCGTGTCGGAGGTGCTATGAAGCCTGGCAATGAAGCGAGGGAGGGAAAGAGGAAAGAACAGATGAGGAGGGGAAGAAAAGAGCGAGTGTACTCGGGGCTGCCTTTGCTGTTTCTGCATCTTGTAGCTTATCTACTGGATGCCGAAAAATTTACTCTTTGTGATGCTAATACTGCTCTTGTCAGCACAAACGGCACGGCTCTGCCCTCCCTTCCCTCCTCACACGAGTGGAAGCACCAAGTCAGCAGAAGAGACGGGGCCACCGCTCCCCAAGCAGCCTGCAGTTGCAGGGACTTTTTGTCTTGTATCGCAGCTCCCCGCTTCCTCCTCCCTTTGATATGATGCAGGGAAAAACAAAAGGAATTGAAAGGAGACGCACGTGTGCTGGGGAAGGCTGGGAGGCAGCTGGGGTGCTGCAATATTGCCTTGTCCCTAAGGGTGGCATTGCTATCTCCTGCCCTGATGGGATGGAAGGGGAAGGCGCTCCCCCTGTGGGTGTCACAGGATCACAGAATGGTTTGGGATGGAGGAGACCTGAAAGATCATCTAATTGCACCCCCCTGCCATGGGCAGGGACACCTCCCACTACACCAGGTTGCTCGAAGCCCCATCCAGCCTGGTCCTGAACACCTTGAGGGGACGCTCTGCCTGCCACCCCGTGACACTGGGACATCTCTGGCTGCTTGGAAGCACAACCCCATCAGGAAAACTGAGAGTTTGCAGGCATGGAGGCCTCCCAAAAGACAAGGATGGGTGTTAGGAGGACTCAGGGGATCTGTGGGTAAGACAAAATGAGATGCAGCCTGCTTCCAGCCTTCATTAGCCACCTTGTTCATTTACCCAGCTTCTCCTCCCTGCTGTGGCAGTATGGGTCAGGACGGCAGGAGACAGACCCAGCAGTGTGTTGGGCAATTTGGCTCGGCATCAATCAGCCACCACAACCTAGCCCAGCAGCCTGGTAACACCAGCAGTGCCTGAGCTGACCGAGGGGACCACGGCCACCTCCTCGGCCGGCGCTGCTCCCGCCAGGACTGCCTGCGCTGGGGAATCCTGCACGCCCGCGGCCCGCGTCGCCAGGAGAAATGGGAGCCATCAGTCACCGGCGCCATCAATCTGCCAAGCCGCATCAAATCTGCCGTAAAAGACATTTAGAAAGAAAATTGGCATTTTGTTTTATAGCGCCGCAATTCAGCAAAGGGGGAAAGAGGGCTGGAGGAGCCGGGCTTCCTTGCACGGCTGCTGAGTGGCGCTGTGTGGGACTTGTCCTGTTCCCAGCCCCAAACCTGGTCCCACAGCGCCCACCAGGACTCCGGGGATGAAGATCGGCCTCTGGGCATGAAGATGATTCCCAGCACGGGTTCAGCAGCAGCCCAAGGCTTTGCAGCAGCACAGGCAGAGCCGAAAGCACAGCCCTGGCTCTGTCCCGCTAACCAAACCCTGCGTCTGGCCCTGGGGCCACCGCATCACCCCCGACCGTAACTGGTGAGCAGTACAGCTGCTGTAGGGGATTTTCCTCCTGCCTGGCCCCAGCGAGGCGGAGACGCTGAGTGAGCCTTTTCTGACACTTAGGGCAATCAAACGCCTTGCTCCCATGTGGGTTCTTTGGTGTCCAATAAAGGCCGAGCACCCTTGCAGCCTGGCAATGCTGTGGCTCTGCCGTGGTGCTCAGCACCACGTGGGAGGGGGAATGGGAAGCTTTTCCCTTCTTTCCCTCCTGACTCCATCCTCCTCGCCCCGACCAAGGACAGCCCACGTTCTTGGGCTGACCCTGCTGCACGATTACCGCTTGGATGGAGGGGGAGTCCCTACGAGGCAGGTTCCCATAAATAATAATAAGCCATAAAACCTGGGATTTATGGAGTGCCTTCCGCCAGGACGCTGCCGTGTACTTTATAACCACCGATGAACGAAGCTGTGCAGCACCCTGCAGAACACAGCCGCCTGCCTGCTGCGGGGGAAACCGAGGCAGGGAGCAAGGCAGCAGTTCCAGCGGGGTCACACCGCCATCCAGGAGCGGGGCTGGCAGGAGGAGGCACAGCACGTCCTGCCCCAGCTCCTGTATCGAGCTGTAAACTCGATAGAGGTGTGGAGATGACACGATTTATGGGCCAGACCTGCATCTGCCCTTCTCTGCCTTACCACCCGGGGACACAGGGTGTCCCCCAGCAGCCCCCCCCTCATCCCACAGAGGTCACTTGCTCCAGGAGGTCCAACCGCATCCCCTTTCAGGCCTTAGCTCTGATTTCTAGCCTTCAGCTTTTAATTTCTCTCCGCTCGGGCTATTAATTAATTCTACAAAGCACGTTGGGATACATTTATTATGAATGACACGGTGGCAAATAATCTCTCTGCTTTTATTACCGTGTGGCTATGGCAGATCGCCCGCTGATTGATGGCTCCTTATCCGAGCAGGACAGTGGCCGGCAGCCGGCGCGCGCTAACCCCTGGCTCACGAGGATGTAGGGCACGTCGGGGAGTCACGACGGGTTAATGGAAACCTGGGCCCCATCCAAGAGGAGCAGATCGGTGCCTTCTCAGCGCTTTGCCTCTTCTCAGGAGCTGATGTGGCTGGGGATGGGGCTCAGAGGCTCATTGCAGGGCGGATCACCACGCTGCCTCGCTAAACCCGGCAGGTGCTGGGGCTCGTGCCTCTGGCAGCGGGCACTACATGGGCACCGCCTGGAAATAAAACAGCCGAAAGCACCGCGGGGCTGGCCATGAGCTGTCCTGGCAGTCGGGGTGAAGGTGATGTTTGTGTAACAGAGCAGGGAAGGTGGTGTGGGCAGGAACCAGATCAAACAAGGGGTGAGCGGGAGCAGAAGAAGGGGCAGCTCTGGCTGGGGTTACAGCACAGTGCGGGGCACGAAGGGGCACACGCTCCTGTGCATCCAGCTCCCCCCCAGCAGTTCCGTGCAGGCAGGGGTCTGGGGAAAGCTGAGAGCTGCCAAGTCCTGCCAGGGCTGAAGCCACCTCTGGCCCACACCTGGGAACTTTCACGCCGAAAATGAGATATGAGGTAGCTTCGGGGTTAAGCGCTAATTAAGAGGGGTTTAAAGGCTTTACACTTTTAACCTTGCCATCCGCAGTGGAAACCAAGTGCCTCCCTCTCCAACAGATCTAATTCACAGTCTCCTGTGTGGCAGCTCTCCATCTATTACACAGACAATACTTCACAGGCGTGGGAAGAGGGCAGATGGGCTGAAGTAGCTGGGAGGCTCAGATGCAAATTTTGCAAGCCCGGTAATTATTTCATGGGGCTGAAGACTTCCACATTCCTGTCTTGATCATGAGAGATCAAGATGGGAAGGAAGGAAGGCTCCAAGATTCAAATGAAAAGTTCCATCAGCACAGAAAAAAAATGAAGCCAAATGATCGTCATCTTGATGGTAAATCTAATTAGGCTTGTTGCTGCTAGTTTCCTTTTATTTCCTCCAGCACTTTTTCAGGCAGAAGGACAGATGTCAAGACCAGCCTCTTAAATATCATTACCAAAGCAAGCATGGATATCGGGGAGCAAAAACTGTTTATGTTCTTGCTATTTAATGGCATAAAACAATACTCTTTACAGCAACTATTAGCTGCCTAATGGCATCCCATCATTTCTCATATCAGTTAAGTGACAGATGGAGCTGACGGCATAATTAAGCCACTAAGAGTCTCATAAATTACAGAAGTACCACTGAAGCACCAGCCACACCGAAGGAACCATTGCAAATATGATGTATGAGGAGCGCGAGCGAGCAGTCTTCATTAAGAGACCGAAACAAAGCCATTACGGGGCTTGGTGGCGCTGTGAGGGACCCCTAAAGTCAGTCACACTGCACTGCTAACGAGGCTCGTTGGGCCCAGCTCCTGCTAACGACCGAGCGAGGGAGGCAGCGGCCTCGTCTCATCGAGGATCGCATCTGCAGGGCCTCCGCTGGCTGCAGCTTCCCTTGCTTGGTGCTGGAGATGAAGGGATTTCAACAGGGAAAATGTGCACCTGGAGCAGTACCTGCAGATGGGGTTGGCTGTAGCAGAGGGTGGTAAAAACGAGTCTCCTCTCCAGAACCTTCCCATCAAAACCAGGGGGCAGCTCGGTGTCTCCCGCTCAGGATTAGGAAATGGCCCAGCGCTGAGGGTTGCAGGTCCTGCAGTGCTCCATGGAAGCAGCTTTTGCACCCATTGCTTTTGTGTTTCTTGACTCGCAGTAAATAATGAACCCTTTGTATCGCTAGCTGAACAGATTTGGTGGGAGTGGAGCAATTTTTGACAGCAGTAAAATTTCTAGTTCATTACGAACCTAAGTAAAGTTGTTCTCCTCAATCTTTTCTTTTCACTTCATTCCGGTATATAATAGGAAAATGAAATATTGAACAAAATTATATTGGATACTTTTGACAGAATTTTTTTTTTTGCTGTTTCGGAGATGTGAGAAAATTTGAAATAACTTTTCATCCATCCCCCAGAAACAAAAAAACATCAAGTTTTGTGCTACTGGGAGGCAGCGTACTGAGGAGCAGAGGCCGGTCTTTTGCCTCTGCTTGGGCCCGCGGTGTTGAAGTGGAGGAGATGAGGAGCAAGGGAACCGTGGGAGTCCTGCAGCTGGATTTCCTCTAATTCCCAAAAGCACCACACTAAAAAGTTAAGGCCTTGGGGAAGGGGGAAGCTCAGACAGCGATTCACTGGATTTTAAATCCACTTGGATCATCTTTTGGATGCCCTGGGCCCATGAGGAGTGAACATCTCCCTCTGGGTGTACAGCAAATGACTCCTCTCCTTCCCAGCTTCTCAGGTGGTTCCCTAGCGCCTGGGAGAACACCCCACAAAGGAGAAGTCACAAAGAGTTTTTTCTGTTCCAGTCCAACGCTGTGTCCTGCAATGACACTGCAGATCGTTTTATCCGAGCGTTATCCCTTGGAATTTAAACGAATTTAATTTACAAGAGCAAGGATAAGGGAGGAGAACGATGCATGGAGATATTATTTCATCAGAAGAAAAATCACAGCGAGAAATCTGTAGCGCAGACAAATAGAAGCACATTAAGGCTGACAGTGAATGATGTGAATTTACCAGGGAATTGTATAGAGAGGGTAAGGGAAGTGGCAGAATTTACATTTGGTGCCTGTGTTTATTGCTTACATCTGAGCATTATAAATAATAAACTGGGCTCGTACTGCCTGTGCTCTCAAGTTGTATTTTTCCCCTTCCTCCCCCTCTTCAGATCTCGTGGATTTTGTGCCACGAACAAAAGACCTTGGAGAAGGAGCTGAAGGAAATGATTTGCTGGGGAGCAGAGGAAAGGTGGGGGTAAGGGAAAGGAGAGTCACGGAACAGCTGGCAGAGAAGAACCCCCACATTTTTCCACCCCAGAAATTGCCACAAGTACGGTCTTATCGAGCGGTGCCACTCTGAGACCTGGTTTTCAGGAAAAAGGCTCTGAAAACCCCATCCTTGTAAAGCTTCCTGGATAAGGCCTAGGGAACGGCTGTTTCTTTTCTACCTCTGGCTCCTCCAGGCGCTGGACTCAGCCCAAACCTGCTGCTGCTGCACTTCAACCCCCTCCTCTGGGCTCTGCTTTTCCAACCTCGCCCCTCCTTTGGCTCTGCCGTGGCCCCAGCTCTGCCCTTTCATCTCTCCCACTCGGCCCCACGACCTCTGCTTCACACCCCTGCCCATCGCAGGGTGCTGGAAGCGAGCCCTCTGCAGAGCTCCTGCGGCAGCTAACGGCAAGTTATTTTCCTTCTTCCCCGTGGCAAGAAAGAAAGAGGAAATTTGATACCAATTTATTCCCAGTTATTGTTTGCGCCTCTAACAGCGGCTCACTGGGGAAGTTTAATCACTAGGTAGCTCGTTCTGCTTCCTCACCGAGCATCCTTTGTGCTGCGAGACACGTCGAGCATTGTGTTCAGGCCCTAACACGGGTTTCATGGCGTGAGCTTGAAAAATCATTTTCCCGGCCACTTTTATTCTTGAATCTTTAAGGCATTTTGTTCTTTGTGAATACCTGGCTCTCCTCCTTCCCAACTCTGCTTTTTGTGATCTGCTGTGACCCTGCATGGTCCGGTCTGAAGTCCCGTGAAGTCAGCTTTCAGAGGCAGCAGATTTTGGGCCACCTCCCGGAGAATCTGTCCACACGCTCCTGGCTACACTAAACACCTTCCAGCCCAGAAGGAGTTAAAATAAGAAACGAAAGAAGACAAAATCAGACACAGCTATGCCTTGATATGTAATAATTAGCCCCTCGGGGAGAAACTACTCCAAAACTAGCAAAGACAACTCTTGCATGAGTTGCTGCACAGGTGATTCGTGCAGGGACAGGAATGCTGGCATACCCAAAAAGCGTCCTGGAAGGCAGGCAGCCCACGAGCAGCAGATTTTGGGAATCCTGCGAGTTCAGGATTCATTGCATGAGGACACACTTCTCTTGGGAAGCCCCAGAAGGCAGCCCTGCCTCTGGGGCAGGTGTACAGGCCGGTCCAGATTTCAGTGCTGGGCTTTGTGCACGGCTTCCATGGGTGTAACGATCTGTTTGTTTGGGCTCTCTGTACCCAGCTATGTGCACTGGATTTTGGTGATATTCCCAAAGTCTTGGAAATCATTTCATTAATTATCCTGTACCATTTCATCCACATTCGTTTCAGCAGCCTTGGCTATGAAAAGAGCCTTCACGCACTGAGATGGGGACAAAGCTGCCCCGTGTGAGGTGTCTTTCATCAGAAAACTTCCTTCTATTTTATCTTCCTTTTGCTTCCGATGGTGCTGAGATGCAACAAGGCTCCCTTCAGGTAAGGAACAGGGGAAGCTGTCAAGGATGAAACTGTCCAAGGACTAGGGGTGAGAACAAGCTGGCCCAACTCATTCGGGTGCCCTTTCAATCCACCCAGAAGAGCTTGTGACACCGAAGCCAGGGATGTGTTAAGCTTCCTTTCTCCCAGCAAGACCAGCAGTGGCTTCTGCCCTGCTCCTGTGGGCCTGGCCACATCTCTCCCTTCTCTCCCTTGGGGCCGAGGGCCCCTGGGCCGGTGCTTTGTGCCCCTGGAGGTGGGTGACATTGGGATGTAGGCTGGGTGAAAAAAATCAAATTTATCTGCATTGGCAATATTCAGCTGAAAAAGCTGAAGTGAAAAGCAATATTCCCCCTGCCACACACGCACAAACCAAGACTGAAATATTTTCATGTGAGTTGTGCCAGGGACCGCTCTCATTCTCAGCACACCAGGCTCATTCCCGTTCCACACGGACTCCCATTACACACAGCCATACTCGAAAGGGTATAACCCTCCCACTTTTCATTTGGGGTTGAACAAAGCCTTTCACTTAGTCCCAAATGAAATCAGTGCTGATTTCTCCACGCACTAAAAATTCAAAACTACAAAAGAAAACTACCCGCTCCGACTTCATTGTGAAATGAATTCATTTCCCAGCCTGTTTGGGAACGGCAGGTGTTAGAGCCAGATTGCAATGCAGGTAGCAAATGAGCTCATCAAACTTTAGTTAGCAAGATTTCTACTCTGGACTAAATGAACCCGGTCTTGACTCTCTCTGTAGTCAGCTGAGAGCAGGGACAACGCCGCAAACAACAGCTCCGTGCGGGGAGCTGCGGCTGCAAGGCTGGAGCATGGCACCCTGGTTGCACCGGGGATTGCTGGTGGCAGGAGATACTTCCCCTAAAAGAGGTTTGGAGGAGGAGGCAGAGCCCAGGGCACAGGAATGATAAATCTCCCCCCAGGTTTCAGCTTAAATCCTTGACTCGTTAATGAGAAATGCAACTGGCACTACTTAACTGCACCGCTCCTCTTTATTAGCGGCCCCAGCCTTCTGCAAGCAGAGAGGAGGAATAAACAAAAGCACTGCTCACAGCTACGCCCGACTGACCTTGGGAAGTCAACCTGACCTCAGCTTGTCTGTCTAATGAGTCAACGACATAATTATGGCTCAGGAAGAGGCTGGTAAGTGCCGGGTTGCAAAGTGTCCCCAGCTGGTGGACGGCCTCTGCCACCGGAGGCGTTGCTCTTGCACTGGAGGCTGAGGGCTGCGCGCAGGAGGGAAGGGCGAGGAGAAAAAAGGTTGAATTTGGGCTGCCTCTGCCTCAGGAACCGCGCTGTGCTGGGAGGTCCACTGGGACATGGACTGACTTTGTGCCCAAGGATCGTCATTTAAGGACAAATCCACCTCTCCACCTAAAACCCATGCATCTGGGCTCCTTCTGCAGCTTAAGGGAAGATGCTCGCTGCAGTGGACTTTTGCTGTACGTGGAGAGGGGTCACAACCTCTGGGGAAGGTGCCTCTGCCTCTTGCTGTCCCTAGAGGAAGCCCAGAGGGCTGCCTAGGATTTAAGGCTTGAAGAAAAGGCACATCCAGCTAAGCCCTTCCATACAGCAGCCTCAGATGGAAAATCTCTTAAGAACAGATCTCTTCGTGTCCCACAGCCCCTGCTCTCCGCCTCGCCCCGCTGTATTCTGAGGCACTGGGGTCAACGCACAGAAATCCTGCTGCAGGGAGAGGCAAAACAACCGAAATACAGACTGAAGCAGCAAGGAGGTTTCCTTGTGCCTTTGTTTCCCTGTGTCTTTGTTCTTGCTGATGGAAGGACTCCGGAATTTGCCCACGATACGATTTATTTGCCTTTTTAAGAAGACATGCTTTTTTCCTCCTCCCTTAATCTCTCCTTCCCTGAGATAACATTGACACCAATATCCATAAAGGGAAATATTAAAACAACCCCTTCCATTACATCCTAATTTAACTACTTCCCCGTGTTGCATGGCACACCTGGTTGTCTTTGTCTGTTTGTAATGTGCTCCTTCATTCCTTTCTTGAGAGCCCCTCCATTCCATCAAATTCCTCCTCCTTGCACACTAAGCTGCAGATTACTTTTTCATAAGATGCAATTTCACCTAGATCTCATTACTTACTCTCTTAATGTATTTTCTGTATTTGTTTCATCTACAATTTCTCTTGTGCTCTGTTCTGCTGATAAAACAGGCAGTTGAGGTGCTGTGGAAAGCAACTTGCTGGAGTGCATTAACTAAAATTCTCCGTGTTCCTGATTCGGTGTGCGTTCTCTGGGCCTCCAGCCTGCCAGACAGAATTAGAGCTACGATCTGCACGGCGCAGAAAGGACCCTGGAATGCAGCCCACTTGATTTATTAGCATCTATCTGATAGTGGCATTTAAGCTAACCGGGAACCAGGAGCAAGAGGAAGGTGGGCAGGGAGATTCACTGGGAATGCTGGATTTTCAAGCCAGCCTCAAGATGCTGAAGTTCCATGAGGATGCCGTAGTGCTCCATGAGAGGTAGACTGTGGATGCCCTCTCCTGTAATATCCTGTGATATCCCCTGACCCTCGGTAGCTGGGATTTGCATAGAAATGGTAACTGCAATGCAGCATGGAAGGTGGGAGTCTACTTGGAGCCACTGGCCCAAAAAGGACACGAGGAACGAGCTGCCTCCAGACTGCAGATCTTGTCTGGCATCGTGTCAGCCTACCTAGGTGGAAACCGCTCCATTTTGCCTGAATTACAGCTGTTGTGGGCTGGCCATCTCCCGCTTTTCAAGTGTTTTGGGATAAAACTGAAGGCAACTTTTCTGGGAAGAGATGACAAAGTTGAGGAAAATAGCTATTATCTGAGAAAAGAAGTCACCAGAGTTTCAGAGGAGCCATCCTCATCACTCTGACACTGCACTGGCCAGAGTTACAGCTGTGGACCACGTCTGCCATGCAGCTCCCATACCAAAGCAGAGATACCCACCTCTATTACATCTGTGCTGCTGAAGGACCTGCTTTCCTTCTGGACTGCATTTTTATGGAGATCGAGGACTAAATACTCAGCCTGGGGGCCTTCCCTTGGGACAACGCTGCTGGCCTTCAGCTGACAGGTTCACCTTGACCATCACCAAGTTAATGAAACATCTTCCGGACGGATTTGGATTTTTTAACCTTGTTGGGCTCGTTTGGAGTCGCCGTCACGCTCCTGTGCCCAGAGCATGTTTAAGCCCAGTGCTGGTTTGCCCCCTTCCCTTCGCCCCCAGCTGCAGGCAGGCAGGGCACGGCGCCTCCGTGGTGAGATGTCTGCCAGGGGAACGCCAAGAACAGGCTGTTCTCAGAAAAGAGGTATTTGCCGTAAGAGGCTTAAAGTGCAAGTTTGGGGTCTGGCCTGAACTC
Organism: Anas acuta; assembly: GCF_963932015.1. Taxonomy (NCBI): domain Eukaryota; kingdom Metazoa; phylum Chordata; class Aves; order Anseriformes; family Anatidae; genus Anas; species Anas acuta. The sequence goes on from NC_088997.1 coordinate 6,437,402, forward strand.
AAGCCAAAAAAAAAAAAAAAAAAAGCCACACCAAAACCCCCTGTAATTACAGGCAATATTTTCACTCCGTGCGGAAGATTAACAGGCCAGGAGAAGAATTTAAGTCTCCTTCTTTCCTGAATTCCAATTTAATAGCAAATAATCCTGCCCCCGAATGCAAAGGAAATATATTACCCTGGAGAATTGTGGTGAAGTTCAAAGGAGGTCAGACAACAAAAAGGTCAAAAATTAAGCAGATGGCATTTTGTGATGGGGTATAGAAAATAAAAAGTGATCTGTTCTTCCTTTTCCGTACCTACACTCCTCCCCTACCACCAAATTCTGTACATATCCCCCCTCTTGTTTATTCTGCAGCTAAAATAAGAGTCTGAAGTCGCTAACACTCCCTGTTCTTCAGTGATGTTCAGGCAAGCACACCACTTTTAATGTGTCTGGAGGGAGGAATTTATTAAAGAGGCACTGCATTAAAAATATGCAAATGTTCCCGGTAACTACATGGGCCCATGAGGAAGCCAGATGAAATGTCATCCCTCCCTTCTCCCCTCCCTGTTTTTATGCACTAAGATGGTTTATGGCTCCTCCTGTTTTACACTGTAACTGGGAGCATGGCAGATATTTAATCTGTTTGGAAATAATTGCAGCAATAATGATTATTTTATTGGGTTTAACTACGTTCTAAAAAAAAGGCGATGCTGCAGCAATGACTCGCCCAGGAAGGAAGAAGGAGAAATGATGCTCAGAGTGTGTGTGCGTGGTTTTATAGCCACCAACGTGCATCTGGGCAGGCTTCGGGATGCCCGTGTGGATGCTGTGATCTTGGGGCCACCAGGCAATGCGGATGGGCCCAGACTGCACCTACCCCACAGCTGAGGAAGGCTGCCTTAAAAATAAGGTTCCTTCTAAGGCCAGAAGTCCTGCAAAGCAGGAGCCACTCTCTGCTTCGGTTCAGTCCTTTAGAGCTGAAGAAAGCATCTCGACCGCATCACAAGGCCGACAGCGTGTCCCTTCCCAGCTCCTGCCTGGACTCCCTGGGGTGCTACACAGTCTGAGGGCAGCTCCTTGGGGACATCGGAACTGGGAGAGCTGTGAGGGATGCTCTCGGCTGGTGTTTGTTTCTAGCACTCCATCCCCATCCTTGTCTCCCAGGAAGGAAGTTTTCTGCAGGCCCGGCTTTGCAGCAGGTTGCTGCACATCGTACACAACAGGAGCCAAGCTGCCTCTGACCTCTAACCAGGGCTGTATTTCTAAAATTAATTGCTCATCCTGAGTTTTGCACAAAATTCTCCCTGTCAGAGTGCAGTGGGACGGCGGGGCTGGGGGGCAAGCAGAGGAAACACCATTCCTTTCCCGTTGCTGCAGATTTCCACTTTGAAGCTGCTGTGTTACACAGCCTCCAGGCAGCTAAAACCACAGCGAGATGGACTCTGCGGTCTTAATCCCAGAGAAAACACATCTCTCAAGTTCTTTTTATATCTTCCCAACCTTCCCAAATCCCTGCCTAATACCAAGCTGCAGAGAGCTTTCTGTTTCACGTTTCCCCTGCTTTCCCCATCCTCCCCGTTACCCCCTCCCTTTCGGCTGCTGCAGCGGAGCTGGGCTGTCGGAGGAGGCGAACGCCAGCACAGCCCCACGAGGTCTCGGCGATGATGGCACGAAGGAAGGGCAGGCATTTCTGCACGTTTGTACCCTGCTGTGTTTGGTGGGACCTGTTCCAGACGAGGAGAGGTTGCAGAGGGCATCTCTGGGGGCTGCTCGTGGTGCGCAAGGAAAGGTTTTTGCCAGGGTCATAGCGAGAAGCTGCAGTGGGACTCGAGTTGAGACCACCGCCCCTCACAGCTCCGGAGACCTCGTCGGAGGCAGTGAGCTGTTCTCCTTCATCCCCTGGCTTGCTTATAATGAGCAGCACATCTTAATTAGAGGAGGATTTCAAGAGACCCGGTACCCTTTACTGTCCTCTCCCCTCTCCAGGAGCACAGCTCAGCCAGAGCGACCTGGGATTAGCCCAGCAGGCAAGAAACCAGGATGCTTTCTGAAGCCTTCTGCATGACAGCCAGCTGCTGTGAAACACGGCCTCCCTCCTCTCCCCACCACTGCCAGTCCTTGCCACGGTGTGCTGCCACGGGCTACCAGGGGAAACAATGGGATGGACAAAATCAGGGCACGTTTTGGATGGGTGAGATGAGTAGGGATGGGGGAAGCATCCAGGGATCCTGAACTTGATACCCAGCAGGACTCCTGGAAGAGGAGGCGAAGCTTTCCATCATGCAGCCCCGCTGCCAACCCCACCTGGGACCTTGAGGCTTTCAGGACAAGCAGGGAGTGACAGGGACGCCCGACTCTCAGGGTGCCTCGTGCACGAGGCTCCCCTAGCTTTGGGAAGTGCCTTTTCTCAACACAGCAGCTCTGTTTTCCCTACCAGAAAAACCTTTCCCTTTTCAATAGTTCATCCAGCCCTGGGTTGTGAAAGTGTCCTAAGCACCAAGTTCTGCCTCTCCCCGAGGTTTAATGGATAGCTGCAATATGTGAAACCCCAATCACTTCTGCAGCATCTATTTATCTCTCCCTGCCTGCAGTTGTTAAACCTCCATAAATACGTTTTGTGTCAGCAACTGGTGCTTAATTATTATATAATAACTGTCTTAATAAATAGAAATGAGAGTCTTTATTTGAGGCACTTCATTTAACAGATGAGACACCATCTTCCCTCCCATAAATCCCGGAGCAGATCGAAGTGTCAGAAGGTCCTGAAGCTGTGACGTGGGGTAAGGCTGCCACCCTTGTTTAGAGGACAGAGCAGGTCTCTGCCACGTCCTACCAGAGCAGCACAACACCCTCTTGTTTGAGTTTATGACACAGTTTGGAGCCTATCAGGCTGGAACAGTTTGTCCGATTAAAATTCACACAGCCTAGATGTGAAACTGTGCAATTATCAACCTGGTGCAAAAAAAAAAGAGCTGGAGAGTAAAACCGACCAGATGATCCAATCCCAACAGCCCCTTCCTGAGAGGAGGACCCCTCCCCAAACCCAGGCAGTGGTTTGACACGAGGTGTATGAACAAGACGTGAAAGGTTTGCCATGACCACCATGAACACTCATCCAGGCTCCACCAACACGCATTAACCGGAGTTTGTTGCTTGATGTCATCTCCTTTCATCTCAATTAACTTCTCATCTTTTTTCTCCCTCCTGACACTCAATTAAAAGTGTGACCAAAAGTTAATTACTCTAATTCGATTTAGCTGCAATTCCTGTGGGGGAATTGCGAAGAGAGAGTGGGTGAGGGGCTGGAGAAGGCAGCAAAGCCACGGTGGCTTTTTCCTGAAGAAGCAGTGGGGTTTGTGGAGCTCTGCTTACCCAAAGATGCCCAGCAGGGCTTGCTCGTGATGGGAAACAGCGGCGTGCAGAGCCCGGGGAGCAGGACTTGGTCGTGGGGAAAAGCAGGATCCTAACAGTGATCCCACAGGAGAAGCAGTAAGGGCTATCTAGGAACAAGAGCTGAAGAGCAGGACGATGCTGGCTGGCTGGACAGACAGACACAGGCAGGTATGGGCTGAGAGAGGGCTGTGCGTGGGGATGGACGGACAGAGGAGCAGACAGAGAAATCAGACTAAGGTGAAGAACAAGCCTGACTTCCCTGGCAAGCTGTCCAAATGGCTTCTGCTAATTAACTTCCTTCTCACAACACCCTGGCAGGGTTGCAGACTAATTAGAAACCCCTCTCCGATGCTGGGAAGCTATCCTGACTTGGCCACTCACGGCCGCAGCCCTCAGATTGGGGCCATATGGCAGCCGAATGTGCCAGACGAAGCAGCACGGCTCGTCGGGAAATGTGGGCAGCTGGGAATGAGCAGCCCGGCTCGGTCGCGAGCCCTCTCCAGTCTGCTTCCCTCGCTGCCTGCAAACAAAAGGGCCTTGAGTGCAAATCACAGGCACTTCTCGGCAGCCAAGCTGGGCCAGCTGAAGTCAGAGGTGGAAATCAGGACACCAGGCTCCCATCCCCGTTAAAGTCACTCTTCACTCCCTTTCAGTCTTCAAAACAAATAGAAAAAATTTGTCATCGGCAAGCTCAGCTACCTGTCTAGTCAGCCCTGGCCACAGCCATTAGTAAATAGACTGAGCAATATTCCCATCTGAGGCTGACCTGCCAGAACCCCTCGACAATCACAATTTCCCCTGCTGAGAATTGCCCATTTCTTCCTATTCTCTCCGACCGCATTAATCTATCAGAGGGATTTTAACTCGCACCCCCTGGTCAACACCGTGCCTTGATAGCATTCTGTCAAGGTCTTTATCAAAAAAAGGCTTTTGAAATTCAAAAGGAGGAGTGTGTGTATATATACTCTCTCATTCCCTTTTATCCACTGGTCTCTTAACTCATCCTAAGGATTTAAGTGGGTCGGAGAAACACAATTTTCTACAGCAGAAACCATGCTGACTGTCCCTTATCCTATAGAAAAGCCTAAATATAGACTCTGAAAGTCCCCACAGCTGGGAACGTGAAAGCTTCAACTGCTTTGAAGCTGTCTGAGACTCGTGCAGTTCCCAGATGAAGGGCTGGCTGGCTCTGCCAAAGGAAGGGAGAAGTCTTTCAAAGATGGTTGGAGATACCAGGGAGGATGTGGCCTGCAGGTTCTCCTTCTCTTCCTGCTTTCCTCAGATTTCCTGCAGCCACTTTCGTGCTTTGTTTGTCGGTTTGTGCTGAGGAGGAGCGAGGCCGTTCTGCAGCCTACACCCACCGGGGAAAGAAATACAGAGAGGGCCTGCAGCCAGGTGGGAAATGGCTAAATATCATGGAAGTGAGAGTTTGTAGCCAGGCACAGCGCACGAGCACGAGGTTTTGCTGTGACCCACAGATCCCAAGACCAGGATTTTGCCCAGGTCACGTTCAAACCTGCCGAGAGCAAAGCCCTGATCCAGTTCAGTTGGCTGCAGGCGCTGGGTGTCTCCCAGGGATCCCTCTGAGGCCACTGCTGCCCAGCAGCTCTCCTGAGCAGTGCAGGGGGTCAGCACGTGGGCTCCCGTCCTGCAGCTCCCTTCCTGCTCTGGCTTCCTGCACGCTGCTCTCCCCTCTTACAGCAGGTTATCAGCACCTGCCGTGCCACCAGGGGATAGGTAAGACCAAGAGTTATCAGCAGATTCTCCAACCAGTCAGTGACACATTTGCCAGCACACTGTACCTGGATTACACTTCCTTCTCCGCTCAGAGCTCGGATGTCTCCAGGATCCGCTATCCATTTTCTTAATGCAGCTGCCTGACAGTTAAATCCATGCCTCTGTCTATTAGGGAAACGCATGTGTTATGAGCACTGTGAATTTGGGCAGCCCTGTTAAATCTACTTGATGTATTCACTGCAACCCTAACCCCCCCCCCCAAAAAAAAAAGAAGTTACCTATAGGCTGGGCAGAAGAGCTGTCAGGCTGTGAAGGATAAGAGCATTACGGGACTAACGGGGAGCAAAGCACCAGGGAGAGCGGACTCGCCTGCATTAGGCACTGGGCAGCTCTGGGAAAACAGCACTTCTGCATCAAGTGCGGGGGAGGCTTTGGAGACATCAGGCTCCACACGCTGAGCTGGAAGCATTTTGGAGACGTTCGCTAATGGAGATTATTGCCCTGAGGGGAAATGGGAAGGCAGGGAAGGTACCAACTTGTGTTTACAGCTGATTTCAGCCCCACGGTGGCTCAGCTGGAGCCAGACCTAAAGCAGAGTGGTTGTGCGTGCAGGGCCGAGGAGCTCACCCAGAGTTCTGCACGGAGGACCCTCGATCCTTGACCGGAGACATCACCTCTGCACCACAGACCCAGCCAGGGCATCACGTCTCTCCGTTCAGTCTCTGGGTGCTGGTTCCTCGCTTGATCTCAGACAGATCCTGTAAGGGCTCCGGCAGTGTCCTGGGCAGGTCAGCGTGAGCTCTGAACTGCTCTCCAGGGAGAGCTCTCACCCCTTCAGCCGGCTGCAGGGCGACAAAGTGCAGCTGCTTGCCATTTCTTGCTGAACAGCAAGGTGAGGTGGTGTGAATAGTGCTTCCCGAGACCTGTGCGTATCCAGATAGGTGAGTGGAGGAGATAGGGAGGTCTACACGGAGGGCACTGTCCCTGGCTGGAGGGCATCCAGATAATGCCTTCACGAGCATGGGCTTCTAGAAGCCATCTACAGACTCTCTGGGCCACCGATGACAACTGTTTCTGCTGTTTTAGGGCCTATATCAGCTCTACAGGTCATCACCAAATAGTATCACAGTTAAATGTGGGTGAAATTCCCTTGGGCCCTGGCCTGAATGGGCCAAGATGTGATTTCCACGCAAGTCACGCTGCCTTGGCTCGGCATGTGGGTTTCCCTCCCACTCCAAGCTGCTACCAGGGCTGGGATTTTTGTTGTTTCTGTTTTTCTTCTTCTTCCTTTAACCTTTCTCTGAGCTCTCACTTGCTTCCTCAGCACCTAGTGTAATTGCTTGCAGTCTCCGAGGATCCTGGTGAGGATTTATGTAACGCACCAGGCAGCAATTTGAAAGGCTGCTTTTGGATATAAGAACTTAATGCTACACCAGCCTTGGGGAAAATGAGCTGAAATCCTTGGGAGGGTTGCGTGGTGGTTGCTGCACGCTGCTTAAACGAAGGGCTCTGGGGCAGCGCGGGCGCCTCTGAGCTTCCCCCCACCTTGCAGGGCGAGGAGGGGAGGAAAGAAGTGGTGTCTTTAGGCGAGTGGCTCGCTCCTTCCACGTCTCATTATGCTGCGGTTTTGTCTGGAGGGGGATTCAGAGGCAGCCAGCGAACGCTCAGCATTTCTAAGCAGTTGGGAGAGGGGAACAGAGAGAGAGGAAGCGCGGTTATTTCTCTGCCAGGCAGCGTGGTTTTGCTGGGGTTTCTCTCTTTCCTCTGCATTCTTGCTTGTGTCGGGGCCAGACTCTGGGGGTTCCTTTGCTGCTTTCAGGACTGCCGTGTGAGAAGGGAACCAGAACTTCAGTGCTCTTAATTATTTGGGGCAGGACAGGATGTGGGCAGGGATGGCAGAGAGGGGGCTTTTAGGAGGAGAGAGGAGCAAGGTTTCTGCAAGGCTCCTGGGCACAGTGGTCATATTTACCTTAATCTATTTTCCAATCATCTTGCTGAAGAAAATAACAGTGGAGCAATCAGCGCGTGTCTGTCCACCTGTCAGTCTGTCCCTCCCTCAAAGCTGTTGAGCTGATTTCAAGTGCATTCAACAGAGAATTAGGGACCTGAAAACTCGGCGGCGCCGATGAACGAAGTGAAGAGAAGCAGCTGAGCAGAGGAGAAAAGCTCCACTCGTGCCTTCTCTGAACTAGTCATTAGGGAAGCAGCATGGGATGGAGACGCAGGAAACCAGATAGATACATCGTTCAAGGCTCCAATTTCGTCACTTAAAGCTTGATGTCTTTCTAAGTGTTATTTATTTTTTTATTACTGCAAAAAGGAATGGAAAAGCCTTTAAAATGCCAGGCGACCTGCTCGGCTGGGGAAGCGCCCAGCATCCAGCTGCAGGCAGGAGCTGCCCTGCTTCAGTGGGAGGGCTCAGGCTGCTCCCAATTAACCAGCGAGGCCCATCAGATGGTGCTGGCAGGGCTAAATAAGCCCAGGCTCTCCTTGCTTTAGCATTAAGCCCAGCAGAAGATCTGCCACCCTTCTGCTTGCCTTGCCCTGCGCTCCCGTGGGGAAGACAAGCTGCGTCCCACAGCCCTGAATTTATGTGAGTGTTAACAGCAGCACCAAACCTTCCCAAATCGTCCTGTTCCCACCCTGCACCCCTCCTGCCCTGGCGCCCCTGCCAGGCACTGAGCCAGGCCTGGCTTTTCTTCTTCTGAGCCTGGAGCAGCCTTTGCACTTCCATCTCCCTGCCTGCAGCACCGACAGCTGCAGCCTGCCTAGAAATTACCGGCACCGGCGTATCATTTGCAGCATCAAATAAGCATGCTGCCACTTCCCTCTTCTCGTCCTTCTTGGATCTATAAAGAAATTGAGGGGGGGGGGGGGGTAAGAGGGGGGATGGCTAACAACAACAGCAACCAAAAAACCTCGAGTAAATTAACATTACAGCTGAGATTTTACACGCACAAAAGTCAGGAAGTTCAAAGTTATGGTTCCCCCTCCAGCTGTAATTCTGGCACACTGCACATATATATTAAGACATTAAAGTTAGCCCCATAAACTGTAATACAAAATACTACACACACACAAGGGGGCCAATCTACGATGGCCAAGGGAGCCATAATTCTACCTACCCTGACTCCTGTGCGTGCATTTCTCCCTTAAAAAAGGAATAAGTCAGCTCTCATTCACTTGTAATTCAAAGCTGAGGATGCTGAAAGGGAAGAGAAAAGAGAGATTGTTCTGACTGCTTCTTCTTCCTCTTTCTCTCTCTTTTTTTTTATTGCACAGGCTGTTGTCTAGTTACTTGCGATCAATGCTCTCCCTCCGCCTGACTTTGATATATCGGGAGAGATCTCAGATTTCTGTTCCCTTCCCCTCTCGCTTTGTAACAGATCCAGCTCTCTGAAGCACCCCGGCAAGGCACACGCAGGCAATAGATAAGGGATAGCCTTTGATTGAATTTACTTAATTTATACAGCTGATGGGACACAAGAGGAATATTAAAATACAAATTAGCAGCTTCGTATTTCACATGCATTGAAATCTCCTCAGCTGATAATGAGCTGCTGAAAACTTATCTGCCAAAGGTCTCCCCCAGCCACACCTCCTGCCTTTTCCCCTGAGATCCTCGCCTAAATGCCAGGCAAGTTGGCAACTCCAGAGTTAGACTTCAAGTCCTTAAAGGCACCATGACTCTGATCAGCATCTTTAAACAACTCTGCTGCTGGGGGGGGGCTTTTTGGAGCCTGTGCCCGCCTTCCTGCCCTGCAGAGCAGGACGGAGGGAAGCCTCCAAGCCCAAGGTGCTGCAAGGGGAAGGAGCAAGCTCGTAGCATCATGTAGGACCTCTGCTGCCCTCGTTCAGCAGCTGAGCCACAGAAAGAGGCTCCTTTCGTGAGCTGCATGAGACTCTGGCCACTGTGGGGCACAGCAAGAAGATCTCCCTGGGGCGGACAAGGGGCAGAGCGAAAGGATCAGGCACGGTGAGTTGCAGGAAGAAGTTTGACGGGCACGTTTTCCCTCCTGGATGCCCCATGGATGTGGGTAGGGGTGCACGGGTGCAAAGATGGGAGCCCTGAGGAAACTTCTGCAAAGATGTATTGTGCTTCCAACAGACATTGTAAGCTGGGTTTGAACGAGAAACCTGCCAATAGACCTGGCTTTGGAGTGGTCAGTAAAAAAAGCCTGCAGGTAAATGAAACCAATAATGCCAACCTGGAGGTCAAGCTGACTTTGGATGATTAAAATAGGTTTCAAAAGGCCCTGATGCTTCTCAGTCCAAGGTCTTTTACTCAAGTAATAGCCAAAGCCAAACAGAAGTGAAGAAATACTCTCCTATGGGATTCCCAGGAAGACAAATTTTGAAGTTAGGCTGATGGTGCCCGAATTCTGCATGTCAGGCCAGAGCAGCCATTCCTCCTGGAAGGGCTCCCAAGATGATTATCTTCAGAGCTGAAGGGACCGGTAACACAAGAACTGCTCTGCTTCATCAGAGAAGAGGTGCAGCCTGAGCCCTGCTAGTGATGACAAGACAAAAAGTAGGTGACATTCCCTGTAAGCAATGGATGCCCGAGAGCAGGACATGTCCCTGGCTCCCCAGCTCCTGATCACACCAGGCCCTAGCACAGACGGGGAACAAACACCAAACGACTTTCAGCCAACCTCCCGACTTTCACAAGTACATTTTCCAGTGTCACAACACAGCCAGAGAACCAGGACGCACTTTCTCCATTAAAAAGCAGTCTGATCCTCTGGCTTTTTCTTCCCATTAGAAAGTAAAATGACCCAGGGAATGACAAAATTATGCTGTCAAAAACAAGGCAGTCACTCTGAAAATCAATAATACCCCAAGGTGTTATTGTGAGTTAACAGCTCTCTTAGGCCCGAGGCGCAGAGCTGGTATTAATGCTGTTCTTGCCACCTTTCCCACCAAACATCCCCGCTGCTGCCGTTGCTTGAGAAAATCTCTGACAAGGAATTCTACTTACAGCGCTGCAAAGGATGGATTTTTCAGTTCGGTGACCAAACCAAAAATAATCAAGAGAGATGAGAAAAAAAAGAGAGAAAAGAAATGTGCTACAGGCCACCCGAAATGCTTTATGTAAGGCAAACCCAAAATATTAGCTTTTTAGTTTGGGGTGATTTAACAGTTACTGACTGACTCCCACTCGCTTATTTTTATTTGTTTGTTAAAAACAGCATTGGAGGAAAGGTTATTTCAGAATCAGATGTGGAGTTTGTGTAACTGACAGACACTGTTCAGCTCTCTGCTTAACTTTCCTGTCCCCTACTGTCCCCAGCCCAAACCGCAGCACTTGCTGAACTGAGCCCTAACTGGGTCAGCCCGTCCCACAGCTAGGAAAAAGCATTTTCCAGCCAACTTAAAAAAGAAAACTAAAAGTGATCAACTCCCAGAGTACGGATGGTTTCACAAGAGATGAAAGAGCTGAGAGGACTGCTGAACCTCCAGGAGTTTTGAGGTCCCGTCCAGATGGCCTTCTGCATTTCCCAGCAGTCAGGGAAATGCACGTCCCTGAGAGCACGACACAGGTACGAGCTACCTTGAATACCTCTTGAGTTGCTACTTCGCTCAGGGAGGACTCAAACAGCAGCGTGCACAGCTGGTGCCATCGGGCTGGGGAACGAGAGGCGATGCAGGAGGTGGCGTTCGGTGCTGGGAACGCATTAACCCCCCCTCCTGGGGACGGGCACTCGGGAAGGCAGCGGCGCTTCTTTTCCTGAGGACGGAATACGAGCAGACAGGGCAGAACCGGCGAGGCGCTCCCGTGCGGCTGTTTTTCATGTGTGACATAAAAACAAGGCCCCGAGCAGCTGTTGTCAGTGAAGCTCCTGCTGCAGTTGTGCAGGAATCAAGGCGTTAGATGTGCCGTCCTGGCCAAACGCCGAGCGGGGGTAATTGGCTGCTGCCTAAACCTGCTTCAGGGCCCGGCGCAGCGATGCCCACTGCTGTCAGCTCCTACAGAGGAGAGCACACGGAACGATTTGCCCACACCATCCCTCATCTAGCTGCACGGGTGTTGTGCTATCGGCCACGGAAATGCAGCGGGGTAATGGCTGATACCAGACGGGGTGAGAGCGCAGAGTTTCCTCAATCACAGCAGGCCAACAGGGCAGGCGAGGGCTGGAAATAACAATCCCTGCCCTACTGCACAGCCCGGCCTGGCCTCTCCTGGGGGGTACCCAGAGATGAGAGGTGAGGAGCCCCATGACCCCAAGGGCTCTGTGCTGGCCAGGATCATAAACCCATGTACCCTGTGGGCTCCAGTGGTAGCCAGGCTGCACGAAGGTCTTGGTGAAATTGCACATTAGTCTCATTTCCATCCCCGCCTAGAAAAAAAAAATGTCCAAAAGGGCCTTTTCTCCTCCTCCTGTGACCAAGGCAACAATCGGAGAACATCTCCCGCCTTGGACTCCTTATTAGTTTAATTAGATGATTTTCTGCATGATTTATCCTGAACGCTGCAATTGTGCAATCAAATCACAGATCAGTTGACAACTTCATTTAAAAAATTAGCATTTAGCAGCTTCGCAGGCTCTAAAAGCTCGGAGGACATCTGTCAGCAGTGACCCCTACTGATAATGACAAACAGTCCCAGCCTATGTCCCCACCTCCCGTCCTTCCGACAAGCTGGCAGGCCGAAGAGTCCCCGGAGAACAAAAAAACCACGCCACGGGGCATTCCCGCTCCACATCTGCCCGCGCCGCCTGCTGCTTGGCCTTCCTGCTCACTTCTCAGTCCACAAACGTCAGCGAGTGCCTCGGGGCTGGCAGGAGGAGGCCGGATCCTGAGGCTCGAAGTGGGCTTGGCATTTCAGCCACGCTTGCATCGGGCCCCGTGCTTTTGCTCTGTGGTGTGAGGGTCGGTGCCCGGCACAAAGCGCATCGGGCACGGCCGCAGCCCCAGCGCTCAGCCCCAGGCACAGGGGAGGTGATGTGTTGTGGCTTTGGAGACAAGATGAAGAACGTGAAGCCGTCGGTGGGGATTTCCCAGTCCCCGGGCCTTCTGAAGGATGGCGGTGAAGGCTGGGTTTGGGTCAGTCCGGCATGGGAAGTGGTGAGTCTTCTTGTGCTTCGCAGGCTGCCACAAGCACTCCCAGTGCCGGGGAGGGCAGTGGTACCCGCTGATGGAGGTGGTGACACCAGGGCCGTGTTCCTCGCAGGCTTGGCTTTCTACAGCAAGAGGACTGCTTGGGCAGATCCCGCAGCGAGTGGTGGGAGAAGATGAGCAGCTCAGTGATCTTTTCCAGTGGGGTCAGGGAGAGGAAGACATCAGGTGCCTTCTGAGCAGGGAGTGCACAAAGTGTGCCTTTGTGCTACAGAAGCAGATGCCCAAACTGGGCTCCCTGCCCTGCTTTACCTTGTTTGCTGGTCCAAAGAGCCCTGCTCCACAGGGTGCAAGGTCCGTGATGGGTGAACAACTGATCCTCAAGCTGTCTCAAAGCTTCCTCTGAAGCCTCATGTTCCTGGCCAGGCTGAGTCTATGGCATTTCTCCTGAGGGAGCCCGGCTTTCCAAGGGGTACTGTCCCCGCAGGGGGACACCACGACACCACAAAGGCATCCTGAGTCCTCAAAGACCTCTGGAAACCCCACTAACACTGAGTGAACCCGGGCCTTGTTAGGAAGCTCAGGAATCAGCCCCCATTCCAGATCTTCAGCAGCCTGAGTGACTGATTATAATGAGCTCCACTAATTAGACTGTTCTATTTCAAAGGCCAGCAGGCTAAAAGAGATGTGAATCATCAAATCTTTGCGAGGCATCTGCCGGGATTTCCAGCCAGCGTAATTCCTCCAAGCTGCCCACTGACGAGTCCTTTAGCAAATGTCTCCTCTCCCACCTCCCTCTCCAGAACGTGACCTTGGCCAGGAAGGGCCAGGAAGGTCTCCAGACAGACAGACCCCATTGCCTCCGTCCTCCAGCAGCCCCCCTCTGAGGGGCGAAATGACAGCTGCGTCCGCTCAAATGAACCTCCAGCTCTTGTTCCCTCTTTGTATGTTTGCTTCAATTGTTATTCAATTGCACGGCTGAAAAGAACAGCTCAAGGAAGGAGCTAATTACAGGAACAGAACAGAAGCAGCTTCACTGAGGAGGAACCGGGAAAGGAGGTGGTGGATGGCAGAGAGGGGAGTGAAGTCAGTCCTGGAAGGAGCACCAAGCACGTGGAGGTGGTCCACGAGGCACCATGTGGTGGATGCTGAGAGCAGGGAGCGAGGCTGGTGGCTGACCCCAGCTGCCAGCAGCCACCAGGACGAAGGGCTGAGCACTCTGCCTGCTGCTGGTGGTGGGATGCCTGCTCTGCTAGGGAAGGGCAGAACAGCGCTGGGGTTTCCAAAGGCACCGACAGGAGCAGTCCTCCAGGTTCAGCTTGGTCACACCTGAAGAGCATCACTTGCAGGAAAAGCTTTATTCCTCCTCAGCAACTCGCCTTCCTAAAAACCCTGAGAGAAGCCAAGGTGTGAGAGCGCTGGTGTCTCAGTTCCCATGGCTGCAGCCCTGGACATGAGATTACACGATTCTGTGTCAAGCAGAAATCCTGTCTTGGGGCGAATCCTGTCTCCTGCTCGCAGCAGGTGGGGAAATGCAAAGAGCAGGGCAGTGTTACTGGGACCGAGGAAGCTCCCTGCGTGCTTGGCAGTGCCTGCACAATGCCCCGGCTGCCGTCAGTGGCAGTCCTGCGTTCATATGCCCTTGCTGAAATCGTAACAGAAGGCAAACCTCTCTCAGGAGGATGGCATGGGTTTGCAGTGTCACCAAAGCCCTTGCTTCTCGTGGGGTTCCCACAGTACCACCAGCACTTGCAGTGTCCCTGCAGGACATGCCTGTGTTGCACTCCTTGTGTTTGCCCATCCTGGACACAAATCCATACGGGATTGCACCCCTGGTTCAGAGGAATGTTCAGAGTGCTTCCCTGGCACCTGGCTGCAGGAGTGCATGACACCAGCTGCAGCCCTGCTTCAGATCCTGCCCCCTGACCCGCACCACCCAGCCTCAGTGCTTCATCCACCGGAGCGGAGGCTGCGCTGTGCTGCAGGAGCTGTGCCCATGCTGGTGGGCCCATTGCTCAGAGACACTTTGACTTTCCCAGCAGAGCAGCTCTGGGCAGAGGCATCGAGGCACGCTGTCCCAGCTCCCATTCTGTAGATAAATGGAGATCTCCTGAGCTTTCGATCCTTGCAGATGGGATCCGCAGATAAGCCAGCTATCTCCGAGCGCAGTTTGTGCTAACAGAGCTGTGGCTGCCTGGCTGAATGCTGTCCCGCTCCTGCTGGCTAATCCAGCCTGGAGCCACGTCTTCTCAACCCCAAATACAACATAATCCCTAAATGAAGATAAAGAGCACCTAACTGCTGGTGCACCTACAGGCATTGCTAGAAAGTTAAGGAACAGCTGGACACAATTTCATCGGGAAATGTAACATCCTCTGGGGCTTCTGTGTCTATGGGAGGCTCCCACGGTACAGGGGAGAACTGATTTGAATACAATGCCAAAGAAAGAAGAAGGACTGTATAAAAGAAAAAAAGAAGCTGGTTTGCATGGGCATTTGCTGCTGATGTGGCAGACACCTGGCTTTCTGCAGCAGGGGACTGGATAGTGTGGGAGAGCGTGAGCGTAGGGCTTAAAATAGCAACCACAGGGAGCAGTGCTTGGGGGGGGGTTAATATGACATGACGGCCAGCAAAGCCCCACAGGCAGGGGAGGAAAAGCAAGGATGAGTGTGAGCTACGAGTTGTCAGCCAGCTCTTAACCCTTAGAGTAAAGCAAGACTTGTCAACTGTGCCTCGCTTGTGCCTTCCCAGCCATGCGGCCTGGGAACTCCAGGGCAAGTTCTGATCCTCTTTGGGCCTCAGCTTCCCTTTTTGTAAAAGCAAAGTTCATTTCTGTTGGCCTTCAGGAACGATCAGTGATGGACGGAGGAGACATCTTGAGCTGTGCAGACAGAAGGGACTCCAGCAGGATAAGTCCTTCTGCAGTGTTGTTATTTGGGCGAGTTTTTGGCCATGCTGCATGATCCAAGGGAACTCCTGCCACTGAATGCTCTGTTTTTGGCTCTGTACCTGGCACATCTAGAAACTCATCGCCTCCCAGCTCGGGTGGCTTGGAGGAGGCAGGTACTGGCCTGTCATGCCAGCGCCTTCCTGTCAGTGGCAATATCTCCTCCTGTCTCCCCTGCTTCTCTTCATTACCAAAATCCCCTAAAGACACCATTGATGATGGAGAGCCATTGGAGAGGCAATTAGAAAGAAGTTAGAGTGAATTACATATGCAGGGTTTATTTTCTGTTTTCTGCTATAGCTGCTGCCAATTATTGTGCAATTAGGCTGCCTTCATTAGCAAATGAGATTAAAATTAACATCGTTAATTACTCGTTCTGTTAAACAGAGGAAAGCAGGCATTTAAGGGAAAGATGCAGAGAAGGTTGTTCTTAGAGCAGATGCAGTAATGTTTTCTGTTTGCAGCACTGTTTCTTCAAGGGTTACGTTGGGTTATTCAATTTCAGCTCGTACGGCAGGGAAAAGGAGCATTTAAATGCAAGCCACTAGTGCAAAGCCTTGCAGGAGCACATTACACACTGCTCAAGAAAAATCATCACCACATGCTGCAAAGCACGTCCCGATGGCCACAGTATCAGCCACTGCATTCCTCCTGCCAGGGACCAGAGGGAAACCTCTCTCCTCAGTCTCTTGTGCACTAGGCTGATCATCAAAAGACGTTTCCAACAGGGTCTACAACCCAGCAAGCTGGGAGCATGGCTCACATGGCCAGTGATGCTGCAATGAAGCCATAAAACAGTTACTGCTATCTACGGCAACGTCTTCCAAGTGCTGGATGCTTTGCAGACACTCACGGAGACTGCTTTCTGGAGCTCATAGACAAAAGAGGGAGGTCAAGGGCAGCAAAGCTCCAAATTGATAGAGATGTCTCTGCAAGCTGACTCAGTGGTATTGCTTGCTGCAAAACTTAGATGCTGAGTAAGCACAAAGCGATGCCACTGATCTACGTGGCAGCACGTTGAGTGTCCTGGAACCACAGGGCTGGAAAGGATCCCAAGAAGCCACCTAGCCCAGGCTGCTGCCTGCATACAGAACTGATGTGACTGTATCATTTGTATTTGCTGTCTGTCCAGGTATTTCTTGATGCCCTGCACAAATGCAGGCTCCGCCTGTCCTGAGCCATTCTGTCTAGCGTTTTGCTTTCTTTCCTCTTGGGAAGGCTTCTCTAAGTGTTTAATTCAAATTGCAGTTGCCTGGTGCTAGCTGCACTGCTCCCAATGGACACGGAAAACTGATTATTCCCATTCTGTTTGCATCAGCCTTCTTCCTTCATATTTAAGGAATATTCCTCTCTTGCCTTAGTTCCTCTTCTCCGGACTAAACAATCCCAGTTTACTCAATCTTTCTTGGCAGATCATGTCCACTATTCTTCAGGCAGTCTTTCCTGAGCTGGGCTCCCTTCTATTGCTTTGCAACTCCCTGGACGAGTTGTGCCCCAGACCAGACCCAGGCGCCCAGCTGAGATCTCTGCAGTGCTGGGCAGAGCACAAACACTGTTCCCTGTATTTTGCTGGTGACACTTCTGCCTAGATTCTCCTGCTCGTCATTTTTCACAGCAACTTGACATCACTTACTCCCATTCACATATTGATCAAAAATGAGCCCCTGTCTCTTCAGCAGGATTGCTGCCTAGTCAACTCTGTATTTCTGCATCTCGCATGTGAACAGTTCATTATTCCTGCCTAGATGTAGAATCCTGTACTTATCTCTATTAAATTGCATCCTATTTCTTCCAGACCATTTCTCCAATTCGTCAAAATTATTTTGAGAAAAATAGACAGATTGCTGAGGTTCCTCGGAAAACATGGAGAGCAGTAAGCCAGCCCTGAATTCCCACTTGAACCTTGCCAGGCTGCATGCTTCCCTTGGTTTATATCAGTCTCACTTTGCTTTGCAACACCTGAAAGCAAAATGTGGCCCCCGTGAAGGACTTTTTCACAAGCTAATACACAGGCTGCCTCTTCAAAGCATGCAGATGTGCAAATCACGTCCCGAGCTGTGATTGCAGAACCACTGCTCGTGCTGCCCTCCCTGCACGCAAACCTCAGCTGATGCTGAAGTCCTTGTGTGCCATCACAACATCCCCTTCCAGCCCAGCCCAGCACCAAAACTCGAGCGCTGCAAGCAAAAGCAAAGACTCCAAAGCTGGACCAAAGAGCTCAGAAATAGCTGCTCAAACAGACTCTTAAAATGACAGTGGGGATCTAGTGAATGGGTTACCTGCCAGCCTGCCTGCTAATCTTGCCTGCTGGTACTTCTCCTAATGGGTTCACTTCTCCGTGTGTAACAGGTAGCAGCAGTGCAGCAGCAGCCAGGAGTCTTTATGAACATGAGTAAGGCAAAGGAGAGGAGCCTTCATTAGATCTGCTTTGGAGTACACAAGTCTTTGCATCAGGAACAGGAACATCAGACCCCAGGTGAACACAGACAGATCACTTACTGCCTGTCCCCTTGCTTGTACATTTGTCTGCTCTAAAAATGCCCAGTTCCCCCCGTCACACCGCCCAGCTCATTAGCATGAATTTGAAAATGCACAGGAGCAGCCTGGCTGGAACAGACCAGCCTCTGAAGAAGCACATCGTGCTCCAAAGCTTATCTGCTGTGTTTGGGTCTGCTGGCTGACCAAACAGAAGCCCCTTCCTCTCTCTGTGTTTTCTCACGTGCACGTAAGAAGGTGCAGCAGTTGTGGGCGGCTTCACCAGCTGCAGTGCCTGCACAGCCCAAGCTGAGCGTTTATGGGCTGTGTCCCCTTCCTGGGAGCCTCGGCACGCACCGCAGATTTTTGTTTTCCTGGCACCCCTGCGAAAATGGGAGGAGAAAAAAATCTCATCTGCTAGGCTGGAAAACATGAGCAGAAAGAGATTTAACAATCCACTCATGACCGGTCATGAGCAGGAAGCCGCTTGGGGAAGTAATGCTATTTCTTAGTCAGGGGAGACGTTCAGTGTGGATGATCTGTGAAATGTTTGCCTTGAATTTCCTTTGGTCCCAGCGCAGAGCAGTATCTTATTCAAAAGCCATATTTAAGAATGGCAATGAACTTTATTAGCTGTGTGCCGACAGCTTCGCGGACACCTTCAATAAGAAAAGCAATCGGGCTCTGAGCAATAAGATACCTTGTGCATAGCAACAAGCCAGCTGGCTCTGAAAACCATTTCCTCATGCAGACCTCATCAAAAAATGAAATGAGAAAATAAGTAGACATGACTAGGTGGGGAATTCTCCTGCCCTTGTGCCCCAAGGGGAGTATATCCAAATTAATAGGCCTTTTCCACTGCTAATGACTCCGTGAAGATGTGGGACGCAGGGGCCACATCATCAGCTGGAATAAACCAGTGCGTACCTAGAGCTAGTGCAGGAACAACATCAGATCACACCCACGGAGAGCACAGCCCAGCTCACTGGGGAGCCCTGGGGAGCACTGGGTTAAGCTACAAGTCCCTGGACCCTGCCTGGAGGTGTGTGGAAGGACAGGGATGCTCTTCAAAGCCTCTGGTTCAAAAGCCACGCTGTTGTATTGCTGCTGGTAAAATTCCTGCCAATGCCAAATCATCCAGCACTGGGACTTCCAGGTTCCTCTCTTGGGTTCAGCAGCTGCCTGGAGAAAAGCAGAATGGACACCAGCAGAGGAGGAGCAAAAGAATGAGAGATGTACAAGGGAAAAACAAACAGCGTGATGGAATCAGTGGGCTGGAAGGGACTGAGAAAACGTGCAGAGACCCCAAGGGGTGCACAGGGAAACGAAAGATAGATGTAAAGGTGTGGGAGAGAAAGCAGAGATAAACAAGTGAAACGAAGATTTCATGTCAGACTCCTCCGTGAGGGCAGATTTATCTGCCTTCCTTCTCTGGAAAATTCATTAGGCATTTGTGCCTCCCTCTTCTCCCTGGCAATATGCTTTAGCTTTGCCTGGGAATGAAACAGTAATTCATGCCTGCGTGTTCTCCTCTCCCTACAACTGCAAACCAATACAGCATCCTTCTACCCCACCCCTACTCTTCGTCTCAGGCTTTTGGGGAGGCTGATGGGCACCACTGATGGATGTTGGGGGCATCCTGGGAGGCTGGAGATACTCCCCGAGCAACCCGCAGGACAATCAGCGAAACCCTCTGGTCACACCGCAGGGCAGTGTGAGATCTGACCCGGGGGTGAGCAGCACAAATGCTGCCCTGGAACAGGAGGGAAGAGGCTCCCGGAGCAGGGTGTGCGCTCTAGATAGCTTGGATAATTTATCTGTAACTGAAGCTAAAGGAAATTGAAGTGGCCTGGACCAACACTGCTTAATTTGCCATGAACTGGCTATGGGAAGAGATAAGAAATAAATCTTAAAGGAAGCCATTAGGAAAACACAGAAGTAAAGACCAGCCAAAATAAGGCCAAATGCATGCTTGTGAGCCGATAAGATTCTGAACACCTCTTTCAGCAGCTGATAGCCAGAGGTATCAACAAGGTAGACAGATTAAATTCCTACAGGCATTAATTAAAAGAAGTTTGATGAGAAGAGAAATTAGGGTCCAGACACTGAGCACAAATAACTGCTATTTCTCTTCTTCAGAGAATGTTTAGCTCCAAACAACTGCTGTGGGGAAATAAAGGTGGATGCAAGGTGCAGGATGCAGATGGGAGACGTGGGAACACAGGAAGGACAGGGGCAGCAAGCTAGCTGAAAAAATACACAACATTGAGATGAACCTGGTGGTGGTGAATGAAGAAAGATGAGGAGAAACTGGCCTACAGAAATGTGAAGGTAGATAATGTGTGAAATCCCAAAGATTTCAGTGGCCAGGGTATGAGACTCCCGTGACAAAAGGGAGTTCAGCGAAGCATCTCCTGGTATTCAGCTCCTCTGTACGAAGAGCTGGAGGAACGGCACAAGCACGGCGTGACTGCAGCTGAAATGAGAACGGGAACCTGCTGCGATCAGTCACGCAGCTCTGTGCACGCAGAGCTCAGGAGAAAAGAGGAAAATCTGTTTATGAATCCTCACCTGTGTATAAAATTGGCTGTAGGCAGCCAGAGCGTGCTTTGTGCATAGCTGACCAAGACGGAGGTGTGGAGCAGATGTCCCATGGACCTGAAGACACCCCTGGGCAGTCCTGTCCCATGGCTACACAACCAGAGAGACATGAGAGAAGGAATAACCTTGGGGATTGGGACATCCTGAGCTAACTCCTGTTTCTTCCACAGATGCTGGGTAGAAGAAAGGATTTAGGGTAAGTCATTCATCCTTGCTTCCTTTCCCAGTGAAAGAAGTTCTCCTCTACCCTTCATGCTGCTCTTTTCTTTTGTACCAAATGTTCTCTGTCTCTTATCTGGTGTATGCACGGTGCCAGGAGCTCTCTGGACCCTCCACTGAAGCATACAGGGCTTGGTACACCTGAAAGATCTGTGCCCACTGAATTCATTGCTCCAGCTGCTGTGCTGGCACAGGAGGGCAGGGGTGTTGTCTCTGCTTCCCTGTAACACCCACACGGGTGAGTGCCTTCCCGACAGAAACCCCAGCTTGTGTGGCAGCGTGTGGATTCACGCCTAGCTGCAGCCCTGTTTCCTCTGGAAGTCACATCGAGCTGAAGCCAGCCCAATTCCACCTACCACAACACGGCAGAGCTGACGTCTTGTGGCAGTCCCTCGAGGATACGTCTCCAGAAAAAGAATCACACAGCTGCTCAGCTCAGCTCCCCAAGTCACCACTTCTCTCCCTCTCTCTCTTTTTTTTTTTTCCTTTTTTTTTTAAATTTGCTTTGCTTTATTTACGATTCTTTTCCCCCAACAGGTTGACAGAAGAGCGAATGCTTCGTGGCAGGGAGGGATGGAACGGCAAAAGACTTGCCAAACGCTCAAGTGTCTCAGAAACACCCGCACGTTGCAGCTCCAGCGCTGAACCCGCGATCGCATTATAATGCAGCTGCAATGTGCTACAGATTAAACACCAACTTCAGAGTTCACACAAGTGAAATGTCAGCTCAGAGGTTGATTTCATTCACCTGACATTCCTGTTAATAACAATGCCTAATTAGAAAGGCTTTTAAGCATCCGTTACATTAATTTAACGTGAAAATCTCATGGAGCTTTATTGGAATTTTTTTCCCCTGTAAAATTAACCCTGCAGGCTTGTTACACATGTTTTCATTAGGGACTGTGAGCAGTGGGGATATTTGATGAATTAGAATCAGCCCCTTAGTCTTTGCGCTTAACTTTGCTTTGTATTCCAAGTTCTTTTATGCTGATAAAGCCCTGATTTGACACCCCCCCTCCCCATTAGCTTTAATATGTGCTACAGACTCCTCACACCGCGGCTGAGGGCTCGAAATCCAAATTCACTGCTGCCAATTTCCACGCAAGGCAGGACAAAAGCCCACGGCTCGGATCGTTTCATAGCAGCTGGTGTTAAATTCTGGCCTGCAGACCTGCTCTGCCCCACGGAGCACTCGCCGCTCACACGGCTTTTCTTCCACGCACCCCTCCAGCTGCCAAGCCTGCTTTACAGGAGCCCAAAACCCGTGCTAGGATTGCCCCAGTGTTATTCCCCTTCCTAAGCACGATAGATGCCATCTTAGCCAGGGCTGAGATTCCCACCGCTAAGGGCAAAAAATGCTCCAGCAGGAGCTCAACTATCAGCCTCCTTTGCCAGGAAGGGAAGAAGAGAGGCTATTAGACATCACAGGCTCCGAGGCTCAGCGGAGGAAGGGACTGGCAGTCCTAATAGGCTCCGCATTACACAGACCGCTCGGGCTCCTGCCACTGCCTGCAATTATGCACGGCTTGGCCAGGGGGACAAGTCTAACGCGAGTCCACTTTGAAAGCTCTTCTATAGCTTGAGAGCCTAGATCTTTGAAGAACGTCCTGGGTTATTTCTAGCACTGGGATTCATTAAACCGGGCTATTATGGTAAAGGCTGGATCTCCATTGAACCTCCCAGCTTGCTAGGACCCAGAAAATGCTAGAATGATTTTAATGATGGATCCGCTCGGTGATTTGAAGGAGAAAAGTTGGAGGAACAGGAACAAATACTTGACTGGCATAAATCTATGGAATTGTTTGACAGCCAGTGGAAATCTGACACGAAGCTGACTCCGCTGTCACACAGATGGTGTTACTGAAATTGAACCTAAATGGCAAAAGAATAGCGTTGTCACACGGATAGACGAGAACATACGCCACACCTTGGCCTCTGGCTGGCCACCGCAGGATGGCTTCCCAAGCAATATTTCACACTGCAGCTTCCCTGGGATACAGTCCCCAGCTGATTTCACCTCTCCTCACAGTAAGCTACCTATTGCCCAATGCAGCAGATGTAAGAATATTTTCCTGATAACCACCGAGATTTCTCCTCTTGTTAAGACTCTCCCTTGAGTCACTGAACATTAATATTATCCATCCATGGTATTTATTCTATTTCGATATGCAGCCGCTTATCATGTCCTTCCTAGTTGTCACTTTGCCAAGCCGCACATAATTAGATTTTAAAATCTTTTCTCATTAATCAAACCTTTGAACTCCCCCTACCCTCAATAATTTTTGCTGCTCTTTCTTGAACTCCCTGGGTTTGTCAATACCTATCTCATAATGAGGTGTGCAGAGCTGAACGCGGTGCCACAGCTGGCTCACAGAGAAGGGAAGGATGACCCCTGCCTCGATGCACGCAGTGCCATCAGCCTTCTCCTGCAGCTGGGGCACATCTCATCTCCCCTCGACAGCCCCGGATCCCTTCTGACCACCTCCTGGCTCAGAAGCCCTCTGAGGCTCTGGTGCAGATGACAAAGATCTTTTCTGCCAGCTCAGTGCCCTGCTTCCTCCCACTCATCACACAGATCGGGTTATTAACTCAGAAGCCAATCGGCAGAACAAGGAATAGGCAGGGATAGGAATGAAAGGCATGCAGAGACTCCGTAAGCAAGTTTAACTCCTCTCCATGCTACTGCATTGGCATTACCTAAGAAACTAGTCCAGTTTGCTCCCTGCTGAGAATTTGTTTCTGGAAGCCTGTCCTGCCTGATTTCCTGGACTTTCGAAGGTTATATCCTTTGAAAAATAGGCTCCTCAGCTCCTCCTCCGACTGCACTCTACTAGCTAGCTTTTCCTCGATCATTCCCAGCTGCTCGGTACTTGCTGCCCCGGTTAACCTCTTTCTTGCTGCCTTGGGGCAAAATCCACAAAAACTTCCCTACAAGGCAGCAGGCTGGGGCTAAGAACCATCACGCCTGATGTAAAACTTATTTTTAGACTGAGACAGTGAGATGTAAGCTGAATATGATCTAGTCATGATTTCCTATTAGGAAGCTCTTAGCATCTGCTAAGAAACTTTGGAAGCCCCCCTCCGCCAAGTGGTCTGACAAAGGCAGTGGGACTGGAGCGCCGTCCCTGTAGGGCAGCCAGGGGCTGTGGAAGGATTAGGACTGGTGTGGAAAATCTGCTGTCAGAACAGCTTTTGGAGTCTAGAGTTGGATAAAGAGCACTGACGCTGGCGCTGGGCTGGGTTTCCATGTCATTTACATCCTTCTGATGACACCGTCTCTCATCCCCACTGTGGATGCTCTGTGTCGAGATATCTTAGAGGCTGAATCTCACCACCTGAGCTGACAATGTTTTATCTCAGCAGCTCAGCCAAGCAAGAGGACTCAGAGCAGGTGACAAAGGCAGAAATGTGCCTGCTAATTGCGTGCATGCTGCTTTGCCATAGGATGGCAGGGCCTGAAGAGTGACAGAGTAAAAAAAAGCTTGAACCTAAAAAAAATCCTGGCCCACAAATTACCTAACAAGTCTTCAGTCACTTGGAAAGGAAAGGGAGCCTATTTCTGAAGATTTCCCCTAAATCAGGGAAGAAAGAAGGTGTGGGGGCATGCCAGAAGCAAAAGATGCTGAGAGATGAGACAGCAGGAATAACCCAGAGGCTGGGCTTCTCCATGGGACTCACCTAAACCTCAGAGCTGAACTCCTGGCCTCACCAGTTCCCTGCCTGTCGAACAGGGATGCTGATCCTGCCTTAGTTCCTGGAAATGGTGAGAGGACAAGCCCACCTAGGACGGGAGGAGATAGCAGGACGTCCCACTCACTAGCAGCATAAGGCAGGAGGACATCCTCCCCCCAAGGACTTGCAAAGCCTTCCCAGCTCCTGCACGGCCAAGCAAGGCTGGCTTTGAGGGAGTCCGAAAGGCAATTCACTGCCTGCTTGTGCAGGGGCTGGGGGTCTGCAAGGAGAAGGGCCCTCCCGGGACCAAGGAGCAGGGGTTTGTGCTGGGGTTGTGCTGGGAGAAGCTCGGTGATGTGAGAGCAGTGAGGGGCTGCGCCAGGCTTTGGCACTTGCTGCAGTGGAGCAGAGGGTGATGCCAGAGCGGCTTCTGCGCTGGCAGCGAGCGCAGCGGCAGCCCCAGCCCGGCTGTTCTCAGGCCTGTCTTCTCCCAGCAGGCAAGGAGGGGATTTACATCACACCGTGCCTCCTTTAACTTTGCTTCATTGACTCCTGACAAGATACAATATTTTTGATTAAACAGCTTCCCAGGAAGGAGCTGCTACCTTAAACCACTCGCACTCTCTCTGACCCCATGCTAGCTCGTTAGTGGTCCCCTCAGACACTCTCTGATGGCATCTGAAATTCCTCTTTCCCTTCTTCCTCCAAGTGAGCTCTCGGGGCAGGGCAGAGCTCTCCTGACCGCCGGGCAGTGCCCAGATCCACAGGACCTGGCCCTGAGCAGGACTTTTTGTTGCCGCAGTGTCAGCAAGTCCCGGGGCCTGCTTCTTCTCCAGCTGCTTCCTTGGCTCAGTCCTTCCTCTCCTCTTTCTTCCCCTATCAATCTTTGATCTGCCTTTTCAGTTTCTCTTTATCTCACACCATCTGTCTCTTTTCTTTGTGCCTTTTTTTTTCCTTCCTCCGCTGACCAGCCCAACAGAGACAGATAAATCTCGCAAGCCAAGGAGACCACGTCCTCCATATATATTTGTGCGACAGTCAGATGCTACAGCGACAAAGATCAAATCACCAGCTAGCTCGACAGAGAGATTCAATAAAAGCAGAGAGTTATATTGATAGGAACAAGGCAAATGGATAGTTTTGATTTTAGTAGATTATTGACTGCTCAATAGAGGCAAAAAAAAGGCTTCCCAGCAGCACGGCTTAGAGAGCAACTCTTCTTGATGCACCGCGGCCAAACAAGAGGAGTGAAATATGAGACAGGGAGCACTTTGTGGCATGTCTGACAGTCCCATCATCTGCGTGAGCAATGGTCCTCCCTGCCGGATGAACCTCTCGCAGCACATATCAAGAAAGATGAGATGTGCTTTCAGCTAAGCCTGAAGGCAGATGTGCTGTGCGGAGAGCAGGGGTGCACCCCCACGGAACTGCCCCGTTACATTTGGGCATCAGAGAAATCCTCCCCATCCCTCAGAAGAGTCCTATTGGCATCGACACAGCTACTCTAAGCCAGTGCAGAACTATATGGCATGCGGGGCGGTTTTTCTCTTCAATCTGTCTCTAAATATAGTATGTGCCCGATACTTACATGACGCTCATAAATCTCCATGGTCTGAGTGGCTCACATGCTGCAGCAACACGTCCCGACTGCTCTCTGGCCTGTTTAACGCTGGGAACTGTAAAACTATGGATGCACACATGCTTCCCAGAGGAATCTGGGTCAGGGCAAGAAATCAGTTTTGGTTATGGCTCTTTACTGTCCAAATCAGTCAGAGCAGCTAACTCTGCATTCCCCTGTGATCACATTTGGCACACAGATTATTTGCTTATAATCCTGCTGTAAGGGAGGAAGAAATTCAGATGCGAAGCCCAGGCAGCAGGAGGGGGGCAGGCTACCTGCAAATACATGCCTGGAGGAGGCTCGTGCACACAGGGAAAGCTGGGGAGCTGAGGTCTGAATAAGCAGGTATGAGGCTGAAGGGCAGCAACCTCATCTCCAGCCTCATTCCTGGAGAGGCTGCAAATCTGTATCGTGTTTCTGACCAGACACTGGCCCTTCGTGCGAGGGACCAGCCCGCAAACTGCAGCCTGGCAGAAAGATGTGGGCTGACCTCCAGGCACAGCAGCTCACCCAGCCCCGAACACAAGCAAGCAGAACAGAGGAGCAAGGATCAAATCGCTTCGCCCTGGGAGCTGCAAGGAGCTGCAGCATTTAGGGAATATTAAATAAACAAAAATGACAGGGGGTTGCTAAAAGTATCTCTCTGAGAGCCTGAAACTCTGCAGATGGGGTCAGAAGTGATGCGGAGCCATCTAGCGCATCAAAGAGGCTTAATTGAAGCACTAGCAGGCTGAAAAGCTGGGAAGTGAGTGCGGAGTGTGAGGGGTATGTCAGTGCTTGCTGCTTAATTTTTGCCAATTAGCACTCAGCCAAGGAAGCAGGGAACCCTAAGCACAAAATAACAAGGGTGTGAGCTCAAGTGTGAATGGGTACAAGCAGGAACAGAGAGAGACTTTCAGCAGCATCTCCGTCAATATTCAGGAGGGGAAAAACACCATGAAATTATTTCTTCTGCATTACAGGAAAGGAAGGAAATCTTTCGGTACAAACACGCTAATGGGCTACGCGGGGATCTGAAGGAGGATTGCTGAGGTATTAGAGCAGACTGCATTAGGAAGAAAAGAGCAAGAGAAGAAACAGGATTTTCAGGGAGATTTCGTCCAAATCGATTAAGTGGGAAATGTAAAGGGGCGGCTTTCCACAGGGATGGAGCTGGTAATTGGCCCACGCAAGTCCCAACAGAGAAAAGCACTCAAAGGGCATGCTGGGAGGTGAGCACGTGGCCGATGTTTCCTTCTCTCAGAGGCCAAAAGAGACCACAGAGAGGAAAGTTTCTCTTATGTTAATCCTCTGCACAAATCTACGAAGCCTCCCTTACCTTGCTGTAAATCACTGCTACTGCAATGCCCGTAAAACCCCGGCCGTGCCCAAGCAGCGGGCGCAGCAGGACCAAAGCGGAGCGCAGCGATCGGATAGCGGGTACCACTGCTCCCCTGCACAGGCCCCTGTTGCTTTGTGTTGCTTCACCTGTTGTCTCCAGCTGAACTCTTCAGGATGGAAACTATCTCTGTGTTCCAAATGTGGTACAGGACAAGGGGTCGAGTCCCCACGGTGAGGTGAATTCACAGTGTGATGACAAAATACACATGAGCTCTCTGCAGACAAGGGATGCTGCACACACAATGCATGAATGTGGCCAGGAAAACGTGGGTCCAGAGGGGAACGGGCAGCACAGCAAAGCATCAGATAGAGATTGTCACTCAAATCCTGTGTATTTCTCTTGCACCGAGTTATTTCTGATTTCTTCCTCCAGAAAAACAAACACCACTTGTCCTGCTTTTTCATTTCTTCTTTTTTTTTTTTTTAGTAAAGAAATGAAAAACTCAAGGCATGAAAGGAAAAAAAAACATCTAAAATGACCTAATCCAGATTTTTTAAATGCATTATTAAAAAAAAAAAAAGTGTGTGCAGTAGGGAAGGTTCATTAAATGCAGCTCCTGACTGCTCTCAGCTCTCATCAGTGAACTGACTCTGGAATAAAGCGGGACAGAGGTGAGGAAGCTGCAACTCTGGCTTCATCGGTCTCTATGTGTAACGCTGGCTCAGTTTACAGCTTAAAGTCTGGATAAGATTATAATCGTGAGCCTAAAGTAGAGGGGAAAAAATCCCTATATCTTGCTCATTTTCAATACAAGCATGCTCTGAAAAAGTGCGTAACAGACTGGGTAGGAGTCAGCTCCCACTGCTTCTGTCCCATGTTGATCTGCAGAACCAGCATCTCATACAGGGGGGCTGGACCCGATGAGCTCTTGGGGTCCCTTCCAACCCCTACAGTTCTGTGATTCTGTGATCTCTTATGTGAATACAGCAGCAGGTCAGTGGGGAGCCCAAACCTGTGTACACTCAGCTCACTGCCGTCATGCAGGGTAGCAAGGTCTCTGCGAAGGTGGTGTCAGGATTAGGGTTTTATTTTGGCAGCTCTGGCTCTGAAATCTCCCAGGGCTGACTGTGGAAGAAAGTACTATTTTTACATGCACTATTTTGGGTTGTTTTTTTTCTGTCAAGTATTCACAAAATAGGTGATAAAAGGTTTTTAAATGATTAATAGGTACCTTAATGAATAACTAATCGATGCTTACAGATTAGTATAAAGCCCGAACAGTCAATAGGTTGCTTATAATATTCCACAACACCTTTTCTAGACATGCTTATAGTCACCTGTTAAATTATGCTTCTCATGTTTACACTGCCTATTAATCATTTATTAATCCTTTATAAGCTATTTGGAAATGAAAGCATCATATAAACCCTGAGATACTTTTCCTTCTGCCATCCACAATCACCACACTCGCCGGGGGCTTAGGGAAGTATCACTCAAAAAAAGACAGGACTTGAGCCAAAACCTAAGTCTTTGCAACACTGCTGGACTCTGAGTAATTTGTCACCTTCTGCAGGATTTCAGATGAGACCGGGGATGGCAAGGCAGCAGATAGCTTAGTGGTTCAGATGATGCCAAAGTGGTATTCAGGAAAGATGAAATAGTCACGCACACAAAAGCGCCAGAAAGAAAATCCTCACAGAGAGAGAAGAAGGAATTAACTTCAAGACTTAAAGCAAGGAAAGAAAAAAAAATCATATCTGTAAGGACAGAGGATTGAAGCAAATGGACGATAGGCAGGTAAAAATAATAATAACCCCAAATCATTCCAAGTAATCACACAAAGCAAGGAAGAGAAAGCTGACACAAAGCAAGGAAAAGAAAAGGAATTGATAACACAACAGTCACGTATTTCTCCCTGCAGATAGGACCAATTTTAAAAAACATATATATGCATTCTCAAGAGCTCACCAGGTTCACTGGAGCCTCTGCTGTGTCACTAGATACCCAGGGCTAACAGCTGCAGGCTGCCATTAAATTCGCTTTTCAATTACTGACAACTCCAGTGACTTACAAGAACCAATTTTTAACCACTTCCAGTGCAAAGCTCTACACAGCGTGCTCCAACAGGATTCATCTCAACCCTTCCCAGTCTGCTCATTCTGCAGATGCTCCCTGCAGGAGCAAGCACGGCTCTGAGCCAGGCAGAGGCTGCTCCCCCTCACAGCCCTGAGGCCAGGGGCTGCAGGCTGGGGCTGGAGATTCATCCAAAGAGTGCTTTGAGCAGGGTCTGGTTGTGAAAGTGCCCAGCCTGGCCTCTTTCTGCCCGAGGACAGCCATCGCCTGCTGGCTGTTTCTTGTGCTGGCTTTGTACAGCACCTAGTGCCTGACCCCACTGAGCTGGGGCCACCCAGTGCAACCGGGAGGATTAAAGAAGCCTCAGGAAAGGCAGCGGCACAGAAAAATCAGCTGATGGGCAGGAAAAGGTATTGAACCTGGCTTCATGTGGCTCCTCGTCTGCAGATCTTCCAGGGTCTAATAATGTGCTTGAGCTCCACAGCCCGCCAGTTCTTCAGCAGAACTCTAATTTAGCTTTTTCTTCTGCCTGTTTTCACCGGACACGTAGAGATTTCTCTTCAGCCCCCAAATTTGTTTGAACAACAGCATGTCTAACAGTGTGTACACGTGGGGTGTGCCACGCAGACAGAGAAGAACACGAAGTTGATTGAAACCCTTCCTTTCCTTTGGGCAAACCCTCCAGCCGCGGGGACCTGTTCCACCCTCTTAGGCCAGGGCTCTCAAAGCACTGCAAGCGGCCACCAAATCCTCCTATTTCCCCCTGGGCAGCAGAGGAGATTCCTTGAGTGCATGCTGTGTGCCACTCACTCCTTCCTGCTGCAGGAGATGCCCTGATTGACGTGCACTAATTTCATTCCTTCGTTTCGTGCCCCGCTCCCCTCAATGCCCCTGGCTGTGCTGAGGTGCTGTGTCACCTGCTGGAGGCATCTGCTTGCAGCAGCACGTCATGTGAGCAGGGAAGGGAATGTGAGAGAGTCTAAATTAAAAAAATAAAAATAAAAAAACACAATCCTCCTGATCAGTATGCCTGTCATTTTAGCAGCATTAAATACATTAAAATGGGATCTGCACACCAGCTTAATTAAATGAGCCAATTGAAAGTTCCTGCCAAGTATTAGTTTAAGGTAGAAAATACACTTATTTTGGAGCTTATGCAGATTGAATTTGTAGGGTCTTGTGGGAAATGCTAAGCATTTTTTTTTTTTGGAAGACTCACTGTTTGGAAATTTATTGTGGTGATCTGAATTTTGTTTCATTACGAGTGTCAAGCACAATCACAGATAGAAGAAGTCTCTTGGCTGGTTCCCAGGTTACAATATCCCTTCTAAATTGATCTGTTCTTCAAAAGTACTGCTGAAATGTATCCAACTATCTGTGCCCAGGGGCAGATGACTCACATTTGCCCACTGAAGAGGCATTTCAAGCCCTGAAAACAGAGCAATTATGGTATTAAACCTGAGAAGATATTTCGTGTCCGGTATCATTGTTTGATCTTAGCTCTTACTTGGTGATGTGGGGCCAGCTGCAATGTGATTACTGAAATGGAGAGCCTGGAACATGTAGCAAAGCTTATAATTTATTCCGTGCCTTTCTGATCCATGTAACACTGCAATCAAGAATTAGTTGAATAGCAGAACAATTGATTTGAAACTATTTCGGTAAATCAAACTGCCAATTTCAGCCCGCTGTCTATCTTACCCGGTGATGCATCACCTCACTGGCAGTTGTCTGGAGGCGCGGCAGTAGCAGAGGCTGCCTTGGCTGGGCTTTAAATTTGGGAAAAAAGGTGCAGACCTGTGCAATAGGGGCACCAAGCAAGCCTTTGGCAGAGGTGCTTTTTTAGCCGAGCTAAGTCTTTTACTCTAACAAAAAGAAACAACTTTACCTCTGTGTTTTCTTACCGAAACATTTATTTGACCCAGAATGGAGCTGGTTATTATTTTTCAATGATAGATTTTAAGATCCGCGTGTGGTTTCTTAACAGGAAATTCAACAAGCCTTTAAATATAAAAGTTGTTCCAAACTGATGAGTGGAAATGTTTCACTTCAAAAATATCAGATGCTTTCATTTTATTTTTCGTATGTTTCATTTCCACCGGGCTCTGGAAAGAATAATTTGGGGTTTTCAACGTGGATTCAAGTATCTTACTAGAGTCCTCATCTCGTGCATACAGCTGATGGCATTATTCTCAACTTTCAGTATTTTGATCAAATTTCAAAACTGGGAGGCTGAGAGTTGGAAATCAATGAAAAAAATCCCTTTGGTGCTTTCTCTCCCCCTCGTGTGCTATCCCTGTTGCTGAGAGCCGCGAGAGTGCTGCAGGCTGAAGTCTCCACCAATATCCGTGCTCATCTCGATGGATGCTTAAGAGGTCCGCACTGAGCTCCAGATGTCCTCAGAGCAGCCCTGCGGGCACGCAGATCACAGCAAGTGCTGGGCTGAGGGTCACTGCACTCCATTTGCTGTCCCTCAGGCAGACATCGCACTGGGGCATGGGCAGCTCCGAGAGCTTGCTGCCTTTGAGCAAACCTCAGGTGCAGCAACCAAGGAAAATCTTTTCCTACATGAATTGTTCGAAACACTTCATTTGATTCTCTCCAAGAGTAAAAGACATCAGGCAGATCCCAAATTACATCAGGAAGATCCCCAAATGAAGTCAAACTGCCACAAAGTTCAATTGAGACATAACCAGATCTCATCAGCACTTGGGTGTTAGCCTAGGAAGCTGAGATGCTGCAGGGAACAGCATTACAGGAAATTTGCCTTTTACTTACAGATGGAGAAGCTGAGTCGCTTCTCATAACTGTATGAATGAGACACCATTTCCTCTATGAATGAGATACTTAAACTGCCAGGAAGACCCACATCCTTTTGGTTTAATTCTAGACTCTGAGCAGCGCTGCCCAGACATTACAGATGACGCAGCAGATGCTCTCTTCTGCTGTCATTTGCCCTCGAAACTCCAGGCTGTTGCTCCCTAACTCTTCGCTTCCACCCCACACATGGTTTTGTGACATGCTCTTAGGCCAGCACTGACCCTGCTGAAGCCAGTGCCTGTGGATGTCCCAGCACCACACGGCCCCATCGGTCTCACCTGTGGGAGCCAGGGGGAAGCAGATGTCAGCCACGCCGTGCTGCCAGCGGGGTGTGCGCTGCTCGTGCAGGGCTGGCTCTGCCAGGGACAAGCCCCCTCCGCAAGGCACACAATGTCCTGCCACCTTCCCACAGCTCACCCAAACCTTCACACCACAGCTGGAGAAGTGGCTCTCTACCTCTTTTGCTCTCTGTCTTCCAGCAATCTGTCAGTTACACAGGCACCCCATCCATTCACACCGCAGGACGCACTTTAAATGGAAGCTTTAAGAAGCTCCACCTGTGCCCTCCCCCTGTCCCTATCTCCTGAACCATTCATCTCTTCTCCCCAGCTGCAGGGGAGTTATCAGGCTAAACACAGGTTTCTCCAGGGTAAATGTTTACCCTGCTGCAGGCGCCTCAGGAGTCACAAAAGCACCTGTCTTTGCTAACGGAGGGTGATTGCTCTCTTCTGAAGTGGGCGTCTGCAGCAGGGCACATGAATCAGCCCCTCGCAGTGCCCGTTTTTCTCTCTGGCACGCACAGGGAGCGTGAGCAGCTGGATCAGAGGGAGATGGTGAGTGCGGCTGCCTGAGGTTGTGTGTGGTGTGTCCCACAGCCACCCCTACCCGCTCCCACTTCTCTGTGTGCCACCATCTGCCTGGCAAGAAGCGACTGGACGCTGTCTTGGAAGACAAAATCCGACGGCATCGCAGAGGAGCTCTTCTGGACAAGAAGCTCCTCGGGCCCCTCTTGGGACAGGGAGGGCACATGGAGCCTGCCCCTCACTGCCTCTGGGAAATGGACATCCTGGAGAGCTGCACACAGCCTCTAGACACGGGGTGCTCTGTACTGCTTTATCCCTTAGATACAATAACCCGAGGGCTCACCCTGCTCCAGCCACACCAGAGGAGTGAGCCCCACAAGTCTGACAAGCCTGGCCTTGCATTACCGGGACAGCCAGCAGGGAAATGGTGGGCGGGAGGATGATCAGTGAGTGAAGAAGGTTATGCAAAAGAAACCCAAAGTAAGCACAGCGAAATCCCGTATCTGTGCCTTTCCTCTCTGATCTTCACCTCCCAGGTCTCTGTCAATCCTTCCCTCCCTTCCTTGCTCCTCTTTTCCCTGCCTACACCCCGTTAGAGACAGACCCTCGCAGTGCTGGGAGGGGAGTTCTCTTTACTCCGTTGTCTGCTCGACCCTCAAGGGAAAAGGAACTTCAAGGGAAGTGTAAAACCAGAAGTAGCTCCCTTGATCCCACGTCTGCTGTCTGGGTTTAGTCCTCCAACCAGCTCAGCACATTTCTTTTAACTACTTACTGCTGATAAATGGTTTCTCTGCTTGCCACGGGTGAGTGAACACCAACCGCTCGTTCCAGGCCCAAAGAAAACGTGCAGAGAAACCCTAAGATTGTGTACTGACCTTTCCGACAATATGCATGCCGGTAAATACCAGCCAGCCTCTCGAATATTAAACAAGCCACAGCCAGCCCTGCATTTCCTATTACCCCAAAGTCCTTCAGACTGCATTTTTAGTCCAGCCGTGCATCTGTAATGACCTGCCTTATCTTCACTCCTCTCCCGTGCTGGAGGGGCTGCCCAGCCCTGCTGCAGTCACTTTCTGAACTGCCTCCTGCCACGAGCGGGGCCAGTCCCACGGAAGGGAACAGCACGGAAGAGCCACCAGCAGCAGAACCCTTGGGAGACACCGTCCGTACCATGCAGGATCACTGAGCACGGTGCAGTTGTTGAAGACGTGCCCTAAAGGGCCAGGACTCTGCTCTCTGTCCTGGAGAACCCTGTAATTGCTGCCCCAAAATCCTCCCTGCATTTTCCCATAGTTACCTCGGAGAATTCTGTTCATATGGACTCCAGAGCGTCACATGGAGGGGAACTTCACAATTCCCCAACCCTTACACTAGAAGAGCTTTTGACAGCCCTCCCATGCCTGAGCTGTTCCCTTCATTGCAGAGTCACAGTCCACCCCCGGCCATCTGCAGGTGCCTTGCAGAGAGCCGTTTCTAGCCCTGCCTGCTCCCTCTGCAGTGGGCGCACGGTATCCGTGCCATGGCCTGACGCTCACAAACCACGTCTGTTCAGAGAAGAGCTGGCACTGCTTTCTGCTGCAGCTTGTAAAGTCTTGTTAGCCTTTTTTCTCGGTGCATACTGATTCTGTAATTTTTTTGCAATCAGGTAGGCTGGCAAACAGAGCTACCAGGAATATTAACCTCTGCTTTAAGAGCAGCTGGTCCTGGGCTGAGGAGGAAGAGGCTGAGCAAGGATTTTGCCAGCCACAGAGCTGGGACATGCAGCAGGCTCCCGGGAAAAACAAAAGCAAACACAACTCCCAGCGCCCAGCGCAGCTCTCAGCCACAGACCTCCACTCGTCAATTAGATTTCCTCCACCAATTTGTACGGGGAAAGATGGAGAGGAAATGCCAGATGCTGCTGGGCACGCAGAACAGATTCGGTGTGTGTGTTTAAAGCACTAATAACTCCCTTCCTGCCGAAAGAGGGAGAAGACTTTCTCTTAATCCTTCCTTGCATCAGTAATCAGAGAGAGGAGCAGATGGTGCCAGAAGTACAGTAATATGCCCATTAAAATAACCTCACTTGCTGATGAGTTAGCACCAGAGCCCATGCGGCAAGCACCTTTATGAGAGCCCTGCTCCAGCAGAAAGCAGCGGCTCGTGCGATGGGATGGGGGAAAGGAGAACTCGCTAGGAAGGACCCAGCCAAATTTCACCAGGAAGGCCACAGCTTTCACACATAAACTCCTCGCTAGCAGATGTGCTCGGCAGGATTTGTCCTGCAGGCACATGGAAACAAGGCGTGTGTCCCGTTCTCCCCCCACACCGACACCTGCCTGTGATCTGGTGACACTTCGGGGCCAGCTGAGGGCTCCCAGCTGAGCAGTGAGCAGCTCCAGCACTGCTGCTGGGCTTTCTGGAGTCCATTCATCCCCCAGGAGGAACAAGCAGATGGAGAAGATGCTTTCCAGTGATGGATTTCTCTTCTACAATTCCCAGCATAAGGTCTGTACATAAGCAACTCTCTTTCAATCAGACACAAGTTGTGCCTTTCATTTCACAGTGGGTTTACAAGTTTTTGTTCTACCGTATCTGCCCGGGGATGGTAATCTTCTAAGTGGGCCGTCTGAGCAGTTTCCTGCAACTTTTCTGTGGCATTCACGAAGAAAAGTAGACGTGTGAGCCATCACCACATGGCTGACATTTAGGTTTGCATGGCCAACCTCTCTGCTCCTGGCCACAGTGGTGAAAACCACTTGCTATTCAAGGTCTTCATTTACAGCGGGAGTGCTGCCATCTCCCTGACCAGGATCTGAAAAGCAGTGTCCTACAGCCCAGGTAACGGCCTGCATTCCTCTTTCTCTATCTCTGACCTCATAAATCTTCCCAGCAAGGTT
This sequence comes from Anas acuta, assembly GCF_963932015.1. Classification (NCBI taxonomy): domain Eukaryota; kingdom Metazoa; phylum Chordata; class Aves; order Anseriformes; family Anatidae; genus Anas; species Anas acuta. The sequence goes on from NC_088997.1 coordinate 6,473,004, forward strand.
TCCATCCCAATAGATGTGCTTCCACAAACATTTATGCCAAGTCACACTTATGCCAAGCAGTCTTTCAACAGAAAAGGACTGCATCCAAAATGTTGCATCAGCTCCGGCTCCATGCCTCTAGAAGGGTGAACCTTTCTTTATCATTAATTAACTCTTTATATGACATGACATTTATTTCATTATCTCACTGAATGTCACTGTCCAATTAGCTCATCCCCAAGGAATGAGACCTAATTAACCAAGATAAGCAAACTGAACTTTCGCAACCTCCCTCCCTTACAAGCAAGTTGCCAGTATGTAAGTACTCAGCAGTACTGCCCTCGTTAAGGCTTGACTAAAGACTCCTTCTCCTTTCCTTGGCTTTACTCATAAAGAATTTTCTAACTCATCTATTTCCATTTTGCTTGGCACAAAGTCTCAGAAATCCATAGGGTCAAATCATGCTTCCTTCCAGCATCAGCTGTATGGACGTGGTCATAAATAATGATACCTCTCCCTCGGCAGCTAATGGACACTGATTTGCACTTAGGCAAAGGAAGATTTCCACTGGCAGAAGAAAAGGAGTGCTGGCCCAAATCTGTGTTTATAACCCAGGTGATGCCCCGCTCGCCTGCTGGATACACTCACAGCCTCTTCACTTCCCTGACCAGCTGAATTCAGCTACGAAATAAAAAGCAAGAGGTTTTCATGCAGCTCACAGCCTGTCCCCTGACAGCCTAATTTGGCTGAGCATGTTAGAAATCAGAAAATATCCCTCCTTTCTCTCATTATGGCTTTCCCAGTTGCATTTTTTAGCTTTTTCAGTAGCGAAGGAACCCCTTTGCCCTCACTGAGCAACAGAAGGTCGGGAGCAGAGCCGTGTCCCTACCAGCTGACGCAGCCCTGCTCAGAGGCGTGCTGTCGGACACGTAACTGGAGGCCACCCTGGCATGACCACCCATGCGATTACAGAGGATGGAGGGAAGATGAATAACTCTCCCCGAGTTGATGCAATGCTCAGGCCTTCATTTGTGAACAGGTTCTTTCCTTTGGTTTTATTTTTTATTTTTTCTTCCCTCAGGTAGCATGCTCAGAGCTATATTTTACACGGTACCTGATTTGAAACACAGAGATGAAGGGTCGTGAGATGAAAGGGAAGCATTAATCTCACTTGTTCCCTCAGCATCTCAATAAATTTCATCCCCTGATTGCTTTTGCTCTTGGCTAGAGGTCAGCGTTTTCAGGGAGGAAGCCTCCCAAAAAAGACATTGTACTGGTACAGGAGCACGAACACCCCACAGCCCAAACCTGCATCCTGTCTGCTAGCACAAGGGTTTTTCCTTGCCAGTGCAGAGACCTGTGGGTGACATCCCACAGGCTTTGGAGCAAGCCTCCTACAAATCGAGGCTGCAGATCGCAAATCTCTCCTTATCACGTTTGGCTTTACAGGGAACTGGACTTTTAAGCAGCTTTGCCATGAACCATCTGAAACCGGCGGCTGCGGGATGAGGAGGATCCCAGGAGGCATCTCTGAGCAGCTCAGGCACAGCACGGCTCAGAGCAGTCACTGAGCACTGCAGGAATCCCCTCCTGGTGCGACGCGAGGCAGCCTGGAGCCGTCACATAAACACATGGACAGAGCGGTCACAGAAACACAATCACAGAATCACAGAATTTCTAGTTTGGAAGAGACCTCAAGATCATCGAGTCCAACCTCTGACCTAACGCTAACAGTCCTCCACTAAACCATATCCCTAAGCTCTACATCTAAACGTCTTTTAAAGACTTCCAGGGATGGTGACTCCACCACCTCCCTGGGCAGCCTGTTCCAATGCCTCACAACCCTTTCGGTAAAGAAGTTCTTCCTAACATCTAACCTAAAACTCCCCTGGTGCAACTTAAGCCCATTCCCCCTCGTCCTGTCACCAGGCACGTGGGAGAACAAGGATAACCCCCACCTCGCTACAGCCTCCTTTAAGGTACTTATAAAGAGCGATAAGGTCGCCCCTGAGCCTCCTCTTCTCCAGGCTGAACAAGCCCAGCTCCCTCAGCCGCTCCTCGTAGGCCTTGTTCTCCAGGCCCCTCACCAGCTTCGTCGCCCTTCTCTGGACTCACTCGAGCACCTCGATGTCCTTCTTGTAGCGAGGGGCCCAAAACTGAACACAGTACTCGAGGTGCGGCCTCACCAGAGCCGAGTACAGGGGGACGATCACCCCCCTAGCCCTGCTGGCCACACTAAACATCCCAGCCTTCCTCGCCCCGTGCCACGCTGAGCACCTGGAGAACAGGATGCAGAACAAACCAGCAAAGACCATTCAACACCTGCCTTAAACACCACCTCCTGACCGACCCGAGATCACTTTTTGGGTGTGAAGCAGCCACCCGAGGCAGAGCTGCTGTTAGGAACAGTGCCCCCAGAGCACTTGGGGCACCAGAGCACCCCCAGGCTGCTGCTTGTCTGCAGCACCCACGTGTGTGACCGCACAACAGGGCCTGCAGAAGACAGAAAGGACAGAGCATTCAGTGCTGCTACCTACCCAGGACTAATTACAGCCAAATGGTGCTGGACGTGAACCCCACACATGGGCAAGGGAACAAAGGGAGGCAGGACCGGTTCCCCTCCCAGTTCCTTTTATGAATTATTCTCTTGTTGTATTTTTGCTCCTGGTGGGGAGCACAGAGCCATCCGTGATGATTTAAAGAACGTGCCTGATGGCTGCCAGCATTGCTGGGAAGGCAGGGTCGGCGCGATCAGATCTCTACATATGTTATTTCCTTGTTCTTCAGCTTAATGGGGCGTCCCACTTTATTATTGTATTTTTTTTAATTTTATAAGACATGTTTCATTAAATCTGAATTATGGCAATTCAGGGAAAGAAATTAGCCATTAAAATTACAATGAAAACATCTTATAAAAAGGGCTGTCAACTGCCATTTCTGCTCTGCTGGGCGAGGGAATAAGGAGGAGAGAGAAACACAGCATCTTGGAGCGGGCACAGCACCTGCAGAAGTGGGATCGGTCTGCCAGGGGCTCTGGAACAGGAATCCCTGTCAGGGGGAGCTGAAAGGCTCCTGGGAGCTGACTGAGATTCTGCCTTTAAAAGGACTATTTCAGGTCTTTCAAAAGGCTATGAGAAAAGGGGAACCTCGTCCTGCGTTCATGTTTGGTCTCACTTCCTTCTGAGCAGCTGGGTAGCACAAACAAGTGGCGAGCTCTCCCTCCTGCAAAGTCCCAGTGAGGCCAGGGCCCTGATGCGATGGAGATGAGCACTGCAACTGGCACCACCCTGGCCCTTTCTGGAAGGGAGAACTAGCACAGGTCTGGACAGACAGGGAACTGGAAGCAAAGAGTATCCCCAAAGCCCCATTGAGGAAGGTGTTGCACTCTTGAAACAGAATGTGCTTCATGTCAGCAGGGACACCTCGTACCACCAGGGCTCAGCTGTCCCCATGCACTGCTTTGCTCCTGCAGCAGTGACATTCTCAGAGGAGGAAAGAGATTTTGTTAGAAATACAAGGGAAAATAAAAATAAAAGCCCTTAAGCTCACTTGTTTCTATAAGCTAGGAAGCCCAGGTCTATTCACCAGTCCAACTGCTGCATGATTCCTGCGGCTGTCCTAAACTCTGCACCCTCTGAGCAAAACAGTGAGCAACGTAGCAAAGGTACTGGCTGGAGAAAAAAATATCTGTCTGCAAGGGAATAAAGGTCAGTTCTGCTGAAATGAAATAGATTTTGAGACTGCATGTCAATTAGATGCATACAAAAGAAACTAATAAAGTTAATACACTAAACATGAGAGCTGCGATAAAACAGCCCTGCAGGATAGAGAGAAAAGGAGGTGGGGAGGGGCTGGTAAACAGAAAGGGAAGTGAGAAATGGAATAAAAGAAGGCACAGAAGAAGAAATAGCGAGTTAAAGAGGAAACAGATAACTGTGATACTATTCCTGAGAAGGTAAAAGCAAATGAAACGATCAGGGTGAAAGGCAGAAGCCCAGGAACCCAAAATATGCAGCTCTGCTGTGTCCAACGCAAACACCAGCAGCTGGCAGGCCGGGACGCAGCCCCGCAGCCTGGGTGCTGCCTGTAGGGACCCTGTGCTGTGTGAGGGCTGCCCAGGACAGCCAAGGCCAGATTCAGCAGCTCAGGTGGTGCTTTTGGAGCGGTGCTGTGCAGACTCCGGTGTCACGGCTGTGCTCTGGTGAAGCAGCGATCTGTACAACGCAGGGGCCGTGCGCTGAGCATCGTGACCCATTCAGCAGGGATCGCTGCGGAGCCCAAGGACGGCTGATCTCCACCTGTCCCCAAAAGGGCTGCTGAGGACACCAGGAAATCTGGCCCTAATTGAAATGTTTACACAGGAAGCTGACAATCTGGCTCTGTTTTTTTTTCCTGCTGGTACCTCTGAAGCCTGACAAACACTTGTTTGAAAATCTGCCCTCCCTCTCACCTTGTCTTCTGATTCTTTGATTTTTTTTTAACTGAAGATGACGCACTTAGGCTCTAAGAGCACTTAGTCCTTGAAAGTCTGTTGCACATTGGTAACTGCCTTCGTCCATTTGATCACCTATATGCAATAAAATTCAGCAGCAGTTTACGTGCATTGGGGAAATACGCTTGTAAAAGTCCCATTACAAGTTATTGGATGCTTTTTGCTTCCTTCTGTGGTTGAGGAAGTGTGGAAATTGTTCTGCTTAATGTATACGCAGTGGGCAGGGGGTATGACAAGGCAGCTCAGCCACATTTGGGAAGCGGTGCCTTGCACACCACCCGTGCAAGAAGACCTTCTACCTCCTGAAATGGCCTGAAAGAGCATGGGCTACACCGGCAAGCAGGAGAAACCTGCCCTGCTCCACTCAAGCATGGCATCAGAGTGATTTAGATGGGTCCCAGCCCAGCCTGGTCACGGATCCGGCACAGATCTTAATGCCATGTGGACAGAACCTGAAGGAGTGACCAAACGCCTTAGGACAAGTTGTCCCAGAGGAGCTGCTGTTACATGACGCAGCCCCATACAAGTCCTCACTCTACAGATCACTCCTGAGTGAAGCCACAGAGCTGGATCCAACCAGGAGCTGATCTAAAATGCCTCCCCTTAGGTCAACTTTAAGTTCTTCTGCTAATTTTACCTTCCCACAAAACTTACTGACCCTAAAAAACTCTCTCCGTCACTTCCTTTAGAGGAGTCTGGTCCAAGAACTGGGGAGGTATGGGCCTGCAGCCCAGATCCGATCCTTGGTTTGGGAATTCTTCTGGACAGAGGCCAGATGTTGCGTTAAAGGGGTGTAGCTGATTAACCATTACGGGCCCGGTTGGATTCAGAGTACTGAACCAGTCGGACATTCACCAAAACTGGGGGTCCGTTCGGACATTCACCAAAAACGTAATAACCACCTGGGGGTCCGCTCAGACATTCACCAAAAATGTATTAACCACCTGGGGGTCCGTTCAGACATTCACCAACAATGCATTAACCGTCTGGGGGTCTGGTTAGATTCAGAACACTGAACTATCACAGATAACCACCCTCACCCTAGTTGCATTAATGAGAGCTATCACAATGCAATCAAGTATGGTTTATTACAGCAACAGATAATCAGGTTCTTTTGGATTGCCGGTGATAGTGACTATCTGCAAAAGCAAGCTAGTATGCATGAAATACACAGGTGTTACAGGTGTTACAGGTGTTCTAGGTGTGTGTTCTAGGTGTGTATTCTAGGTGTGTGTTCTAGGTGTGTGTTCTAGGTGTGTGTTCTAGGTGTGTGTTCTAGGTGTATGTTCTAGGTGTGTTCTAGGTGTGTGTTCTAGGTGTGTTCTAGGTGTGTGTTCTAGGTGTGTGTTCTAGGTGTGTGTTCTAGGTGTGTGTTCTAGGTGTGTTCTAGGTGTGTGTTCTAGGTGTGTGTTCTAGGTGTGTTCTAGGTGTGTGTTCTAGGTGTATGTTCTAGGTGTGTTCTAGGTGTGTGTTCTAGGTGTGTTCTAGGTGTGTGTTCTAGGTGTGTGTTCTAGGTGTGTGTTCTAGGTGTGTTCTAGGTGTGTGTTCTAGGTGTGTGTTCTAGGTGTGTGTTCTAGGTGTGTTCTAGGTGTGTGTTCTAGGTGTGTGTTCTAGGTGTGTGTTCTAGGTGTGTTCTAGGTGTGTGTTCTAGGTGTGTGTTCTAGGTGTGTGTTCTAGGTGTGTTCTAGGTGTGTGTTCTAGGTGTGTGTTCTAGGTGTGTTCTAGGTGTGTTCTAGGTGTATGTTCTAGGTGTGTTCTAGGTGTGTGTTCTAGGTGTGTTCTAGGTGTGTGTTCTAGGTGTGTGTTCTAGGTGTGTGTTCTAGGTGTGTTCTAGGTGTGTGTTCTAGGTGTTCTAGGTGTTCTAGGTGTGTGTTCTAGGTGTTCTAGGTGTTCTAGGTGTTACAGGTGCGCAGCCTAGAAATAAACGCGTTAAAAGGATCAAAGACTCTATAGAGATTTATAAGCAAATATTCAGATCTCACCCAAAGGCGTCCCAATGGGGGGGGAAGAGAGGCTCAGCCCGTCGACTGATCCCAGGAGTCAGGAGGTCCTAAGGATGTTGTATGTCCTTGGGATGGTATCTCCCCTGACGATGGTATCTTCCCCAACATCCCCTCTCTCTTGGGCCAATTTATATTATTTTCTATCTTTTAGGTGGAGCTTGAGTGGCTCTAGTCAAGCATATCTTAGTTATGATTGATGTAAAGTTTTCCCGTTTCCGTTTAAAGTAATAGGCTCCGAGAAATTCAGAGCGCATGCTCAGTGAGGGGTGGTCGCACCTTGGAGGCGGGTAGCTTTTGGGATGGAGGTGTGTTTTGGTATTATAATGATATTATAATGAGCAAAAAGTACACTAGGGTACAGCATTTGTCAAAACATGACAGGTCTTTGGCTTAGGGTGGCAAAAAGTGCAGCTTTGTGCACAAGAACAATCGAGGCCCCACCTGATTACAGAGCCTAGCCGTGGTGTCTCCACTCCACTCTACGCTCCGTGGTGTTCCTTAGGGCTAGCACACCAAGTTTCCCCAGCACGATAGCATCTAAGGTTGGGAGCCTAGGGAATGCTCAGATAATGCAGTTATGCCCTACCCTGAAAGCCTCTTCAATGCTGTACCTTTTCCTTAAAAGTGTGAATGTTAGTTTTATTTTCCTAGTTACTTCAGGCATTTACACCACACCAGAGTATGCCGGCTGGAGGTATGGCTCACCCCTCCTGCCTTTCCACTTCTGTTTTGCAATTGTTCCATTGCTGCAGGGCATTTCCTGGGTTTAACGAACATCAGGCAGGCCTTCCGCCTGGCAGTTCATTAGTGCCTTCCAACAGAGAGAGCATCGCGCTCAAGTCATTATTGATTTCTTACATGCACCACTGAAGGATTTCCATATGGAGAGGCAGTCAGCTGAGGTGACCCTGAAAACGTGGAGCCTTACATCAAACGCCAGAAGGATGATGTATGAAGGAACATCAGGGAATTCGGTACCATTAGCCCCTGCCTCTGATCCGGCTTCAAGGGTAGAGGGGAAGCTGTGCGTGGCCCACACTGTCCTGAAATTTCAAGACTGTCACAGAGGCCACCATGCTGAAGCAACGGGTTCTTGGAGATCTTACTGCAGGTGCAGCAGGTACAACCAGGACCCGGCCAGCTGCAGTCAGCAGACTCCTGGGTACGTCATCCCTGCTGTGAGAACTGAGGGGACACGGGATTCTTCAGTCAGATCTTACATGCAGTAAAAAGAGGGAGAGTATAACACTTCGCTGCAAGAGCAAACATATCTCTGAGTGGCTCATTAAGAGAAAAGAAGGTCGATTAAAACTGGAATCAAAGAACTGCAATACTGATGTTATAAATATATGTGCAAAGTGCTCCTCTAGCCTCACTCTCACATTCTCACGCACCGGGTTTCTGTTCTCCCTCGTCTCTTTTAAAAGGAGAGATAGGAACAAGCTGATTAATAAGGCTACAGAAAAACAGAGAACCCTCCCCAGAGAAAGACATACATTTTGTTTAAAATCATTTCCATATTTTTCTTTCCCCCCTCAAATGAGTTTTGACACTGATCTTTTCCCCTTTTCATGTTTATTGTTTTAAATAGAAAGTTCCTGTTTCCAGAACAACTGCTCTCTGTTCCCCCCCCCCCTCCTCTTTATTAATCTCAGAGCAAGGCAGCGAGCAGGTTCCCAGCTCCTCCAGTAATGGAAATGTTCTGTTTGAATTTTCTCATCAAAACCTGCTAGGTGTTTATCTGATTTTTGTCACACGCACTACTCAGGCCAAAGCGTATCTGAGGAGGCATACGCATGATGTATATCGATACATATTTATTGCAATGGCTTCTTCACCCTTTATTGCTTTGCTCTTCTCGGAAAGAACTTTATTCAGCTTTACCAAGCACTGTGTCATCCCCTAGGTGCAGATCAGAGCAGCAAGGATGTGGAAGAGGAACTGGCTCCAAAGGAGCTCACCGGGAGCCCTTGGGTACCAAACACCCGTGGCGCCTCGTGCCTGGGCAGGAGCATCACGGTTTGGCACAGAGAAGGAGCAGAGCTGGCGGGGTGGGCCTGGGGCAGAAGAAGGGGATGTACCACCCAGCCCCGTGAGCAGCAGCACTTCAACATCCACACAGAACTGTGCATGCTGCAGGGCCCTGGAAAACCAGAGGGGAACGCAGCTTCTATTTCTTCCTGGAGAGGCGCGCTGCAAAATTACGGATGCCAGCACTTTGCACTGCCTCTGTGTCTCACAGAGAGCAACGCACACACTTAGTGCTGCACTTACTGCTCGTCATCTGCAAATGGCACCACGGTGTATTAGCAGGCAGCGGCACGCATCCATTTTGTCAGCACTAGGTTAAAGATTGGACTAGACGATCTTAGAGGGCTTTTCCAACTGGAAAGATTCTGTGGTTTTATCCTGCTGCAGCATCCAAACATCCCCATGGCCTGAGGCATCAGGGTAAGACGAGGTCCAGCTGCACTGGGGAGATGCCCCAGAAACACACAGCTACAGCACCTGGCCCATCCTGTACCCCACTCGGGAGGGGGCAATGTCAGGAGGTCCCAACACTCTTCCCAGATAACCTGCACCTGGAATGGATGCTCTGAAAAGGCAGCACCTCAGAGTGAATTACCACTGAAATCTGGAATTTAGCCTGATTGCAAGATATATATATTTAACACTCCAAATGCAAAAGCATGACCCATTATTTACTAACTCAGGCCATGTTAATAAAGATAATACATAATTATTGCCGAAATAGTTCAATGAAAAGGTTCTTTCAGCTATAAACGTATCACATTTCTCCTTCCTCTGTTTGATGTCCTAATTACAAGTATCACCGTCCATCTGAGTTAGAACTAGATTAAGGCTCCGCTTGCATTTAAAGTAGCTGTTAGCACTGCTTAACAGTGAGAGATGACTAATTGGCCATCTCACTGGTGATGAATGAAGCTGAGATGCAAGGCAGTGCATGAAAATTACGTGTAATTATTGCCAAAAATTAGACTGAAGAAAATAAAAACGTGTCCAACCCCTTCCACTCCAACCTGTTTGAACACCAAGCTGGATCTGAGACGCACCAGCAGCACCAAACACAAGTGGAGAGAGGTTAATACTGTACAGGCAGCTGTGTCCCGTGTTTGTTGGACACATGCACCTCTGTCCTCTTCACACGCAGCGGGATGTGCTTGTTACTGCGGGTGTGAAAGCAGCTGTTCGTCACGCTGCAGCCAGCTCCTTCCCCACCATCACCACGGAGAAATAATCTTGTCGCATCTCACAAGTTGAACGTGGCTTCTGCAGCTCTCTGTGTGGCGCTGACAGCGCAGTGAGCATCACTCTTCCCATCCAGGTCATGGTGAAGCAGCTCCCCTGTGTGCTCTTAGGATGCACGCCTTGTTGGAGGTGCTACTTCTCAGTGGAAACAGAAAAAACAAGGCCCTGACCACATCAGCTCATTAAAGACTCGGTTGCTGTGGGTGATTAAGAATATTAGCAAAGCCAGGACTGGTGAGAGAAGTAATATCCTTCATTAACCTACTGAGAAAACTAACAAGCTTTCAGGCACGTGAGGAGGACAGGGAGAACCCAGCCTGATTCCGCTCACAGCTGTATCAACTGCTCGGCTGAATTTCATCAGCGTGCTCTGCAAGGGTGGTGGAAAGAGCTTTTAAGGCTATGGTGTATAAGATACTTAGATTTGCTTTTTTCTAACCTGTTATTTCTAAAGCTGCATCCGTCTCTTCAGTCTCCAGTGGGCAGAGCTTGGCTGTTTAAGCACCTCTGTGTCCAGCCCCAGAGGTGGCCACATTTCAGCTGGGGCTGGGTTCACCTCTGGACAGTTCTGAAGGCGTTTTGCTGTGAAATGTTCACAGCAAATGTTCACAAGTAGTTTTGTCACTGGAGCACATGCTGTGCAATGAATTGGTAATACTAATATACTTTTCCTTCTCACCTACTTGCTCTCCCTCTCCAAACTGAGCAGTAGCACTGCCTCCTCTCTTTCAGCTTACTGATACAAATCTTCAAATTAAACTTGAAGGAGTTGCTGCTGAAGCTAAGAAAAAAAGACTTTGCTCTACCTGTCTCGCTGCTGGGACACTGGCGATTGCAGATATTCCTGATCCAGGTGGGAGGCCGTGACTGGGCCACTCCGGTGCTATCTGTTCAGAACGTGAGAACAACAAGATCTCCTTGGGAAATTGCTAAGATGACTCCTAGCTTGAATTTTTGTCCAGGAAAATCTGGGATGTGCGATAAGAACAGCCCGAATTTTGTAGGAATTAGGTGATCTTTAAGGTCCCTTCCAGTCCAATCCATTTTATGATTCTGTGATTTTGATCTACTCCAGTGGTTCACGAAGAGAAGTTACCAAAATACGTCACAGAGGGTAACGTTTCCGTTGCAGGAGTGTAAATTCTCTCTGGTATGTTGGTTCAGTCTGACCAAACAGCGGAAACTGGTATTTCTCAAACAAAATTATGGAGACTTGGTTGTTTGTTTTTCTTTGTTTGTTTTTTCCAACCTCATTTTAAGACATCAGATGTGAGCTTTTGCTGAGGGATATCCTCGCTTTTGATGGTTTTTGGCATCTTTTCACAGCAAACACAACATTTAGAAAGGGGTGAGGAGAGAGGTCGTCATTGTTATCAGAGTTCCTGCTAATACTAGCCAAAGGAGAAAGTGCTTTGGGTTGAGAAATCAACAGGTGAGTCCATGAAACATTCCACATGGTGCAGCTGCTGGTATAACAAGCCCTTAGATGCTGGAGACCATCCTGGTGCTCCTCCTCATCCGCACCTCACGTTGCTACAGGCTGAGGTCTCGCGTGGCAGAGCACAGGCTGGGGGTGTGTGTTATCCTCCTGCACAGCGTGCTGCTCCTTCTTCAACGTACTGAGCCCCTGCCTCGAGGCTCCAGCAGTCTGTCAGCACTGCAGGCATGCCCACGCTGCAGCCCGAGGCACCTGGCTTGTTGTGACCTCCCAGAGCTGATGTAAAGAGGACACCGAGATACAGAGGAGTCCCTTGTGCTCCAAGTCTTTACATCTCTGAGGGGCACTTTTTGCTGGTGTATGCAGGTGGGGAAGAACAGTGGTCCCACTACCTACAGTCCGTGCTAGATGCCAGCCCACGCAAGATGCACTTAGCAGCCCCTGATCGTCTGAAAATGTCTAAATCTCCAGAATTACCCTATGGACAAATATAAATCTTTAAAAAGCCCTTGCTCCTCGCAGTCCTTTCATGCATTGCTTGGCAGTCAGCTTGTCCCCAGGATATGAGGAAGCATCTGTGTTTGTAGGGGATGTGTGGGAGGCAACTGGCTTACCCATGAAAATATTGCCAATTGCACCTTTTATTTCACACGTTTAGCCACTGAGATGAAACAAAACTGTGTAGAAAACTAATTTCATCTGCTGCGCAATACCGTTATTACCATAATCTAGTATAAAAGGGTGAACTTCACAGCATTGGTAAATACATTATGAGAGAGGCATTTAAGAGCCTAGCTCAACAGCTGAACATACACAGAGGCTCCAGCTCCTGCTAACATGCCTGCATTTTTGCAAACAAGGGCTTACAAAATCAATGCTTTCCTCCTGCTATGATCTAAAAACTTGGGCTCCAGTTACCTGAGGAATAATGAAACACCCGAGCGCTCAGTTCCTTTTTTCCCACTCTAGATTTTAAATATTTCTGTCCCTCCGCCCCAGCTATAGCCTGGAACTGTATTTTGCTTAGCATAGCAGCGAGGAACCTGCAGGAGGATGACAAAGAAACACTCATCTATTCCTGCTTTTACCACCAGTTGCCTTGGCAGTCTTGGGAAAATCTCTTCAACGTGTCTGCTTAGCCACGCGGCACCCCAGGGCTGCCGCTCTGTTTGTACACCTCGCAGCACAGCAGGTGAAGCGCCGCCGAAGGTGCCTGCAGCCCAAGCCGTGCCTGTAATTAGCAGCAGCCCGTGCCTCCCGGCTCCGCAGCTCAGCAGCTGTCAGCTCAGCAGCAGCGTGCACTGCTGCAGCCAGCCAGCCCTGCTTCCAGGACAAGAGCCAGCACTGCAAAACGCGGACGGCGCTGTGACAGCAGGGCAGTAAGCATGCACTGCTTTGTCCAAGCCCTACAGTTTTTCTCTTGGCTCCAAAGGAAATAGCAAGTTTCTAGCCAATGCCTGTATACAGACACGTTTTTTCGCTGCCCTTCACAGCCAGCACCACACCGTAATTTCCTTTTCCTTTGCACTGCATCCAGGTGGTGTTTGCTGCACGTCCTGAGCTCAGCTGGGGTTATGCCTCCGCGCACCCCAGACTGACGGGTGAACTGTGCGTGTCTGGTACCTTGCACCTCACTCCGAGCCTCTGGTTTACCTGCGGCTTCCCTGCATCCTTTCTCCAACTCGTTAGGGAACCCTTATCAATCATACCTTCTGCCAGGGCCAGTCCCTGACCCAGCTGACCTCAGCCACCCGCCACGTGTTAATGCATTAACACCAGAAGGGCTCCCGGGAGCGAAGCAGACTCGCGTGCTCACCAGAGCAGCTCTCAGATTAAAAGCAGAATTCAAACTAGCTGGATTTGGGCCCATTTACAGACACTGGCCATTCCTGCAGAATGCATTAAAGATATGATGGCCTGGTGGACTTAAACTTTTTGCCCTTAGCTCAGAATCTTACAGGAGAGGTGTGAACTCCTCTCCAAAAGTCATATCTGGAGGCTGCTGCCCAGCACAGGTGAACTCACTTTTCCTAAGCGCTTTTTGTGTACTCTGTAGAAGTACAGAGCCCTCTGGGAGCTGCAGCACACGCAGAAAGCCACTGGGTCTTAGTCACTGCCTTGGCTGAACGCTGTCCCTAGTTAATCTTGTGCTAAAGATGATCTCTGAAGAACCAATCATGCAAAAATCGACTTTATGTTTGAAGGACAAATGCAAAGTCTCTCTTACTGTCCTTTTATAACACACACTCCATCACACCTGACACAACCACTCCTGTCAAATACTGCAGTTTAAATAGCTCTGTTGGTAAATGATAAATATCAGGCCATACATTTGGATAACCTTACACCCTGGGGAGAGGAGGGCACCCTGGATTTATTGTTACAATGCTTAATATTGGTTCATTTTGTCCAAAGAGAAATACTGGAGTTGTTCATAAAGCTGAACCCTGTAAATCAATAAAGACATTCTTGGTAAATCTGGTCTTTTGCAGAGAAAGATCTTAGCTGTATCGCTGAGAGGGGCAGAGCGGGGGAAGCTGTGTTCTCCAGAACTAAGGAAAGAGCACGGAGCGGAAAGAAGTGCTTTCTGCTCCAAGTGCCAAGCGACAGAAAGCCTGCTGGTCTGGAATATCTTCCCACAGGTTGTCAACCCCCCGTGCTGTTCAGCCGCAGCAATGCGCAGTGAAAAGCACCAGCGGCAGGGGAATCCTTCCAGAACACAGCTCCGAGCTTGCCTAAATCTCTAACAGCAGCGCTGAGCTTCACTGCTCCAGGCTCAGGGCCGGACTCACTTGTGGCAGCGGTGCTTTAACACCGGTGCAGTGCCCAGGTCCTGCTTTCCAAACGCCTCTCATTGGCTGCTTTAATGCAAGAGGCTGCAGGCCAGCCCTGTCGGCAGGCAGGCTGCAGGAGATGTGCTGGGCACAAGGAGAAGCACTCACACACTGCTTGCTTCTCAAGAGGAAGGCCGCTGGTCGATGGGAGGATCCAGGATCTGGCCCTGGGCAAGCAGTGGGAAGCCTCTCACAAGCTGAGCCTTCCACCCCGATTCCACGGGCAGGGAAGGCTGTCCTTTGCTGTTCAGGGGGTGAAGATATGGATGTAAACCCAGACTGCAGCATCTGATAACGGAGAGCAGAGGGCATTGATAAATCAATCCCAAAATGTAGTGGGAGAGTTTCTAATTGTACTCCTACAGCTTGTTTATGGAGGGCTTCACTGCTTGCTTCTTTGAACCTCCCTGATTTTGAAGGTTTGTTTGCGGCAGGTTTTGTTGTTGTTGTTTTCCTAATAAGCTATGTACTGCAATTTACTCTGTATCACAGAAAACAGAAACATCTCTGAAAGAAAGACAACTCATGCAAAGAATGACTCAGGCGTACGTCCCATCCTGCAGAGAAGAACAATGCTTGTGCCAGCACAGCAGAGCCTGCTAAAATCTGTAACAAGGTTGCTGGAAAGCAAGAAGAAGGTTGGACGAGTTATAGAAACAAAATCCAAACCCTCTGATCAAAGAATCAAATTAGAGACAAGAAAGGAAGACAGAACTGGCTGACAGTCAACCAGACTCCCTGGGGGACTTGGAGAACACAATTTAATCTCTCTTTTGCTTCAATTCCCTGTCTGTACGATGGCTATTAGCCACCTTATCCGTTTAGCCTGCGGGAGGCTGGGGTCAGGGACGGTCTCTCGCTGTATGCCTGCACACTTTCTAGCCAAGCCGATCCCCTATTGCTGTCCAGGCAAACAAAGCAGAAATTCGCGAACACCAGGACAGCTAAAGCAGAGGGTGTGTTTCACCATTAATTGCCTGTGAGCTCTTAATGAAGCTTTTTCAGCTGGGGAGACATTCAGGACCTTCTTCTCCCGTGGGACACATGGAGGACGTTGGAGCTGGGGCTTTTTCTCACCGTGAGCCTTGCAAAACCCCCTCCCTCTGCCTCATCACTGTTCCTGTGTGACCTGTATGAGCATCATTCCTCTGAAGACCATTTCCCCTCCACTGAAGTGGCTGAAGCTGGTCAAGATGTGCAGAATTTGGTGACTTGAAGGACATGCAGCTACACAACCCATTTCCAGGGGGAACAGATTCAAAAACTTGGCTGGAGGAAAGCCAAACCTCTCCAATCTCAATCAGCAGATCAGTTTGTATTCTCTAAACAGCCCTGTCTCCTTTCTCATTCAGCTGAAGTTTCAAGGGGAACTTTATCACCAGGCAAATGAGAAGACAATCTGTTTCTGATTTTCACTCGGTCTCCATTGCCTTCCTGTCTTAATGCACTGAGGACCCACTGATGGTAAGATGAGCCTAAAATATTTAATCAGCACCTGGACACAAATACTAACAGGGAGAGGAGCTATCCCCTGCAAGAGCTGTCCAAAGAGCTGTGCTAATTCTCTGTCATTTAAGGGTCTTTGGATCCAGACCAGGAGAGCACAGGAGGAACCACAGCTTATTAGAGCCAACGCAGAGGTCAGTCACCGAGCTTTTCTGAGCCTGAGAGATGCAGGAGGCCAGACCAGAGCAACACACAGGCTCTTTCTGACCAGAAAACCTAGTGGATCGACTCTTACTGTAAGAGTCTCTGCTGCACTCCTATCAGTCCCGCGAGATGAACTTGCTCCGCTCCTGGAGGTCACCAGAGAAACAGGCAGTGGAATAGCACATGAGAACCACAGCCAGGTTTTCGAGCCCAAACTGCATCATTCACAGCAACGCATCCCATACTCCTACAGAGTTCATCCTCGCCAGGCTGGCCAGCTTTCCCGGGCTGCCTCCTCAGGTGGGCAGCCCATTGCAGGGCCCCAGAAGCCACATGTCCCTGGCCACTCTCTCAGAAAATTGTTTCCATCTCTGACGCGGGGGCGTTTGGTCTCACACAGCTGCTGCACACACAACAGAGCCCGGCACTCGACGTGTTAATGCAGATCCCTGCTGGAGCCCATTCATCGATGTTGATAGCAGTCCACGAGATTCTTAACCTCTGTCTAATACTGTCACGCTGAATAGATGGCTTGCCCTCATGTTTGCAGCTTTCACTGCCTTGTCACGTAATACCTTCAGGGGCCAGAGGCCACACCACTGCTTCTATCAATCCAGCTGCGTGCCTTGCCTTATTGCATTAGTTCTTTGCATCTCTGTCAGGCTCTGGTAGGCAGTCAAGGATGTTTACTGATATCCACCGCACAGTCAATCTCAGAGTGATCTTGGTATCTGTGACCCCTCTCCTTACAAATCACACTGGTTGAAGGCTATAATTATGGGATATAATTAGAAGTGGAGTTGCATTTAATGGAGGCAGCGACGTGTCAAGCACCCCAAGAGTCCACCAAGCTGCAGGCTATGATTTCCCTGCGCTCCCCTCTGCTGCTGCTGCTGTTCTGGAGCACATCAAATGCCTGTTGCACTGAGGATGACCTAGATGCTGCTGCTGATCTTGCTTCAGATGTTGTATCTCCAGCTAATGAGTAAAGCTCTGCGCGTGCATTTAGCCCATCACTGCACCTGTGAGACCACACAGCACAGCAACAGATCATACAGGGCAATGGGCTGAATCTGCTGGCTTTCAGCTGCTGCCATGGTAGGATCTCCCCCTTTTCCAGCCATGCCTGTCCAACCCCAATGTGCAGTCAGTGCACACGCTTTCACTCCCTTCCCAGATCATGAATTCAAGCACAAACACTTACGGCCATAGATAAAAGTCCCCTGTATATGAAGGCATGGAGGATGAGCCAGTCTTGGTTGTATTCATTGCCCCAAGAGAGCGTTTGTTCTACCTCTTGACAATCATTCAGTAGCAAACAAAGTGCAGAATATCCAGGGTACCTGTGTCTTCAGAAAGAGGGAGTGTAGTCCTTAAGTCTTGATCAACCTCAGTCTTTTAAGTTCTGGTAGCTTCTAAAGCCAACCTCTTCTGGCCTATCAGCTCTACAAAAAGAAATCATTACCACAGAGCAGGAGTAAAATCCAAAGCAGAAAGGCACAGGAAGGTTCTGTGAGAAAGATGAGGACGAACAACCCAGTCGGGATATATTCCTCGTACACTGCACTGAGTGCCCAGCCCTGCATCAACAGGGCGCAGTGAAGGGCACAGCAGCCTTTTGGGTCTAGTCCAGCTTTGGCTTTGCTGCTGCAGCCAACAGCAATGAGCCCTGCACTGACTGAGGTGTGAGCCCATGGCAGCCGCTGGGATGAGGGCAGCCACGGCTCTTGCAGCACCTGGGAACGAGCAGCAAGTGCTTCTGACAGCACCGCCAGAGAAGTGAAGAAGTGAAGAGCATGTTTCTAATTCAACTGGTGTGAACAGGAATTCAGTTCCCTTGCAGGCATTCGAAGGGGTGAAATTGTACCAGGAACATGTTTGGCAGCCTGGGCATGGAGCAGACGGACGTGAAGTGTTTAAGTTTCCAATGCAGCAACGAAGGGCATGCCAATACTGTTAGTTGTTTGGAAAGCTTTCAGGTTTCTTTGGAGGAAGTCAATGCAAAAAATTAAAAACACAGCACTGGCTGCACCTCCCAGTTGCATTTGTTTACTTTTGTGCCTCCAAATAAAACCCACAAAGAACGCAAGGGAAGAAACACAACCACCACTGCCAGCGAGATTCCCAAGTGCTGTCTCATCAGGAGTTTGAGCAGTTTAACCTGAAAAGGAGAACATGGCATTGGAAGAACCAACCCCAGCTAAGATGTTTCTCCAGAAACCCGACTTGCCCTCCAAGTGGAGTTCTGGAAGCAGCTTCCCAACCATCCTGTGTGATAATCCAGTTCTCCTTCCTGCATCCTGACAGAGCAGACATTGGAGAAAATGATGAGGATTTTATAGCTCTCTGCGGCAAGCAGTTAATAACTCTTTAAGGCTATAGATCTGGGCTCCACTGCAGAGCTGCAATAATTCACAATAAAATATGACTTTGCATTTATCACTCTGGCACTTCATATACACTTCCTGGTGAAACCTAGGAAAGAGGAAGAGGAGGGAGGATGATATTCCATGCGTGTGGTCAGCAGGTGCTTTCACTGAACATGGCATATGGTGGAGGATGGTGAGAGACCAACCAAGAAACACAGGCCTGGGACCTGTTAGAGGAATGGATGGAGACACTGAAAGAGGTGAGGCCTCAGCTTTGTGGGGTTTTCTTGTCCATAACCATCCCAAAAGCCCCCTTCTAAGCTCAGGCAAGGCCCCTGTAGATGCTGACCTTGTATAATACTGATAATGAAGGGCCCAAATGCCAACATAAAATAGCGTGTGCCCCCTTTTCCCTTGTGCTACCACCCCAGTGCCAGCACACAAGGAGTGCTGACATGTCCCACGTTCTGTGTGCTGATGGCCCTGTGCACCAACACAGTACCTTAGCTCGGAGTGCCTCACGGACATCCATTGCCATGTCTCCACAGAGACGCAGGAAAATGTTGTCTGTGTTCTTCAGGAAAAGAAACAAACCTGCGGCAGAGACTTGCCCTGAGAGAACCAAAGGCAGTTTGCCTGGGGCATGGCTCAGAAGCTCGTGGAGCAGACTAGCGAGCCTTGCCAAGCACGTGGCTCTGCTTCCCCTGCGGCGTTAGCATCTCCCCCCGCTGTGCAGCCCGAGCTGGGCAGGAATCAGATCCTGGTGCCTCCAAAACCCAGCTAGTCCCTGAAAGAAGAAGGAGATCACCCTCAGGGAAGGAAAAGTAAGCCAGTAAATAATTCTGGCAGGACTCTGCAGGCAGCAGCAGCTCACTCAGAACTCCCATCTGCCTGCGAGGGGAGCAGCAGTGCTCCCACACCACCCGTGTGCCGCGGGGCTGCTGGCGGCTCTGCTCCCAGGGCAGGTGCTTGCTACACGGGAGAAGCCTGCATCCACTTGTACTTCTCTGCTGGATTCCCTGTGCCTTGAGCTGTCGGTGGAAACATCGCAGACACAGCCTCTGCAAGTCTGATAGCAAAGCATGGCACAATGTAACGTGTAACGCACAGGAGATTGGTGAGAACTGGGTTTGCTCCTGGCCTTTTTATGTGGTCGCATTGCACGTGGTTTGTCCACTGCATCCCGTCCCTTGGAGGCCTTTTTATCTGCATAGATGTGATTTCCCTTTCAGTTTCTTGCACTTACACACTTCATCAGCTGACCAATGGAAGAAACGGGTCCCTGAAGCCTTCCCTGAAGAGGCCTGTAGCACCAACCCCAAGGGCCCCCAGAGCTGTGGAGCTCCCTGGCTCCCTCTCCCCCTCCTGGGCTCAGGGCAGCGGCGTCCCAGTGTTGCTGGAGAGCTCAGCCTTACGGGGGGGTGAGGATTTTGTTGTATTGCTCTAAACACTCTGGAAGTGTTTTAGCAACAGAGGCAAACAACAAACATTATCCTGTGCACAATATCGACTCAGTTAATTGGCAAGTGAGGTGTTGGACTGGCCTCCTGCTTGGCTTAAATTGTATATGCACCGAACACTGTCTCTGCTCATCACGCTGTCAGTGGGAAAGGCTCCATACAGGGTAATCACATGCTGCTGCAAACACAGCGCTCGGTAAAGCTGCAAATCAAAAGAAAATAGCAGACAAACAAAGATGGGAGATAGGAGGAGGGGTGGAGGGGGCCGAACTGGAGACCACACGCAAACCTGCAGCCCACAGCCGTAGCTGGGAGCTGAAGGGTGCACGAGGAGCTTTTTTTGGATTGATCTGAGGCACATACGGTGGCTACAGGCACAGCAGCAGACATGAACAGGAAGGAGAGAGCTGGGCAGCTGCAGGAGCGACTCTCCCATCTTTCAGCCACGGTGCCAGTGAGAGAGGGGAGAGCTGGCCCTGGGGATTGGCATCATGTTAGAAAGAGGCTGCTCTGCCACTGCCCTCTCACACAGCCCTGGGAAAGTTGCTGGTACCTCCTTTGCCACAAGTCCCCCACGGCTGAGCGTTGCCGTCCTTCCTGCTGCTTACTGCTTAAGGACCAGGTTTTCTAAGACAACACAGACCCTAAAGGATGCGTGTGTATGCCCAGAAGTATTTAAAATTGTTCTAAGCAATTATGTGCCTTACTCACTTGGGTCTTGTCCCATTTCAGTGCAGCCTCAGGCATCCCAAATGCCTCTCAAATCTGGCCCTTAGACATTCTGAGGCAGCAAATTGTCTCTTACTGTAACTATCTGTACAAATAAAACTGTCTGTGTATGCACGCACACACACATTACTGTCTCATTTTAAGGCACAAGTAAACAAAAGGCTACAGAGGTCTAAAACTAAAAGCTGTCTCCCAGGAGGGCTCTGGCTTGCAGTTATCCCGCGGGTTCTTATTGCAGGTGGGAACACACTGGCTACAAAACTGTGGGTCTGATTCTCTTCTCACTTTATACCCAGGTCACTTGAGACCTCTCCTGTTCCTCCTAGCTAGCTGGGCAGAGTCACGCCGATGGCCCCGGTGGCTGCAGACTATGCAGAAGGTTTGCTGAGTGCTCTCAGCTGCTGGACACTTCTCAGGAGCTAACGAGTCACGCAGCCACACAAACAGACCGAGGGAAGGCAAATGAGCTTGCAACCTGTTTAGCCATGAACTGGGAGAAACCAAATCAAACCCCCACAAAACCCACATGCATTAGCAGCAAGGAAGGTGGCTGTCAGAGAGGGTTAATGAACCAGCTGCTCAATTTCCTTGGAGACAGGCATTTAATTTGTAGCTGCCAGGAAATCCCACACATTTGGAGCTCACATCCTTGGTGGAAGTGGTGTCACATTGAAGAAGCACAGGGCAATCTGGCCACAGGGGACAAGTGCAGCTCTCCACGATATCAACTCCATTAAACTCGTCTCCCCCAGCCCCGTATGTGCCAGAAAGAGTAGAGAGTTCAGGGCACTGCAAATTTACACTCCCGGCTCTGACAGCCGCTTTGGTTAGGGTTTAGGCATGTTTGCTAGGGAGGCACTTGGACAAGGATGTTAGCCTTTCTGCTCAGCTCTTGCTCAGAAAGCATGACAAAGAGGGGGAAAGGATGTGGGTGAGAGCAATCCATAATGCTCGAGTCAGGCCACATGGCCAGCAGGCAAATTTAATGTACAGATTAGTTCTTCACTCAAAAGCTGCAAACTTAATTTGTTAGTACAGGACTTACTCTCTGCCTCTGTGTATACTGTGTCTAACCCCGCTTCCCGAGATCATCTGGAAAGCAGACATTTCCATTAGCAGTGCTTAAAACTCGGCTCTGTCAGCACTTCCACTCCAAGTTTGGAGGAGTTGTTTTAACTTCCCATAAAGCATCCGCTCCCAGCTGGAACGCAGCACACAAGAGGGGGAGATATATCTGCATAAGTCCCATTACCACTTAGCGTTTGTTATCTCTTGGGCCCTGTAGTTGGAAAACGCCTCCTGAGCTCAGTGCAGAAGCCAACATCCTTCCCAGATTTACTCTACAGACATTTGGCTGGGGATTTTACTTAAGGTTTAACTCGATTGGCAGACATTGTTTTTATGGGTGGCTTCTGTTTCAGCTCTAGGTTTCTGTAAAGCAAATATGAGATGCATTGGCAGAGTTTGCTGGGTGTTAATTACCAGCTACAAGCACACCCTCAAATGCAATAAGATTTTTCATTCACAATCTGGAATGGAATAGCGTTGCAAACAAAGTGCCAGGTTGTAGAAAGGGGTGTTTTTTTCATACCCGTCATCAAATTGGATGAGAGTTTGGGAGCCAGGCGGGGAGAACAGAAAAAAAAAAGGCTATTTAGCGTCAGGAGAGCAGGGAGGGATAGATTTAGGGGAACACCATGAGTCAAACTAAACACACAGCTTCATGCGTCTGAACATCTGCTGCAGAATGAGGTACATGCTGGTACCCTACCAACTCCTGTCCAGGGATACGGGAGATGCTACAAATGCACGCAGGCTCACTGCAGATGTTCTAAGATCCTGCTGTTGCTCACAGTCCTTTATCTTGTTTTGCTTCATGTTTTTCAATTTGATGAGGAACGGAGACCTGAGCTACAGCCCACAACGCATCCATTCCTCAGATTCACTGCCTGCCAGGCAGGCCAATTGGGTAGGTCACTGCCTCAGATGAACTTCTGGGTGAAGAAACAGGGAGCCCATCCACACAGGAGCAAGGTGAAAGCTCGGACTGGTTTGCAGCAGAGAGGGAGCTGCTTCAGTTCCAGGCAGAGAGAGGAAAGCAAGGCACAGCCGCAGCACTTTATCTACCAAACATCTCTGTCTCACATTAAGCTGCATTTTTGCAGAGTCTGCATCTCCCTCCCCAGGAGTCAAGGCTGGAAACATCCCTCTGAGAAATGCCCACGGAGGCAAAGAGAAGCGCAGAGATATTTCAGCATCACTGGTGGGGTCTCAAGGCTGCAGCACAATCTCCCTCTCCTCTCCCTCTTGCCCTGAAGCGCTGCATGTTGGCTGCCAGCACAGAGGGCAGCCTTTCCTTGAGATCCCTGCTGGGATGCTCAGCTTCTCCTCCCTTTGCCAGTGCCTTTACTGCTTGAGGGTAGGGATCACACTCCTCTCTGCCTCGTTTTTGGGAGGTCTCTTCCCAAGGGCAACAGGGGAGACAGGGAGAGAGGGAGAATTGGCTGTCTATATTGGTTCATGTGAAGCCTCTCAAAGCTTTTGATCAGGCTGGAGGGAATGAGATTGCCAGGGTCTTGCTCAGTACTGGGCTAAGTTGGAGGTCTTGGTGCTTCGAGCAGGATATTAATTAACCACAGCAATCAGACAGGCCACTTCAGTGCCACAGAGCATGCCACAAGCCTCTGAATAAATCCATTCCAGCCATGCGTGCAGGGTTACTCGCAAGCCCAGATAAGAATTGAACCAGTCCACTACAAGGAAGAGAAACCTTGAAGAAGAAACCCAGCAATTGCTGCTAGTCCATTAGGTGAGCCTCTGAGAGCCAGGTTTTAGAGGATGCAACTTATCTTTTTTGGAGTAGAAATCAACTCAGTCCCTGCCATCAGTGTCTGCCTCTGTGATGGGTTTTTCTTCCTGCAGCTCCAGGTATCCTGAACTTTGCTAGAGATGCTGCCTATTTTTACCCTGCCTTGGCACTTACGTTATCATTCCTGTCAGAATGAGGCCAGGCATTAAATATAACTTTCCACCAAAAACTTCCCAGATTTTGTTAATTTAGGCATTCTAGTGTGATGCCTACCACACTTAGGGGAGCACTCCGAAGGGAATGTCGCAGCCCTGCGCTGAGACCTGCCTCCTGCTGCTGAAGCAAGGGGCGGTTTCCTGCCCGCACACGGCACAGCATGTGCTATCGGGAGGGACGCTGCTGTTCCCGATGAGGACAATTGCTGCTGCCCTCACCAGTCCCACCCCTGCACCGTGTTTCAGGGGTGTCAATATATTTACGTGTCAGCAATTTGTCAGCTGCCCTGTAGCATCTGCTACAGGTAGTAAATCAATACATGGTATTAGCACAGCCCAGTACGACATCTTTTCATATTAAAACCTCTCCAGATTTCAAGGCTGAGGGACTGAGAGCTTCCAAGGAAATTCCAGGGGTCTTGTACAATACTTACCAGCCTGACAGACTAATTACCCTATAATTCACACACAATTGCAATCTATACTGGAAGCGATTACATGTAAATGACTGGGGTGACTCTCATTTCCTCTACGATTTCTTCTGAGCCTTTTTTTTTCCGGTATCAATTCCATTGAAAAAAAAAAAAAAAAGATCTTGGAAGTTATTAACACCCAAACCCACATTTCATTAAAGCTTATTTTAGGAGCTGCATGTTAAATCCACATACAGATACAAAGGCTCACAAGGCATCGCTCCTCCTGTTTAAGGTCTCAATACAAAAGCCTGCCTGCACTGCCTTCTGGGAATCATGCCAGCCCAGAGCCTGAGAAATGGTGTAGTAATAAAAATGTAACACGCTGTATCGTAAATTATACACAGGATGGGACTGAGGAGGGAGGCGGTGAGTGGATTTGTCTTTCACCCCTTGCAATAAGCTCAAACACTGCCTGAGGTCTCTTGCCACGGGAACTTGGTCTGCTCCGTCCCTGCGAGGCTCCGGGGCTGAGTCTTCCCCTCGTAACCAGGAGCAGCTTCTGCTGGAAATCCCCTCCAGAGGGAACGGAGCCAAGCACCAGCAGCTGCTTGTGACGGAGTGCTGGGAGTGCTGCTCGTCTCCCGTGCCACCTCCTGCGTGTCACCTGCAGCAGGTCCCGAGGGGAGACGCCTTGGCCCAGCAGCCCTGCTCCAGCAGCCGGCCCGGCTGAGCACCGCCGTGCACGGGCCGCACGTGGAAGCCTCCCCCCGTGTTACCCGGGGAGAAGGCTGGCAGAGCCCCCCCGCCACGCTCACGCACGCACACGCCTGCCTATTTGCAAGAGAATTGCTCAGCAGAGATAACCCAGCTGTATTCAGAAAGGAGACAATTAGAAAAGCCTGGCGAAAAGGATTTTTCTCTAAATTATTATTTACAAAATATGCCAATCCCTAGCAGCTTAATTTCATTCTTCTATTTATTTTGCAGAAAAGATGAGGCTCTAGCATAGTCAGCAGTCCTGTAATGAGGATGTTTGCTTACTCCCTCGCAAGTGGGAGAAAAGCTAAGGAGGGATTTAAGGCTCTTCCTTCTCCCTACAACTTCTCTTCCCCAGACTCTCCCAGGCTCACTCCCTCTCATTTTTTAGAGAGCAGCTTCTATATCATAGTTACAGCCATAAGGAAATCAGGAATTCTCAATATTTCAGCTATTTTGGAGGATGGAAAGGAAAATTTCTCTCCTCCTGCTTCCCAGACCGGCCCACAGCCCCCTGAACGTGCCCACACCCCTCCTCCTCTGCCTGCTGATGCAGGGGCAGCTGAGCAGACCTGCCCCGTGCATGAGGCTATGGCCTCCCACGTTGTGCATCTTCCCAGATTCCCATCCTCACATTTCCTCAAGCTCCTTGGCATTCCCATTCTGGGAAGCAATTTACTGCCTGCACCATCCACAAGTGCCCTGGGACCACAGCTGGCAGAGACCAGCCAGGAGAAACGCAGACAAACTCACCAGGAAGGAGCCTGCAGAACCTGATGCCCACGGATTGCAGTGGGATGCGAGCAGCTCATTGCAGAGTGAGTGCTGAGGCTGGAAACCACGTGCGTGTCAGTGACCCGAGGACAGGGAAACACATCATCATTTTGCTAAGGTGTGCCTGGGGCAAAGGGGGCACTAGGTCTGGCTGCGTGGTCTGACAGAGGGATGGGAAGGGTTTTTAATCAGACCTCAGCACATGGAAAGCAGAAATGGACCATATTTTTGGAAGAAAGAGAAAAGCTGTAGAAAGACAGATCTTTGGGGATACTACCCCTCTCCCAGGTGTGAGAAAGGTCATTTCTTTTTGTTTCTGAAATGTCGAACCTTTTTATTGCAGCAGCTCCTAAAAGCACCTCAGAGCTTCACTTTGAGGCAGCCATCCTCAGTGTTACTGAACTGCCCAAGGAAGGTTCCATGGAGCAAAATCTTCTGACAACTTCCAATCTTGGCTCAAATGAAAGGTTTGTGCTTTGAACACCAAACAAAAAGTGTTGCTCTCCTTGTGTCCAACAGGAGCCAGTTCCTTTATTATTATTTTTTTACTCCTGAAGTACCTCCTAACCCCGTTGCAAAGATAAAAGCAAAGACAGAGATCGGGATTTAGTGGTAACTTGGCTCTGTGGCCTCCAATGACAATCATAGACACGATGAGGAGCAGCAGCTGAGCACTCAGGCCAGGTGGCCAGCAGATACCACCACTTTCCACAGGCTGAAATATCCCTGCCCCCTGTATGTGATTCATCCTCCTGGAGCCACCCCTCTAACTCCCTGCCTTCCACTCCTGCACTCCAGGAGCCAGCCCCCAGCTGACCACCAGGACCCCTGCACCCCTGGAGCTGGGTGGCACAAAGCCCTCCCACTGGAGCGAGTTGATTGAACCAACCTGCACAGGCAGCCTTCAGGATACTGGGATTTAATATTTTTGTTCTTTTTATAATCATGCCCTCGGTTTATTCACTTGAGAAACACGGAAAGACAAAGCAATAAGACAAGCTGCTTGAGGAACCGGTCACATCCTGACTCGTTACGTTGTCCTGCTTTGGTTTTTATGCACTGCAGCTCTGTTCTTTCATGTCCATCTTAAAATGCTTGTGCTGAATCTCTATTAAAAAGCATCAGCTCTAAATGGAGCATTAGGAGAAAAGCTGCTGCCTGCAGCTGGCAGGGACTGCAGCCCGGCTTGTCTCTGCCTGCAGGGTCTGTGCCTGCTCCTCTGGTGGACAGAAATCCCTGCAGCCTGGCATGGAAGAGCTTCTGGAAGGGAGCAGGTGGATGGCAGTTTGGGATGAGCTGGCACCCAGAAGTCAAAGGGGGTGGATCAGATAAATGCAGCATCTAACGAGGGAGAAGTGAAGGACGGAAGGCAACTCGAGCGCATCTCACCTCCAGCAACTTGGGAAAGGCTCTTCCAGACCTCCACTTCCCATGCTGGTAATGGAAGGGAATGGTAATTCTCCCGCCTTCTCAGGAGGTTACAGGAAAGCTATCTTGCATCATGATAGTGGAATTGGTTTCAGTTCCTGCTTTTATATCTCCCCTGCAGGAAGGGCGTTCTGCACTGTTTTTTGCAATATTCACACCACATAATTTTCCATGAAAAGGGTGTTTTTTTTGCTCAAGGCTCCTTTTAAGTCATTAAATCGATCAGCAGGAGCTGAATTTAAGAGCTCCACATCATTCCCTGAAGAAATCTCTCTCTAGCCTAGATGTCAAACACCTATGGTGAGTGGTACAAACACCCCTTCCCTCTCAGTGGCACCCATCTGCTTCAGGTGGAAGGAGAACGCAGAGCAGAAATGCCGAGCTGTTCTGCAGACCCATGCTGCATGGCGGGATGGGTTTCCCCACACAAGGATTATTTTTCCCCAAGACAAAAGAGTTGGGGAAGCAGCCCCACGATCTGGTAAGAAACGAGAATCAGCCCTGCCTGCTTGGACTGGGATTGCTCTTCACAAGCACTGTAGGGGCCTGGCAATTACAACTAAAGGCAAATCCCCTAGCGTGGGCAAGGCTTTGCACGCTGCCCAGCGATGCCAGCAGGGCAGGGCCAGCCCTGGTGTTCACCTGGTCCTTCCCCGTGCTGCAGAGGAGGCTGCTGGCTGCTGCTGGCATGCAGCAGGCACCCAGGGAGGCCGTTGCAGCTGCTCGGCAAGGCAGAGCCACACCACATCCGAGCTCAGGACGGACGTGAGGAAAGAAACTGTCTCCTGCTGCAGCGGCAGTAAAAGTCCTTCGTAATTGTTAAAGCCAGACGGAAACTAATTTTTCTCTTTTTTTTTTTTTTTTTTTTACAGCCTCTCATCCTCTCCCCTTCTTCCCTGGCTGGTAAAAGACTACAAGACTGAGAAAAGCCAATTGCAATTAAATGTTTCACTCCTAAATGAACGGCTTGGTTTGTAAACAACAATAGCGACAAAAAAAAAAATGCAGCTCTCAGCAAAAGCAGCCCAGCTTTCTTTGCAAAATATCCCAGGTCTCCAACGAGAAAATTGCTCATCCCAACATCATTCTGAACTCTCCGGGGGTGCTCCTTTGCCCCTCCAACCCCTCATCACCCCAGATTTAGAGCCTGTCAAAGGTAGTATGAAGAAGTGGATGAGGCACGGAGACACACTAGCCTGGAAGCTGTTCTTCTGTAAAAGCACTGCAAACCTGCTCCTTTAGATAAATAAATAGCACGTCCCCTGTGAGACATCATCTGCAAAGCACTATCGTACGATGCCTCCACAGTCATAATTCCCCATGTCCTTATTGCCCGACAGCCTCCATAAAGAGCCGGCAGGTTTATGTGCCACTTAAAACCAACCTATTACCAGCAGCAAACTTCTTTCAACAAGTTCCTGTGTGCTTTGACTCAAAAGCAAAAGAATCGCATCCCAGTGTGACGAGTCAGCACTGCTCAGGCACCCTGCTAGGTCCCCTGAGACAGGGGGTTACCGGTCCCCGAAGGCAGCGTGAGCCTCCAGCGCTGTGGCTTGGGGCAGTCACACAGAGCTGAGTACAGTTACACTGGAAGATCGAACCCAGCACGCACAATTTATATACTGCAAGACATAAATGATGCTTCCCTATAGGCTATGCATGAAGGGAAGCAGGTTTTCTGGAGATGGAAACAGACACTGCTATCAATGCGGTAAATGGATGTTGCATCCCTCCAGGATTTGATTCAGTGGGTACGTTCAGGGACTGCTGTGTCTGAGGGCCACGAGGGATGCCTGTGTGGTTTGCAGCCCTACAGACACAGGTTTCAACCTTTGGCTGGGATGTAAGTGGAGGAGCTGAACTGATTTTCATGGTTCTTTTGCAGTAGCTGGCAAATACAAGCAGGTCCTGCAATATGCAGGGATCTCTGAACAGGAAGGGGAAAAGGAACCTCGAATCTCCTGAACCTTTCCAGCCTTCCCGTATGTATTTCTGCAGTCAAACATGGTGGTTTTTATTTTAAGGTACTGAGATACATTTTTTTCCTGACAACTGAAATTAAAACACAAAACACAGGGGCAAGCCAGTCGCCCCAAACTGTCCCATCTGCTTCATGATCAGATTTTATGTGACGAAGGCTAACGTATTTGTTTCATTTTCAAAGAGCATATGGTTTGATTTTTAAAAGCTCAGCCACTCACCACCAGGGCCAGCCTTCCAGGAAAACCTGATGCACAGCAGCTCCTCTGGTGACACATGGGAGTTTTTGAAAGAGCTCAGCACCCAAGCTGCCCATCTGAAGTCCCTGGAAAAGCTGTCCTTGCTTGGGAGAGCTGAACAACAGAGAAGCAAGCTGCCTGCTGTGGGAATGTAATCCATCTACCTAAAAGCAAGGAAGACTTTAAACCACAAGAAAAAAAAAGTCAAAAATACAATAAAACAGAAAGGGGAGGAAAAAGAAAGGCATGAAAGGGTTGAATAAATTTCCCCTTTGGTTTTAGACTACTAACACCATAAACGCTACTGAATAAATCACCAACAGACCAGAGAGCTGAAATAATGCAGGGGAAAACCTGACTTCCCATTCATCACACTCCCCCTGACATATAATAAATGCTTCTCATTCAACCAAAATGAATTAGCATAGTCGACACAGCACGCTTACATACCCATGCCCACAGATTACTCTGTTCTTTGCTCTCTGACTGAAGCCTCCTTTCCCATTGCCTCCTGCCTTTTGCCACTTTCCTGCAGGGAAAGCAAATCAGCCTCACCTAGACCGAGGGGTCCTCGCTGCCACCAGTCCCCAGGACACCAGGGGCTCGCTGCTGGTGTCTGAGGCACCTGTAAGCCCCAGTGAGTATGA
The DNA here is from genome assembly GCF_963932015.1 of Anas acuta. NCBI lineage: Eukaryota > Metazoa > Chordata > Aves > Anseriformes > Anatidae > Anas > Anas acuta. The sequence continues at coordinate 6,502,492 of NC_088997.1, forward strand.
TCCATAAAGTCAAGTATGAAAATATAGGCCACAAGAGATGCTCGTCACCTCTTCCCCTCCCACCCTTTCTCAGGGATCTGTCAGCTTAGCGGCAGAACTGGCAATGGCATTTCAGAGCCCCATGACAGCATTTCAGAGCCCCATGACAGCATTTCAGCCCCCAGGTGGTGATGGCTCTCTGGCACACTACCTTGCAAGAGCCAAAGATGAGCCCCTCACTTGGCACCACAATATATAGGTCTAAGAGAGCCCTGAGAGGCACGAGTGTGCATCTGTGGGGTAGAATTCCCACCACACAACTCACAGGGAGCCCTGCAGACTGACCGCACGCAAGCTGCAGTCCTGGCACCAGCCTGGAAGGATGTTCAGGAGCTTGGGACACAGCAGGAGAGTTACAGGAAGCCACGTTTATCCAACAGGATGGCACCTGCATGGATGTTATCACAGAAACCTTGCTTTTCTGTGATGGAAACTGGCTCCAGTCAGCATGGATCCGACTTTGGCTACAGAGGGGCAGACACCTGGGGGCAACACGATGGGCAACCTCTGTCGGCAGAGGCTCTGTCCCTGGACCACCCGTGTGCAGGCACAGGGAGTAGGGGTGCACTGGGAAGTGTCCCTCTGGTCTCTGCATGGCCAAAGCCAAAGGAGAGAGCCTGTGCTGGGAAACGAGCCCAGTCCACAGCAAACTGCACGTGGCAGGGGCAGGTGGGGGGCAGCCATGGGCTGAACTCACAGGGCCACAGTAAAGCCAAGTGGGAACAACCTTTGGTGACGCTTTTTAGGTTTGAAAACACCACTGGAGGATTAAAGACACTTCAGGAGGAAATCTCATGCCAGGTCTGAGTGATTGCCCAGAGTAAGGCTAGAGTGATGTGAAAATGGGTGATAAATATTAAGAGACGGAGATGAGAGACGTTTAATGGAACGTCTGACAAAACCTTAATTAGAGTCTTGTATATACTCTGAGAAAATATATTTAGCCGATAGCAGCACTGGGGGTTTGAAGCTTTCTACAATGTGCTTAGGTTTAAAATAAACATTTATTTTAAGCACAAGTAAGTCATTCAACTAGCTAGTTTAAAGTCAAGGTAGGTGAACAGCTAACAGTAAATGATCTACTACATGCATTTATTCAAGCTTCTTTTTAGCCTGGATTTCCTAAGGGGGGGAAAAAAGAAGAAAAAGAAAAAAGGAAAGCAGTCTGTTATTGCTTTGTGTTAGTCATTTCCTCCTAATAACTCTTGAATCTCCTGGCCAATTTCTCAGATTCACCACAGGAATAAAGGGCTTGGAAATGCTACATTCCTCCAAGAGTGCTGGAAACGAGTGGCTGATGATCCCCACTCATGGAACAGCTGCTAGAAAATCCAGATCAGACGCTCTCAGGTTTCTTACTCATCTTTGCTTGTTTATAACTCTCCTGAATCCTAACACAAATAGCTGCTCCCACAGAAAGGCCAGCACTGATCCTAGATGAATTGGGTCAAGATGTTATTTTCATTACGGTTTCTCATGGCTCCTTCCCCTCCTCGCGCTTGAATATTTAAAGCCAGCAGCTCCTAGGAGTGATCCTTGACTCCAATATTTCCCACATACCCAAATACTTTCCCCCAACAACCTTTGCTGTAAATTATCCATACCGCTAGCTCTCCCCATCACAGCCTCTGCAGAGAAAAAGGAGGGAGCTCTGCATGTAACTGGTCCCTGCTCTGAATCACGGGGTCGGATTTGTCTCTTTAATAGCAGACAGCAGTATCAACTGGTTCGTATAATGGCTTCATCAGCTCCTCACCCATCCCTGCCTCTGAAATGACCCACAGTGCGGTCCATGTCACGACAGTGGATGTGGGATCTCCCTCAAAGAGCAGTCAGCCAAAGGAGCCAGGCTCCACTCTGGGCAAAAAAAAAATGCCCTCAATAATTTATTGCCCTGGATGAATTCATCTCCTGGAAGGATGAGCAAGGGCTTTGGGGTGCAAGTGCCCACTCCTGTAATGTTGAGCATGGGCAAGAAGTGCTGGGAAGGACTTGAGAGACATCTTGTCCGTTCCCCTTGCTCCAAGGCAGGAGTCTAACACCTCACTTGTTTCTGTCAGAGCTGTCTATTCTGTTCTAAAATACCTCTGGTGACAGAGCTGCCACAGCGCCCTTATGTGTCCTCGTCCTGTCATTCACAGTGTCACCTGCTGCCAGGGTCCTGTAAGACTAACGGTGTTTGTCCTAGGGAATGAGTCAATCCATGATGGGGTTTTCAATCCTCTGATGTGTCAGGAAAGGTCACACTCAATTCGTCGGCCCATGCTGCTCCATCTATGATTTCCTCCATGCTATGAGCTCTCAGAGCCCAACCATATCCACCATGGGCCCCAACTACTCCTTTTTGGTTCCCTCCAGACTTTCAGGGCTTTTATGGATGCCTGGAGAGACCACCGTGCTCCTCTGCACACAACCAAAGCAGCTAAGGCAAGGAATTCCCTTCTCTCCTTCCCCGCAAAGCCTCTCACCCAGCCCCTTGATGCAACAGGTTTTGCAAGAGGTCCTCCCAAAGCTCAGGGCCTGGGGAGATGCCCAGGGCACTCAGCCACACGCTGGTGTTCAGTGGGGCCACCAGCAGCACAGGCAGCTCGGGAGTGCGGAGAGCTTGGGATTGATTGCGTTGTCACCTTTGCCTACTGCTCCTTGGTTGCCAACCAGCAGAAGGGATGTCCTGCTTTGCATAATGCTTGTACTGCGAATATTATTAACCTCATATATCACCGGGGAGTGCACACAGCTCCCGTTTGCAGGGAGCACTAGGGCCAGCCCTATTCAATCTACTTCGATAAACAGCAACAAGGACCATTTAATAAGCAGGAGGCAGCTGGTGTCTTCAGAGGTTAGGCTTTTGTGTTGATTTTTTTCTCTTTTACGAAAGACAAATAGGCCCAGGAAATTTTTTGCTCTGGATTTACATCTTGTCGACCTCTCATAAACTAAGCAGGGTCAAGCATTGGTCAGTACTTGGGCGGGAGATCTCAAGGGAAAACAAAATCCACAGTACATTAGGAAGAGAAATGCTTGTGACTTGGCTTCTCAGTGAGTAATGCTACACTCCTTGAGCCAACGCTGAATCCCCATCGCAGGCAGGGCTAAGAAGGCAATCACAGCTGCAGAAGGCTCCTTCCTCCTATGGGACATGAGGGCGGGCTGGGCTGGCACCTTCAAAGGAACCAAAGGGAGGAACCAGAATTACACGACAGTCAAGCCTCCTTTGAGGGTCTGTACGAAAATATCAGCCCCGATCATAAAACCTTCTGTCTCTTTCCAACAGCAGGTATTAGCTGAGGGATAACTGTTTAATGCCTCAAGGAAAATGCATTCTAGTCTGCTTCCTCCTCTAAATCCGGGCAGCAAATCTGTTTGAATTCAGTATGTTTGCTCCCCCTACTGAACTGTCCCACACACTCAATGTGTGTTTTTCAACAGTTCCCCAACTACCTCTCCTGCACTGGCTGCATTTCCCTGGTGAGTAAAACGATTTCTATGTTCAGTAGCCTGTAAAGCACTTCAAAATCTTTCAGATGAAAGGCCCTCATTGAAAAGTGTATAATAAGATTTCATTATTGTATCATTTATTCTCATTATCGCTAATAGCAGTGGTTGTATAAAATGTTCTTCCTGTGATCAGGACTGACTACCTAGCAAACAGCCCAGCCTGCAGAAGCTAAGGACAAAGAAGGCATCGGGGAATAGGCATCCAGAGTTCACTTGGCTGTTTGCAGCCCATACATCCTCTCCGCTTCTTTGAAGATTTTAATTAGAAACCTACAGAACAGTGTTGCTGGACCTGGGAGAGATCCAGAGGTATAAAGGACAACAAGCAAACTGCGAGCCTCCCTTCGTCACAGGCGTAAGGCTTTTTAGAACTGAAACGCACGAGGTGCTCACAAAGGGGGCTAGAGACCAAGCAGTGCTGAGGTCTGGGGACACGCGGTGTGCTTGGCAAGGAAAAGGGGAAGGTTTGGATAAAGCAGACTGTGTTTTCAGGGGACAGGTTGCCAACAGGCCCTGCAATGAGCAAACAGGCTATCTACCCTCTCGGGGGGCTAGGAAGGCGGGGGGACAGTGTTTCAGAGGGAACTTGAGGGTGTACGAAAAAGAAGATTCCTGATTTAGCATCTCAAACAGACCAGAAAGAAAACTGGGGAACAAAGCGTGGAGAGGAAATGCAAAAAGAAAAGAGGTGTGAAAGAGAATGAAAAGCACTGCTAACTCGGTCTGACCTAGGCAGCAGTGTTCAAAGCTGTAGAACTCATTGCCCTAAATAAATAAATGAACTAAGGGTAGGATTTATAAGCAAGAGAGATACAAGGAACAGCTGGTCGAAAGGCGTTCAGATGGGTAATGGAAAGTATTTACAATGTTGGCCAAGCAACTTGACAGGCAAGAGAAGCCTAGTTATCAGTTAGGGCAAGAAATAAAAGAGGTGACAGCTGTAAGATCTCCTACTGCCTAGAGAGCTTGAGAATGAGGGATTTCTGCACCACTCCTGCTCTTCCCCTGCGTGCCCCAGATGCTGTAACTTCGGTGACCTGTATTTCCATTCAGACACCGGAGCCTTACACGTCAAATGGTGCAGTGACAAAGAAGAGAACTTCTTCATCCAGGGGCTGCAGAAGCAGATGGGCAGGATGGCAACTCGGACCTCTGTCATTGCAGGGTGATGAAGACCAGTAAAAAGCAATTAGGGCTGGATTTGATGCTGAAGCCTGGGGACCCTTCAGGCAGTTAAAATGTTTGGAGATAATCCAGTATGAATGGAGAAGCCACTCTGCAGATTGAAGGGTAAAAAAGACAGGACACTTGACAGCATGTCCAAGGGCACAATAAACAGACAAGAGCGGTTCTGTGGAACAGCATATTTAGTGAGATCAACAGGAAAACTAATATCCAATTTCACTAGTTGCTGAAAATTTGTTTTACTTGAAAATTAAGTGGTAGCAAAGAGCTTGGGTTGTGTTTTTGTTCCAGGTCATTATCTCCAAATGAAAGAGGAAACCATCAGACTTAGGCTTGGGTGGTGCAGGGATTTCTTATCAATTTCCCCTTCACCAGAATCATTCAAAGACCCACTTTCAAGGCTTAGCTCCAGCTCAAGTAGCCAGATGAAAGGCACCATTTACAAGGCATCCCCACTGTTACCCAGATAAGATCTGGTTCTCAGGGACTCGGAGAAAGTGGAGGATGCTGGCAGGTGTCCTCCTTCCAGCGTGACAGATCTGAGCACCCTAATGGAAATATAAAAAAAAATATTCTCAAGGTGTCAGAGCTGTTCATCAGAACTGCTCTGATTATCTAGCATTACTGAACAGCAGCTACTTTGTCCCTTTGATCACGCCTGGTCTTCAAGTCATGGATGAATTAAATTTTTAATAGCCTGTGTGACAGCTCAGGACAGCTGTTGTGTCAAAATGGTCCTGAAGGCCCCCGTATACCTCGGAGCAGTCAGCAGATACAGGGCTGCAGCAGTGGGGAGTTAGCAGCATCCTTGGCTCATCTCCAGAGAACTGCAGCCAAAAGCTGTGCAGCTGGAAGAAGCACGACCTTGCAGCCCCAGAGATGGATCTAAGCAGAACAGGAAGATTTTAACCCCAGGACTTGTGTTTTTCCAGAATGCACAGTATTATTTTCTGGACTGATACACTGCCAAAAGGAGTTCTTGCAAGACTCGCCCAGTATTTCTTCCATCATGCGTGTCTCCATACAGTCCTGGACCATGTGAGCTCAGGGCCACCAGAAACAATTTCAAGGCTGTAAGTCACACGGAAGAACCAGCACGGTGCCTAAATCCCTACTCACACATGAAGAAACGCTGCACTGCACAAGCAAAAAACCACCCTGCTTTGTGCAAGCAAGGAATTGTCTGGCTTATACTGCTAACTCTGCTCCATAGGCACACCACACGTTGGAAATGTCTGGTGCTGAACCTTCGATGTTGAGCCTTGGGGTGCTGAGCTTTGGGGAAGTCCAAGGGAAGAAAGCACAGGTGGTTGGGGAGGATTTGTGAAGCTGACAATCTCCTGAAATCCCTTCAGTACCTGCTGCTTGACAGCTCTGCGATTCTGAATATGGTTTTCTGGCTCACCCTCAAAAACTGAATAAATGACAGTGACTTTGGTTACAAAACAGCAGCTCTTTAATTGCAACAAGGGCCCCTGCTAATTTAGCAGAAACCTTTTTAGCTCATATAACTGCTCTGCTAATGAAATCAGAGCCATCACCACTTCTGGCTCCCCATGGTAAAACCTCTGTCCTTTCCAGGGAGTGAATCTCACCATAGCTTCAGACAGAAGTTTTAATGGGCTTTAGCAGCCTTCGAGAGAAAGCGCTTGAAGGACAAAATAAATCATCTGTCTTACTGTACTGTCATAAAATCCCCCTTCCCCTTAATATTCTTCTTGCATCACCTTCTAGTTCTGCCACCATCCCTCCTTCAAAGCTCAGACTTAACTTGGAAAAGCATATCTAGCCAAGCGGAACAATAAAGACCCCCAAAGTTTCCGTATTTCAGGTGCAGGATTCGGGAGATCAAAATAACCCCAAAGCTCTAATCAACAAACTCATCTTTCCTAATACCACGGGGTGCATTTAGCAAAACCCGCTTCCTCTCCTCATCTTAAAGCTCTGATGCTTGGGTGGCACGCTGGGTTATTTTGAATTGGCTTTGCAAAGGTTGCAGACTTTCATGACGGAGGAAGGAAGGTCTCCAGCCAACACAGAGTCAGCACAGTCAGCTGTTTAACAGTGCTCTGCAGAGGTCCTCTCCAGGACAAGTCTTCGGAAGGATCCCACTGGGCTGCTCCTAGACCTCGAGTATTGCAAGGCAAAGGAAAAGCTGCAGTTATCCTGGGTGGTCCCTGCCAGACTGTAGCAAAGGCAAGAATAAGGCAGCAAAGCCGCCTCTGCTTCCCAGCTTTTCTTCCAGCACCAACAACAGAGCTAAACTGGATCCTAAGTGTTGATTCATATTTCCAAACACTTTCTAACCATTGCGAAGAAGTGCTTAAGGGCTTGGCTGTATTTATGCTTTTGCTTGTCTTTAATAAAAGTTGTATTTATAATGCATGATTAATTATTTTGCACAAGCCTCCCTTTTATGGGAACCTGTGAAATGTAAGTGATTTTTAATACCACCTCGCAGACATGACGCCTTCTTCCCACCCCCATTACCATTAATCCACGTTGTAGAAAGATGTAACATTTGTCACTGGTTTATTATGAAGTGCAATGTTGCGAGTTATTTATGAGCTTGCTATTTATTGAAATATTTGCGGGTAGTTTTAGCACTTCAACTCTAGGGTGAGAATCAGCCATGTTTTACCCACTGCCTGGCAAAACCCGCTCCTGTTTAACCACTTCACTTCCACTCTCTGGCTGAGCCATCACAGCACTTCTCCCAGGGCTGTGTTTTAGGGCAGCCTCTCAGCCTTGTGACAGCCAAGGGACTGGACAAGCAAGCTCAATTATGTCTTGTTCTCATTAGGTGGAAGGGGATGGTTGAGAAGGTCCCAGGGGCCATAATGGACAGAAACAGGCAAGGAACGGACATATTACTGGACTGGAAAGAAGGCAGTCTGGGTGTCTAGCAGCATAGAAGTGAAGCAGCCGGCCAGACAGATCAAGCCAGTCCACTACTCAGTGCCTAATTCCCAACAAACCCAAGGAAGAGCATTAGAACATGACAAACACGCAGCGACCCTTCCCCACAGCATTCCCCTGCTCTCAGCAACCTGCCACACCGGAACTTTCCAGGTGAGAGTTTTGCATCTGTCTTTAACAGCTCTCAAGAGATTTTTCTTCCCTGGCTTTGCCCAATCCCTCCCCAAATCCACGTAAGATTTTTTTTTGCACCACGATGCCCTGATGGCAAGGAGTACCACAGCTTAAATTCCACATTGCATAAGTATTTGCTTTTGCTTGGTTTGACCCTACCATCACCTCTTTTCACTTGATGCCTCCCTGTATATCTCAAAGTGCCTCTGTACCCTAAGTCCAACAGGACAATCCTCACCTCCATTCAAGCCTAAAGCTGCTGGATATGTCAAACAGATGAAGAAGGAGGGTATGACGTGATGATCAGGAGACAGCAGTAACAGCAGTCAAAGAGCATCTGTAGGCCCCAGCGTTCCTGCCACTGTAGATCGACTCTCTCCCAGCCCATGCTCTGTTCTGACCTGGGTCTGCTTTGTGCCTAATTGCAAGAGAGCCCCTAAAACTGCTGTGACTTGTTTCTCATGCCTAGCTGGGATCTCTGTCAGCTCCTGGCTAGCACAACCCAGGAGATCAAGAGGCCAGGAAGCCCTAAGTGGTCTGTACAGAGCCACTCTCAGGAGAATGTCAGTGCTGCTTGGCCCCAGTTGCTGTGTCTGTCTCTGTTGGGAGCAGTACAACGTGGGGAATCAAATTTAAGGCACAAACCTGGAATAAAATTGTTCTGTGGCAGCCTAGCCCCATGTCTGAAAGTACGCACTGAATTTAACTAGATGTGAATGCAATGTCATTGCTGGGGGCCTTGGTTAAAGTAGCTGACCTCTATGTTTTCAGCTATTGCTTCTTAAAAGCTTAGGGTAGCTTGGCTATGCCAGCAGTGAGCATGCTCATATGGCCATAGTCTTAACCTCTATTGCCCTTCTCGGCTTCCCACTTCAGCACAAAAATGAAAAGTGCAAGACCTAGAGCGCTTACCCCACCCCAACCAGTCCCATGTGAACAAGAAGAACCAAAAACGTACTTCTGACACCTCGTGAAACTCTGTCTTCTGCTCTGAACGTGCCCTGCCCTCTTTCATCACCCATCTGACCTTAGCATTGAAGGATTAACACTTCAGGAAAATGGCCACATAGGAAAATCCAGAGCAACACTAATCACTGCTTCTTTTCAATAGCCCAAATAATACATAACTGTAGTGTACAGCAAACAGCTGCTCCAGCCAGAACAGCTAGTCCTAGGAAGGCAGTCCCTGTTTTTTATTCCTCTATACTGCATATTGTTTCAATAAGAGAAAAGAGAGAACAGGAACCAGCACACAGCACTGTGGCTGTTTATAAAGGAATACAAATGAATCCCTTTCATGTAAAAGTGCAGAAAAAAAAAAAGAAAAAAAAAGAAAACATATAGAAGTGTTTGGCTGCTGGGTTTAGACATGCGAGCCCTGGACAATTAACCAGTCAGTTACCCTGCACCATCCAAGCCACACTCATCATCTACAGAGACACCCCTAGACTATGACAAACAGGGAACGAACTCCTGTTACTCCATGACGAATGGAAGAAATTCATCAAAGCTCGCACTGCCAACAAAGTGTGCTGTGCAAAGAGACCTCATGCTTACGGCTGAATGCTCAAAAGACAACTGTCAACTTACGGACATGGCTCTGAGACCGACCATGAGCTCAGGTCCCCAGTCACACAGCAGATGGTGGTCAGCCAGAAGCAGCTCAGCAGAAAACGTCATGGAAAGCAGAACATTGCCTTTACCGAGCTCAGGGACAGGGTTTCTGGTTTGCCGTTTGCTTTTTAGCAATTGCAGCTACCAAAGTTGTCAGTTTGCAGCACCTGAAATGTCTCGCTGAAAACTGTTTACAACACTTAGCACTTTGTGCTGAGATCACTTGCTGCAATGAAAGCCTGTATTTCATTGAAAAGAGCAGCACTTTGCAGGCACAGATTTATTTTGCTCCAACACTCAGAGCTCCCTGGCGCTAGCTGGATACAGAGATGCTGCACAGGTACGCAGTTTGCTGCAGGTAGAGCATTTGAAGAGTGTGAATTAGAGGGACACCAAGTATATATGAAATGTTTAGCAGCCAGATGGAAGGCATTTCCTCTTGTTCCATACATTTTTATTCTAATCCTGCTCTCTGTGTACATGTTTCTGTTTTGCTACCTACAGTCAGATTTCTCTACAATACCTTTTCCAGCAGAAAACACTATTTCATCAGAATAAGCCAACTTGATTTTGACAAAATTTCCATGTTTTATGAGCAGTCTGCTCATTGAAAGCATTTTCTAAAAATCAAAACAAATCTTGGAACTTTGAGGTTTGCCTTACAGCTCTTGATTATAAATAATTTGGGGGGTAAGGAACCACACTCCTACTGCATTTGGAGAGCAAAGCACAGTCACCCGTAATTTCTGAACACTAAATGCTCTGAAATGCTGTGGCAGGGCATTTTGATATGGCTCAGTGATTGCTCCAAAAAGAAAGTGAGACAGAAAATCACTCAGGGTCTTTTAACTAGCTTTTAGCAGACCTGTTCCCACTTGTTCCAGCTGTTTCCAAGACCCCCTTCAAAGGGTCAAACGGGATGAAACCTTCACTCACTAGTATTTTATACTGCACCACGCACCAGGCCTGATTCTGCTGATGTAAAGCCAAGGTAATTTTAAATCATCAGAGCTAGTACAGATCTACCAGGGCATGAATGAAGAAAGAAGACTTTTGATTCTGGCTCTGACAGCAGAGCCTCCAGTTGGGGTTGAGTAAAGCAAGGGTTTTCCACGGTGAAAGTAAGGGTCAGCTTCTCTGCACCAAAAGGTGGGTGTCAGTCCTGCTTCCGCTGTTCCATCGCAGTCACTTTTTCTGTCACACCGTGTCTCAGTTTCCCTCCACATCACAGCTCACTGCCCTAAGCACTGCCCCAGCTTGCTGGTGTAGCTCCCAAGCCAAATCACCAGCTCCAGGGGTTCTTTCCCCATTTCTCCTAGGAGCCCAAGTGGAGAGGCAGGACAGGCAGCCAGGCACACTGCCACACTTCAGAGCTTCGGAGATATTTTTTTGCCAGCCAAGGACAGACTGTATTATTTAGGAGCTGGTCAGACTGGGGTGATGGGGTGAACAGCTTTGCAAAGAACAAACAGGATAATAAACCCATCTTAATGCCTATAAAGGAACACAATCTGACCTTATCTATATGCAAATTGTGGTGCCTTCTTCCTCCTCTTTGAGGGCGGGTAAGCTGGCTATAATGTGCCTGGTAACACCAGTGCATTTGCATTCCACCAGATGCTGTTACGAACTTCTCTCTGCTTTGTTCAGTGACTTAGGCTGTACTTAAAAAAACATAGAAAAAAAAATCACAAAACAGTCCCTTCTGATTAGAAAGCAGTTCCATTTGGCTGCCACCTGTTACAGATTCACCAGAGCCTCAGGAAACTTTCAGACACCAGTTCCCACACCCTTTATCAGCAGCATTTGCCTCCTTGTTCTTTGTCACCGAGCTGTATTTGCATGGAAACCAGCCTCTGGTGCTGAGGAATCCATCTGTTCCTGCTGTTCCCTCCTCACCTGAAAAGTCAGGCAGCCCTGCTTACAGTGTCTTGGGTGCCTGTGAGTTAAAAACACCTGAGAAGTTAGAGACTGGGAGGGGAAAAAAAAAAAAAAAAAAAAGAAAAAAGAAAAAAGCAAAAGCGAACACTGGATCTGCCCGTACCAACTACTATTTGTTCCACGATTCTGCAGAAATCAGCGTATTCACATCGGCATATGCTTATCAACCCACAGTAAAATCCATTTCCTTCATACCTCCGCATAGTTCCCTTGCACACCGCCACTTTCCTAATTTATCTGAAGCTACTCAAGCTCCTGCTGAGGGCCCATTGCCCTGTCCCAAACACCACTAGGGCTGTAATCGTGCTTGCTCCTATCTCAAGCAGCCTGCAGTTACATTAAGTTTGGATGAACTTCCAAATCCAAGGCATTCTGCTCCTCCAATGCCTGACACCAGTCTTAGGCACTGGTCCACAGTTTTCAGGGGAAGAAATTAAAGACAAAGAGTAGCTACATTTTTGGAAGAAAAAATAATAATAATAATATTGTTTTTATGCAAATAGCCTTAAACTTCGGATAGGGGCAAGAGAAAAAAAGGGGGAAAAATCCATTTAAAAACCTTTCTGCCTCTATTCTTTTTTCCTCTTTATGTTTTCAATGTGGCTTTAGTGGCTCTTTAAAGATGTACTACAAAGCTTTTAATAAAAGCCAGAATGAAAGGCAGAATCCTCTTTAAGATCCTAAATCAGTCTTGCAATACGTGTCTAGACTCACACGTTGCTAATACATTAACTTTTTAGGAGTGAGATATTGTAACACCCAGTAATCCCTTCAGCTTCTGCTAAATTCCCTGTCAAGAAAGCTGTGTGTTTCTGTTTAGATGGGAAGCAGCAACATTAACAATGACCCCTTCCAGAGAACATTTAATAGGCAAGTAGATCACTCAAAGTACATTTCATTTCTGCCTCTCATTCATTTAGCAGTCCTTTCCACCACTCTGTGAGCACTGAGGGTATGATTGCCTTGCATCAAGCAACCACTGCACTTGCTGAACAAAATATACAGGAGTTTGGTCCTAACGTTGGGAGCAATATGCTGGTTTTGGCATTGATCCCACCGAATCCAGGGTTACACTTTTACAGCAATAGCCGCTCCATCTCCACCAAGCACTAGCAATTTCCTCTGGTCACAACTACCCAGTTTCTCTTCCCCAGGAATTCAATTTTCCGTGCTGTTGGCTTCAAAAACGTGAGTGCAAGCAAGCTCCTGTCAGCCACAGTAAGCATGTGCTTCTACAGCTTGCAGTTATGAGTCACAGATTTTTGCGTGAGACAGAAATTTGAGGTTTGCTTCCTGGCCTAAATGTGGCATCTACAAGTTGTCCACTGAGCAAAGGTAACAAGCAAGCTCTAAGTGAAGTGGAGCTTTTTTTCTTTAAAAATCCAACGTTCCTTAGTCCCAAGCAGTGGCCTTACTGCATCTATTTTCGGTGGAGACGCTAACCCGCTGATTCTTTGACTGGAGAATGCCAAGGGCAAAAACAACAGGTCATTGAAAAATCACCTGGTTTGTCTGGAGCTACAAAAATAAGCCGGTTTTGAACTCAGATCTCCTGAGACCCAGCTCCGTGCCCTGCCTCCCCATCTCCTGCGCAACCACAGGCAAATCACTTCATCTCACCCAGCTGCGAAGTGAGGATAAGAAGTGCTTTGTTCACCCAGGCTTGTTTGACTTTGCTGTGCAGACTGCAGGCCCTGCAGGGTGCGAGCTCTCTATCTTCCCACGTATGTAGAACAGCCATTTTTTGAAATAACCAGCCAATGCACCACATGAATTTGTGAGCCCCAAAGATGTGAGAGAGAGGTATTTGGAAACACAACAGAGCAAGTGTGTTGCTATCCTGTGATGCTTGCAGCCTTTGGATGCAGAATCAGCTTCTAACCTGCACAATGCTGCGAGCAACTGCCCCAGCAGTCACAAACCTCAGGAGCCTCAGGCAAGCTGCAGCTAAATTTAGATCCTCTCTTCCGTGCTTCAGCTGGAGTTTTCACAGATAGATTATATTCCCCCAGTGCAGTCAGTGTGCTCAGAGGGATCCCTTGTTTCTCTAGTTAGTTATTACCCTCCTGCAGGGAGAAGGGGCCCTGTTTGCACTAGGAATGCCAGACAAGCTGTTCTGAGCAAAACGCTGAATGCCAAGTCTCTTCATCAATGTGTCAAGGCTAGAAACTCCTCTGAGTGACAGGGACTCTGAGGAACCACACACAGTAGTCACCTCTGCTGCCGCTGCTGAGAGAAGCCTTTGCAGGGCAAAGGGAAGGGCCCAGGAGAGCAGAAATCCTGATCCAGCAATGGGAGAACTCCCCAGGCCCTCTGGGGTGTTGTGGAAAATTGCCTTCCCTCCCCAGGGTCACTCCAGCCATTCGTAATCCACACACACGCACAACCCAATCCTTTCCTTGAGGTCTGCCAGCAGCGCTGCTTTCTGAAGGACTCAAAATTATCAAACAAAATACTTGTCCCTTACCAGATCAGGAAAAGCTCGATGATACTGAAACATCTTTGCCCTGGGGCCACTTGATGCTTGCTTTAACTGCGTTACCCCATTAAGGATGATATGATTTAAGTCTGACTGTCTGGTTTGCATGGTGATTAATAGCAGCTGGTTAGCCATATTCCTTGGATATTAGCGGCAGAGCTTTCCTCTGTTGATTTCTCACTGCTCCTAACAAGACGAAGGACTCCAGTCTCAGCAAACAGAGAAGTCTGACTATTAGCAGAGATGAAATGGTCAGAAAAGGAAAAAGATAACCCTGAATCACGGCTAAGCAGCCAGACACCAATTAGATGCATTGCTTCTCAGGATCACCATGCACATCACTTTACCCAGGTTTGAACCTAAGCTGTGAAACAACATTTCAAAGACAATTAAAACATCATAAGCAATCATGTGTGAATACTCCTAAATGCAGCTACTAAATAAGATACAACGACAGATCAGCAACGGGAGAAATCATAGTTTAATCTAACCCTTAATGGTTGTTTATTATCTAAATGATTACCCCAATTTAGAACTAGCCACTTGTTACAGACTGGAACTATATCACAGCTTTTTCCACATTGAATTCAAGGCTCAGTGGAGATGGTATTCCACAAGTTCATGGTCAGTGAACATAGGATGGAGACTTACAGACTGAACACACTTGATCCTACTAGACCCTCCTATGCCCACTAAGTGATTTGGATGGAAGGCCACTGGTGTATCCTGAAAACTGGTTAATATCAGAGCCTCAGAGTGAAAAAGCTTCATCTGGCCCCAGGACTGCTGCAGAACTGACAGAAGCATGTAAACAAGCACTACCCGGAGGCAGAAGGGTGGCTGTCTCTGAGAGGGGACCGAAGGAGCCCAGGTTCTGTGGGATGCTGGCAATGGGTTCAAGAAGGTAAAGTAGTAGAGGAACTACTGGATGGGAGTGAGGCACATTTGTTGAAGAAACAGTGAAAAACATTCACCGGGATAGTCGGGGTACCATCAGTACAAGCTAGTACAAGCTCTCCACTCCTGGCTGGCAGATGGAAGCCCATGCAGCTGTCAGACATCTCCAACCAGTCCTACAGCCCCTGGGACAACCAGGGTGGCTTCTCTGCCCTCAGACGTATACACACAAGGCCCTACTCAGTGATGGAGTTCATTAGCTTCAATTTAGCTGCAACAAAGACATAAGCAGAGAAGCACAGCAATGGCTCTAGCAGGTCTGGCCAGTTCTGGAGTCTGCTCTCTAATTATGGCCACGAGCACGGGCCTGGGAGGGGCTATATGGTAGTGCCTCATTTTATATTAGAGCAGGTAAGGGTCAAATAGCAAAGGGTCTGATCTTACATCCAGACCCCACAGTAATAGGAGAGTAATTCAGTGGAAGAAAAAGGGCAGTGTTCACCCACCTTTCACCCTCCTCTAATATTCTCTGTCTTCCCAGACAACTCATTCTGTTCTCTCAGGGATAAGTCAACATCTTGTTCAGCTATTTTTCCTCATATTCAGCTGCCAGGGTGGACTCCTGTATTTGCAGCTAGTTCCCCTGATGGTCTGAAACTTACTCAATTACCAAATCCTTAGGTCTTGGACTCTGCTGCTTGCTTCTTCAGAGGGAACCCCATCGTTCTTCCCTCAGGGCCCCTGACCTGACACACATTTCTTCTTAGTGAAGCTCACTTCATTAACCGAGCGGTACCTAACTCCCGCTTTATTGCTTCCATCCGCTTTATTGCTTCCGTCTTCGCTTCTTTGGCTTTAAGGTTTTCTAACGCAAAGGGTTTTATCAACGCAGATAGTCTGCAGCTGATGTTAGTGCTGCAACAAAACGGTCGACTAATTGCCCAGCCATGTGGAATTAAGCTTTCCAGCTCAGACCTGTCCAGCAGTGTCTCTGCACAAAGCAAAGTCAGCTCCTCCACGTCATTATCTTGATGTTGGCCTGAGTCTGAGATGGGGGGGGCTGAGCCCTGTTGTCTGTTGGGGGAAGAAAAGTAGAAAGGAGATGCATCTCATTTGCATGAGTAACCACCCACCATGCCAGGCCAAATATTGTCATTGTTTCCACTAAAATATTCATTTGTGCTTGGAAATAAAAGATTAAATTGAGTTGCCTTTACTGTGCAGATAGAGGGAGAAGCAAATTACATTTGTTGTGTCTTCAGCAATGGATTCATGCTCCCCATGCCCCAGTGGTACACCACTAACTCATTGTTCTTGGACACAGACAGGACAAGCTGGGATGCCAAACAGTCCCAGACGGTCTGTTTTTGCAATATACCTCACATCAGAAGTCAACGGATTGTTTTCCACTCAGGTTTGTCTCCCCAAAGGAAAACAGTTAAAATGTAATGTTCTGGTTTTGTTTTGTTTTTTAATTTCAAGAGTGATTTATATTAGGGGAATAAGTCTGGAAAGGCACTAGTTTCTTTTTTATGGTCATACATCCAGGGAGCTGAGCGAGCACTGGTGCAGGCAGTGGTTGAGGCAGTGAGGCTGCTCCCACAGCCAGCAGTCCTGCACGGCAGACACCTGGAGCTGCTTCCAGGCCACTCCAGCCTGAGGGAGTCACTGTGGGGTTTGTGTATGCTGCCTTTATCCTCTCAAGCAAGTGGGTGGCATACACAGTAAAATCTCTGTCCCCATCTCCTGTTTCAGAAAGTTCAGGTACAAATGTGTGGAGGAATGGAAACTAATGTCTTGTATTTAGCACTAACTACCAGGGAGGGCTACCCACGTTATGTTTTCATTTTGTTTCCCCTCCCTTGTTAATACAGAATCCCAGTAGTCATATACTACCTACAGGGATATTCCAGACCCTAAACTGATCTAATCCATGCATCCTACATCAGTCAAGATGACCTCAGGAGGTCTCAATGGTTTGTTTCAGCCCCCTGAATTCCAAAACCCCTTCCATCAAGCTGATCACCACTACAAAAGTTGTTCAGCCTCTGCTTCCTTCCCAGAGGGGAGGTAGGTGATCTGTGTGTTTATTTGGAGTCAGAGGTTGTTTTTTTTTTGGTAGGTACATCTGACAGGCTCCAAGAGACACTCTCACTACTCAGCACAGAAGGTGGAGAACTTTGCATCAATCTTTTGGTTGTGGGGGAATTCAGCATAAATCCTAGCTTATGGCATGAGCTGTAAGATGCTCCACCTCAAGGCCAGTGTCACACGTGGCACTGTGACCCCTGCTCTTACTGTGCATATTAGCATGTCCTGCGTTGCCTTTCTAAACGGCTACTAAGAACTAAAGGACATCTGAAACTGCTGTACAGCAAGAAGCACAAGTTTGCCGGTACGTGACTTGCAATGCATTCTGACAATCACATAATTATAGCAGCAATCCATTCACCCAGCCAGAGACAAGAGGTGGAATTGTTTAAGAGAATTCTCTTGCTGAGGATTGTCGCAGCCACCCGTGATACCACAACGCGACTCCCAGAGCCAGCAGAGGGCCTGGGGGTGCTCAGGAATAGCTGCTGGTGTTCACAAACAACCAACACATCATGAAGCACGAGTGAGGGGAAGATGCCCCAAGATGAGACCCTCTCTGATGGCACTGGGCTGTCAGAGGAACGTCTCTGAGCTGAGTCCTCAACCTAGGTACCTCTTAGGAAAACAGAAGGAAAACCAGCACTTAATATAAGCTTCTAGGAGCTAAATGTCAGGTTTATTGCCAATTGTTTTTCTTGGTCTCATGTTTTCCTTCCTGCTGCACTCCCAGTATTGCTGGGAGAACTGTAACCCTTTCACTTACTGGAAAAGGTTGCTTTGCCCTTTTCCCCAGCACCTGCAGCAAGAACAAGGCAATGTAAAGCCCAAATAACTCTCTGGGCAGCCTCAGCCCATGGCCAGTTTGGAACACTCAAGATTCAGAAGACGCTTTCAGTGAAGGGAGCAGTGTGAATTGAAAGATAGGCAGGATCAACCATCAGGACATAGGGAGAAGTGACACACACCTCTATTCTGAAAGTATGAAGAACAGCATGCTGCAGTCTCTATTGGCAGAGCAGACAGACAGACTTCTGCAGTGCAGCGTGAAATGGGAAAGCTGAACATTAACATGTAGCATTTGGACACTGAGGGGACAGGATCTTCAGTTTGTCTCATCTGAAGGTTCTTAAAAGCTAAAATCTGCTTTGCAAATGACACACAAGTACAAAGTGTAGACAGGGTGACAGTCTATTGCACAGACTCCTGTGCTGCCAAAGGATCTTAGCCACTTCTCAGGGTCTTTGTTTTTTTTAGATGTGTTCTAGATACCCCAGGTGTGAGCTCAGACAACAGCAAGAAGACCGGGACTGATATGAACTTGAACATGATTCAAATTGCATGGGAGGCCAGCCTGGAAAGTAAGGGGAGAGAAAGCTGCCGAGCCGATGAACTCTGAGTAGCCCATGTTGCTAAGGAGACGCATTACAGCATCCTTTAGCTGGAATTTCCTAAGTGATGAAGGGCTCCATGCCCAGGAACATCACTGCAGCTCAGCCCAGAAGGGATATAGATACCAATAACCAAGGTCAGATCATCATCTGCCAGGCTGGAGCAGGATCTCCCAGCCAACTGGACACAGCAGAGCAAGCCTTCAGATGGCACCAAACCCAATCAAGAACACAAGTTTGTTACGGTCCCTCTGCTAGATGGCTTCAGAGCAGAATGTAGTCATATGGCATCTTCTTTAGTGCTGAAGGTCACAAGTTCAAGTCCTTGGCAGCTTGGTTATCACTCCTGGAGACAGGATGGAGATGATGGTAGAAGGGGTGTGTACAAGGCAGCACTGGCCAGATGGTGGGGCAGTTTTATGTGACATTTCCACTGGCACAGCACACTGTGAATCTGTAAGGCTTCTTCCACCTACTTCATGGCTGTACACAGCTGGTTACTAATGCTGCTGCCAGATCAGCTTCTCAGAGGATTTGCTTATCTCCTGCAGTGGATGCTTTGTGAAAGGCTGACAGCTTTTAGGATTGCAAATGGAGACTTCCAGGATGAAGACGAAAGGTAGAATCAGGCTGAAATGTTCCCCTCTTTACACAGCAACTTCAAATTTCTCCCATCAGAAGCAAGAGGTTATGGACTGACAGACAACACCCCCCTCACAAGCCTCAGTGGTGCCTCAGAGGGCAATTCTCCCAGGGGACACACCACACCTATGACCAAAGTCTGCCTCAATTGCCCCTCAGCCTGTAGTCAATATGCTCATGATTGAAAAGAGAAGCACTGGGGGACAGGGCCACTGTGTGCAACAAGTCAGCCATGAGGACATGTAGCAAAGGTTGCTTCCCATCTGACCTGTGCCGCCCTGGGCTCTCCCAGGTGAAAAACTGCTGGGCCACACTGCCTCTCTGCAGCAGTACCCAACAGCCCTGGAGAGGGGCTGGACCCCTCGTAGAGCTGCACAAACACAACAAACAGGCAGCTCTCCAAGCTGGTGGTTGCCAAACTCTGCCTCACGACTCCAAGCAGGAGACTAAACTTCCATCCGCTTTTCCTGGGCTTAGTTGGGTGCTACAGATCGCTCGCACTCCATCTCACCCCGAGATGATGCTTCAGTACACCCAGCATGGAGGCTTTGCCAGCCAAAGGGCATGAGGACTTCAGCCCTACCAATCCCTGACCCCTCCCAGATGCCTCAATCACTGACTTCCACAAGCAGAGAAGCCAACAAACCACAGGTGGGCCACAGGTGGCTGTAAAGTGCTCTGGAACTTGGCAGCTGCTAGGAAAGGAGGGTTCCCCTGGATGTCTTTAAAAAGTACTCTTAATGAGGACGGCCTCCGCATTACAAAATGCAGTATTTTCGTGTTGTTGGTTCCTATTTCATCTATTATTTACAGGAAAAGACCTATTAAAAAAAAAAAAAAAAAAAAAACGCGCTCTTCTGAACTCTTTCCATGACTGACTCAGCAATTCAGTTTTTGTGCTGGCTACTTTTTTGCTTCTCTTCTTTTTATTGCTAATTTCTTCAATTTTCCACTTAAAATCCTTATTTGCATGATAGCTCTGTCCAGCCTTAAGCAGATTTTTCCTGTCTTTGACTTTTATCTCATTTTCTTTTCTTTTTTTTTTAATTAAAACCAGCTTTTTTTTTTTAATTAAAACCAGGTCACGGAAACATTCTTTCCCCCATCTTTCTCTCCCTCCACAGAACTCCTCCCACTGTAATCCTGCTGGACCCTCTGTCAGTCTCAGCATACTGCCACCACGAGAGCAAGCCTTCAGCATGGAAAAGGTGATCCTGATGCACCCCTGGGTGCTGGCTGCTGACAGATCCCAAAGCAGATCCTAGCTGCACAGGGGTGTCTTACACTGGTCACTCCCAGAGGAACTCTGCTTTGGCTGTGACCCCGCTCCAGGTCTCATCTGAGCTGGACGGTAGTTGTAGCGTGTTGGAGTAAATCCCTTTAACACATAACAACACAAACGCTTCGTGCTCCTTTTTCACATCTGCAGGCATTTTCACATCTGCAGGACTAGACAGAATCAAACCCTCGTGGGAGAGACCTCCTAGTCCAAAAGGATGTCTATACTTCGTGGAAGGACAAATTTAACACAAGGCATGAGCCTTTCCATTTCCACTACCCATTCTGCCCTGGCACAGCCATTTAGATGACTGGGAGGAAAGCAAAATCACTGTCAGGATGGCTCAGCTGGCATTTGCTAAGATCCTAATGAGGCCCAGTTTCACGCCTACTCTGACACGGCCTAAAGTGTTGCTGCAGAGACTGTTAGCGGAAGGGAGAGTGCAAATGCCTCAGGAAAACATGTGCAAGCTGAGATGCCAGTAGCTACAAATCAAACTGGCACAAATCTGGGTAATGATACTAATTTCAAGTGAGTTGCTCCCTGTTCACATTAGAATGAGCCAGCTCATGGTAAGACTTTTTACTTTTTACAGGTAGTTGCAGAAAAATGAAGAAAGAATCTACATTGGTAATTACCTTCTTTGCCTAATCCTGGCCTGCTGTAGAGACCCACCGCATCTTGGGAAAGGAGGGAACAAAGGGTTACACAGTTCATTTATAAACTGAAGTATCAGTGGTGTTCATTCACTTGTTCCCACTCCTGAATTAGCTACTGTTTCACAGCAAGACCCATATTTTTCAGCTCCATTTAATGCTTAGCAGGATCACGTTGCATTGAGGTCACAGAAATAACTGCCATGTGTTGGAGAGGGAGACCCATGTTAGTTTTTAGTTGGCTGTCGTGTGTACCTGTATCATCCTAGCTGCTGCAGTGGAGAAAGCCACACAGACTAAAATTGATCTTGCTTTTCCAAACATCTCTGAAATCCTGCTGCTGCTGCAGCAAGATTACTACTGCTAGAACACTGGAACAGGAAAACATACAGGCATAAAGAGCAGTTAGGTCAGCACAAACATCTATGTAGCTCTCTCTGACAGCAGCCCAAAATAGGTACATGGAAAAACTGTAAGAATTAATAGCAAGTATATATATTCTTTCCCCAGATAGTCTCTCAGACCCCAACCTTTGTGGCTCAGGGACGTTCAGAGTTGGATATCACTTCCACATGTTTAGTATTCCCGAGCAGACTTCTCTTCCATTAATCAGCCTCATATCCCCTCTGCATTGTGTAAATCAGGCCACAGCAAGGAGTTCCTTGGTTAAACTACCAGTGCAAGGAACAACCTCCTCTTGTTTCTTTTGATCCCATGACCCACAACTGGATGCTTCACTTGGTGTTTTCTTGTTCAGGAAGCAGTAGTGCACATTCAGTCCCTCCCCATCCTCTCAGGCCTCTCAGGACATCCCAGACCTTTCTCTTACATGCCTGCAATCAGCAGTCTTTCGGATGCAGGTGTCCCGTCACTCCTTAACCTGAGGCCATCACAGACTTTTGATCATTTCTGTCACCCTCCTCTGAACCTCTCCCAGTTTTGCTAGATCCTTTGTGAAACTAGAAGACCAAAAATGCACAGTGCAGGTGGGCTGCCAAAGTTAACTCAGCAGTAGTTGCCACATCCCTGCTGTATACTGCAATCATTTCTAGGGCAGTGTAACAGCTCCTGATGTGTCTTTGCTGAGAAGAGAAGGTATGAAAGTGGAGGATCTCTGCCAACTGCTGCTATTCGGGAAAAGGGGATGAGCAAGATCTTCCTAAGCAAAGGCTGAAAAATCAGTGTCCCAGACACAAAATGTTCCCATGCAGTCCTGGGCCCATCCCCAGACTTCATCATTTGGTGGCAGGAGAGAAAAAAAGGAGACAGAAAAGGATTAGCTATGCTCCACAGAGTAACCAGTGTGATCCAATTAGTGGCCTGTGCTACAAACATGGCCACAGCTAAGATGTGAAGCCAATTGAACCCTGTCATCGCTCGCTTTTCCTAACAGCTGCCAGGTCTGGACTCCTCAGCACAGCTGTCCATCACTTAGTTCCCCACCAGGCACAACTGAGCGTAAAATCCTGGCCAGAAAGAGAAGCACAATCATTCAGCAGGCACCACAAGCAGCAAGGACCAGATGGACAAAACCAAGCCTTTCCTCCCACCCCCTTTCCACAGCAGACAAGTGCACACACGCTGATAGGCGGCCGTGCAACAGCGGTGCAGAGCAGGCACTTGGCTACCAGTCTCCTGTGTAGCCCACTGCCTTCAGCTCCCCCTCTCACCCTACCGCCTCTGCAGCACTTGGTGGGAAGTTGGTGTTTGGCCAAATGCGAGAGGCTCTCAGAAGAGAATCAGACGCACAGCATTATCAGCTGACATCCGCAGGCTTATCTAGTTGCTTTGTAAAGCTCCTCAACTCAGGGCAACCTCCACCTTTTTAATTTCTAAAAGCCTGATGCTAAGTAATTGTTTAATATCTCCACAGCATTCGCTCCCCTTTATCTTGGAATCCCTGCTGTAATTCACTGACGGAGCTGTCTTTTCTCTTTTCTCTTTCTCTATTCCATCGTGTATGTACTTGAATATGCTTTCATTGTAAGCAGAGATACTTGCTGCTAATTGATGCTTATTATTCCTTTTAAGCCTGTAATTGCTTTTGTCTAAATTTATTTCTTTCTCTCCCATCACCTCCCCCAAATGCCTAAAATTTGGTTTTCTCTTCTGATCAGCCCAAATCCTGGTGTTAGAAAGATTATTTGAATGTGTGCCAAAGGTTGTACTGTTGCTTTGACATATTGGCTTTTCACATCTGTGGAGTTTACTTCAACTTCTTGAATGTTTGCAGGCAAACTGGGTGGCCCGCAACTGGTAATCTCTCAACTGTCTTAATGAGGACAGATTTTAGGTGTCAGCTTCCAGGCAGACTTTAGATTAGAAAGCTACAAAGGCTCCTTAGATTATCTCATTTCTTTCTTACACAGCTAAGGATTCTGAGTCAATTCTCTCAGTGGATGACAAAACAAATGGAATAAAACCCAGTTCTGTTTAGAACTGACAGAGCACCAGTTCTTTCTGATGATCTCTGTTACTTTTTCCGCAAGCATTGCTGGACTGACCCAAAGGAGTTTCCAGCCCATCACGCCCCGGAGGACTGCTCTCCCCTTCATACACACCTTTCCAGAGCTCACCATGAAGACTATTCATATCCACCCTCACATGAGACAGGGCCACAGGCTTGTTTGGGCACCAAATCTGCACAGGGAAGAAACCTGATCAGACAGGCAACACATCATGGTCTGCCATCTCAGACTTATGCTGTTCTTGGCAGCTGATTCAAGGTACCATGAGAAATGAACCCTGCCAGCTGGCATTCACCTCTGCTGGGTAAGGGCAGTCCTGTCGCCTTCCTTTGCTCATCACCAAGCAGCAAGGACTTGCACCCAGGATACACTGCCTTAGAGTCACAAGGGAAAACAGGACTTCTATTTGGGCTGCTGAAAACATGAGAGATCTCACTTCTCACCTGCATCACCCAGTGATGTCCAGAAAGGCCAAACAGCTTTGGGAGGCAGTGCTTGTAATGCCAGCTCGAGGACTGACCACTTGTGCCATTTTTAGGAAGCTTATGTGCCTTTGTTTTCTCTTCCCCTCTTCAGCTGTGACTGCTCCAGCTGTGCTTATGCTATCTCACTCCTATAAAGTTTTACAAACCCTATGGAGGTCTCCAGCTTTGCTCCTTAGCATAGCTACCATGCTGTAAGTGCTTGTTATTTAGGGGGGGGACCTCACCAGATGCTCTGAAGCACACAAGTCATTCTTCCCAGCCTATTCGATTCCCTGCAGCCAGCATGGGAGCTGCCCCGACTGCCTGGATGGGATGTGAAGTAAAGCCTTCCTAGCAGTAAGACTCTGCTCTCCATCTGGGCTCACCTCCAGTAACTGAAAGTAAGAGGAAGGGCTGCAGAAGTTCTGGAAGGAATGGTGGAGATGATGAGCATGGGAAATCTTCGACTGGCTTTATAGGGTTGAGCTCTGAACATCTTCCATTGGGAAAGAGGGACACGGCTGAACCCATTCAGCAGTACTCCTATCTACAGCAGAGGTTTGCTATCAGAATGGTTTACTGCAGTGCTTTAAATACTTCCCTCCTGGGAACACCATCTACCTTATTTTGCTATCTCAGCACCAGGACAACACAGCCCACCCAGATCTCTGTGGGAAGGAAGCAGGAGTAACCACAATTGTGCCTGGACTTGGGTAGAACCTGGTGAGCAGCTGAATCTATGCCATTTTAGACAATCAGCCACCAGCACAGACATCATGTAAATATTCCCCACATCTCAAAGTACCAAGGAGGAACAAGAGCACTTACTATCTCACAAGAACATTTACTGCAGAGAGTTTGCTGCATTTCATTTTAAACAAGTTTCTTTTGCAGCTCTAGTGACCTGGGGAGCCCAGAATATGAACATTAACAAAAGAAACAAATAAATAACGCATTCCAATTACACCTTTAATAAGATGCAATGTGCTAGAAGTCTATGTGGATGCAACAGCAATTTCTAATTAAAAACATGTAATTAATTATTAACATGAAAAAGTTCTAGTATTATTCCAATGAGTTCAAATCCAAGTGTGCTATCAGTGTATTCAAGATAATGACTGCTAATGCTTTGGGGTGTTTTCCTGTTTATTACTATTCTTATCAAGGGAAAAGGTTATTTTTTTCAGACAGCTATACTGCCATCAATAGGAGGCCATTAGGAGTTGCTCTGATGGCAAATTATCCCCACTTGCTAAAATGACCTCCTGCACAACAATCTCATCCTTTTTTAAAGGACTGTGTCTGCCCTCTGTTCCGAGTGATACCTCCTTCAAACCCTCTCAGACTCCTTCGTGGGCTGCAGTCAACAGACCAAGGACCCTGCAGGTGGAGGAAGCCCTTTCAGCCAGCAGCATCCACTGAACAGCTCAGAGGACTCCAAGAGTAGCTGGGGGACAGGAGCTCTTCCAGCCAGCTGGTGAGACAATCACTAGCTCAAGACCAGCATGTCATGCCGAGTGAGAACTTGCTTCTTCTCAGCTACCTTTTCATGGAAAGGAAAGAAGACACCAAATTTAAACCAAGCCAAACCCAGTAAGATACAGACACCAGAGGTAAGGAAGAAGATCGGTCATGTAATCAGTAAATAAATCTGCAATTTAGGCCCGTCCACAAAGCTCCACTACCTGGCAGTAATTAGGATGTTTACCCTTGGAGTATGAATCTGGCAGCACAGAGTCAAGTAGATTCTTCTGACTTGTATAAAACGTATATGAAAAAAATAAATATGGTGGTTTTAGGATGCTAGAACAGAAAGTAGCCTCAGGAGAGGCCTGAGGCAATGAAAGTTTGGAGTAAGACATCAAGAGCTTTACGTTTAATTGTAGGGGGGCAGATTTGGCCCTCGTGAAAGTGAGCAATTTCAAACCAAAAAAGAGCATAGCTTGGTGGATCAAAGATTGCGTTGGGCTTAGGAAACCGAAGCTGATTTTTCAGCTCTCACGAGTAATCTGGCTTCTCTCTCTGCTTTTGCTCCAAGTGTAATGGAACAATGTTCTCCCTCACTATTCACACAGCACAGCGCCTGGCAGCTTGGTCCATAACATAGAGGGTATTAATAGAGGAACTACACTTCTGTATTTAGCTCCCTGTTTTGGACGGAGATGAAAATGAGCTGAACTATGAATCCAGCTAACAATGGACAAAAACTCCCTGGGTGGAACTCTGAGGGATGACAATCCTCAAAATGCCTGAAGAGTTTTCCTGCCAGCTGAACGGCTTTTCTGAAAGAAAAAGGACAGCTTTAGGGGAAAAAAAAAAAAAAAGAAAAAGAGAAACGTAAGCAGAAAGGAAGGCTGTGAGTAAAGAAGCTGAAAAAAAAAGCTGAGGGAGTCTCTTCTCCCCTTTCCTATCTAGCCTTGTAGACCAATACACACCACTAAAGAGCAAGGCAAAACTGTAGCAGCTTGCCTGGGAAAGATTAGTTGGCATAATACTTGGAAGAAGTATACTTGGAAGAAGCCTGTCAAAACTATACACAGTGAAAAAGCAGAAGTAAAGGAGGAAACTCAATGTGCCCTTTATTGATTATGGTTCTGTTCATCCTGTATCTCTACTTTTGGGGTCAGGTGGACATGCAATCTGGAGAACTCCTGGAAATGCCTTAAGCTGAGAGCTTGAGCTCACGAGGCATAAACAAGCCATCCCGAGCCTCCTTCCTTTCCTTTGGCTACGGAGGAATAACAAATCATTTGTTTTCCAGTATTTGGGTCTGAGTCTCTGGGCCAGGTTTAGCAGTGATTAATGTGAGAGTGTACATGACAACCAAAGTGCTAATGAGTAGGACTTCTAATGAACTAGCTACCCTAGCAAGCAAGTGAAGGACAATTAAAAAGCAAATGACAGGAATACGTAAGACAAAAAAAAAATGCAATCTCTGAAAAAAGCTTCCGTATCACCTCTCCTGTGATGAAGAAATATGCACAGCAGAAACATGCCAATAAAAAGAGAGATACCTGAAGGTACCCCCAAAGGGACATTACTTTAGATAAGAACATGTTTTCTATAGCAGTTCGGTATTAAGTTCATAGAAATCCAAACATTTAAACCTTTACACGTTTGCCCTCCCTAGATACTGCCAAACACATCACAAGCCTAGGTGAGCTCGATGCCCCCCCTAGGGAGCTTGCAGGGCTCACCAGTGTGCTCTAGCTCCCCAAGAAGTCTCCTAGGAAACTCTTGAAGCCTCCCAAGGGGCCCTGGACCACCCTTGTATGAACTGCAACATTCCTGGAAATCCCCAGTGCACCACTGGGTGAGCTATGGGCCTCCAGCTCACACCTAGAGGCTGCACACTGAATGCCAGCTCAGTATGGGTCATTCTAGAAACTCGTAGGGCTCACCAGTGAGACTGAATAAAACATAGGGGCACTGCCAGGCTCTCCAGTGTCTCCTATCAAAAAGTGCTCCCAATGGAAGCCTTTGGGTAAACCTAACTCCCCTGGGGAGCTTTTCCGCAACCCAACACCCAACAGGACTCTGTACTTTCTCTCTCTCCCAAGTCTTAACCTTCACCCCAATTATCAGCCTCTTCAGGCAGAGTTCACAGAATTCTCTGATTCTATGCACTGAACACTCCCCAGTGCACACTACAGGCCCCCCATCACCCTCTGCTCTATTCTGTTGCCTCCAAAGTTGTACCAGCCCCCCCCCAGCGCCCTCTAGTTCCCCCTGAACAGCTCCCAGTGCTCCCCAGTATCTTCCAGCATGTCCTGGAGTTTTCCCAGTGTAGCCTTGAGGCTTCTGACGGCCCTCTTGTGTGCTCTACCTTCTGGAAGCCTCACACGGCCTCCTTCTGTATTCTAGAGCCCCCTGAATGCTTCCCAGGACTCTCTGGTGCTCTCTAGAGTACCCTACAGACATCC
This sequence comes from Anas acuta, assembly GCF_963932015.1. Taxonomy (NCBI): domain Eukaryota; kingdom Metazoa; phylum Chordata; class Aves; order Anseriformes; family Anatidae; genus Anas; species Anas acuta. The sequence continues at coordinate 6,530,152 of NC_088997.1, forward strand.
TAATGACCCTTGGTGTGCTCTTGTGCTCCCTTGAGGTCTCCCAGTCCTCCCAGTGCACTCTATTGTCCCCTGGATGCCTCCCAGGGCCCCCCAGTACCTCCATCCCCTCACCAAAGCCTTCCAGCCCCCCTCCCAGTTAGCTCTAGTATGCCCTAGAGTCGACCAAGGACCCCGCACTGCACTCTGGAGAGCACTAGAGCCCTCCCAGTGCAACCAGAGGCCTCCCAGAGTCTCCCAGTGTAGCCTAGCACCCCCCGGTAGGCTCTCAGAGTCCCCCAGTGAGCTCTGACTCCCCATAGAGACCTCTAGAGTACCCTTTAGGGTAGAATTATGTAAAAAAGTTGCCCTTTTGGGTATTTTAGAGTGTGTAGGGACTTGCTGATTTCCACAAGCCAAGCCAATAACCTGCAAAGCAGCACAGAACCTTGCAGATCTCTAGCGCATTTTCCCTCTCGTTCTCGTCTTTTTCACTTGCTTTTTCTTGCTTTTTTCTTCTCCAATTCCAAGTCAAAGCATTTGGACACCCTGCCCTTTCTGAACATGGTGTGTCAGAAGACCTTCAAGGATAGAAAAAGGTGTTTCCTTCTGTCTGATCTATGCAGGCAGATGGACCACTCCCATCCATACCTGGACACCTCTGGGATAAGGTCAGTTAGAGCGTACCAGTGGGTGGGCACCGCTACAGTGCAGCAATCCAGCAGGCAAATGCAATGTATGATAGAGGAGCTGACCTATACCTCAGTGTAAATACAACTGAAAATAAGAAGAGAGCAACCTGTAGCAGTTGACTCTCTTAGTTAGTACTAAGAGAGGGAAAAAACATCACTTTTTTTTAAGCCAGCAAGGAAAAGTCAGACTCTGCCAAAAAAGGTGCACTGAAACTGCAGGAGAGCAAGGCTAGCTTTACACCAGCAGAAAATACAGCCAGGAACAGAGTCCAAGCCACACTAGTGGGTGTTTATAGCACGGCTACCTTTGGCTTGCTAGTGGCACTTAAACAGCAACCAGTTTGGTTTGCTTGTATTTTTGAACCTGTACATAATCACCTTCACCTCTGCTGCCTGGTACCTGTCATTCAAATTTGGCACATGAGATAAATCCAGATGTTTCATCATTGTAAAAAGGGAACGCACAAAGCAAAGCATGAACTGGTTTAAATAAATACTTCTCTTAGATGCCTCAGATCTACTTGTTTTTAAGAAGCTTTACTTATTTCGAAAGCAAGGTTCCTTCCCCCCATCTTCTCTTACCACATGTGGCAGCCACTCAAAAACACAAGGAAAAAAAAAAGCAGCTATGTTTAACAGAACATAAACAAGCAGTTGCCAGTTCCCCCTGTGCAAACTAAAGTCTGTGAGGGATTTCAGAGGGAAGCAGGGATGTACGGGGTCGGCAGGTGCTCAGAGCAGCACTAACACGTTCTGACACCCTCGCTTCTGTCTCCCATATGACTGTCTTGCTTTACACTGAGATTTAAACCACTCAGGCCATTCCCCACATGAAGAGACACTAACATGTGTGGCTCTCAAGCTTTCCAAAGGGCCCTGAGCTTCTGTGCAGAGGCACCTCACCACAAAGAGCTCATTTGGGATCTATCACCTTGATCGCGACAGGATGGGCTCGATGGAAAGCATCCCTATGTGCCTTGAGGGAGATGCAAACCGATGAGCTTTGCTGGGATCCCACTACCTTTGGGGATAAACCAAAGAGAAAGGGATGAGGAGATGGTAAGTAAAAGGAGATTTATGCTCATCCTTCTCATTTTTGTCCTTGAATAAGCCTGAGTGGCTATGAAGGAAGCAGTCATCACAAGCCGCATACATTACAGCAAGAACACGCAAGTCCAGGGTAAGTTCATTATAACAACCCATATCACAAGCAGCAGTAGAGTTTATTAGTGCAGGTACATAGATACATGAAAGAAAAGCCTTTCTTCATACCCATGGGCCTCACCATCCAAACAATTCCCCCTTTTACGAGTACAGTGTTCTTAAGACGATTTAAACCCTTGTCATTTGTTATGCACCATTATAATCCGCTTCTTTAACTCTGCATTATTGGCAGGGATTTGAAGTCTGAGCATGCAGCACAGACTGCAATCCCTTGCTAAGAGACCTGGCTCTGTATTGAGTAAAGACAGCAGAGCTGCTTGGCCCATGCGTAGCTACGAAGAGCCCAGTTTGGTGACCTGGACCAGGAGATAGAGAGCTGGGACCATGCACGGCCCAAAGGAAGCAGCAGCTCCACACTGCTGGAGCCAGCCCTTTCCATGGCACTGTGGTGTCACAGCTCCTGGGAGACAGCGTGGGCCCAGCTCGTTAAAAAGTCCTGTTTGATTACTTCTGAAAATGAAGACTTTTTTTCCCAAGGAAAAAAAAAAAAAAAAACTGACAGCAGTACAGTGTCCGTGCCTTGCTGCTGAGCTTGCAGCAGGGAAGGAAGGACAAATGCAAAAAGCATCTTTGTGCATTCCTGTCCGTCCTGATTTGGCTTGGAAATCAGTCAAAGTCATTAAGGGCCAAGCAGCAATACTTTGTCTACATGTGCTACTCGGATAGGTACCCACCAGAGGTAAGAGAGCAGTATATTGTTTCTTTTTAGCAGTTGTTTTTATTTCCTTTTAATGAAAGCAAATTTTCAACACACACAAGCCCAAAGTTTCCTATGCAAACAAACAAAACACTGGGCTCTGAGTCTACAGACACTTGTGTGTACAATGAGGCTCGCACTGTTGACAAAGGTGTTGGAAAGGGAGTTTCCCAAAGAAGCTGTGCATGCTGTCTTTGATTCTGCATTTATGATTTATACTCAATCTATCTAGATGCTTTCCTGGAAAGATCTCAAGCAACACACTACTGGTCATTTCCTGTTACCGCAATACTGTGATATGAGTGGATCTGACTTTGTAATCTCAGCACTGTTAATACTGATTAAAAACAAATTATTTCATATTTATATCAACACTGGCAGCAGAGTCTCTCTTGTCCTTCAGTATTAGCAAGCAAAGCTCTGAAGCAGCTGATGGCCAGAGAAGCAGATGATCTGCCTGGAGAAGATAAAGCAAAGAAGCCCCCTACGAAGGAGGTGTGGTAGGAGGGCAGAATTGCTCCTGAAGACACCAGTTTTTCAGGGCGGGCAGTGTCTGAACTCCTGCAGAGCTTATCTGTGCCTGTTGCTCACTCCTCTCCCAAGGTGCTTTATCCTTTGGATGCAGTCATCACTGTAACACCCCGGTACCACGCGCAGCGGATTACAGTAATTAAAAAGTCTGCCACGCTCTTTGCTGGACTAGGTAGCAAGGCACAGAGATGCTGTCACATACAATTCAGTCTAGAGCGAAGTGATTGCTGTCTACAAAACTAACACAACAATATGAAAGGTGCTTTGTGCAGGCTAGGGATTATCTCCTACTACTCAAATCCAGCGCAATTTGTTCAAATCCCCAGACCTTCTCTTCTTAGCATATTCTGGGCTATTTACATTATATTTAGGAAAACAAAAATTGTCCTGCAAAAGCCAAATAAAATCCCAACTCCAGTGTAATTACAAGACCAGGTTAAAAACAAAACAAGGGATTTTATACCAGCATCGGTGTATACTGGCCTTGATCGCAGCCCTGTTGTGTTAGATGCTAAACAAATGTGGAGTAAGACATCCCTTGTCTCAGCGGCACAGACATCTCCTAGATCTTTTAATCCTCCCTTTGACGAGACACAATGCAGCTTGACTGGAAGCCCTGGGATTTAAAGTCCTGCAGAGGGGCCTAGCCAGTAAGAGCAACAGAAGGGCCCAGATACCACCTATAAAGTAATTCATTACTGAGGAAATACTTTTAAATTGCTTGGTTGAACTGGTTTAGGATATTTCATGTTTACAGAAGAAAAATAATTTTCAGAGAATACAACTGCTGGGATGTGATATCATTTTACCAACCAGGAGAAGTCCAGCAAAACATCCAGTCAAATAGATTCCTAAAGAGAATCGTAATTTTTTCAGAGCTGTCATTTTTCTCCTTAGAAAGCAGATTATAGATGAAAAAAATACGCGAGCATGTTTCTAATTATATGAAAGAGGGAAAGGCTGTATTTTGACCATTCTGAGATTCAACATTCCTTGAGAAGTCACTATCTCCTGTCATCGCTGCTTCACCGGTAACAGTCAGAGCTAACTAAAATGTAAGAATTGTGTTTCTGAAAGAGTTATCATTTCTTCCACTGAAATTTTGATTTAAAAAGATATTACACATTTCAAAGCTGGGAACAGTTCTAATAACCTTTCCCCTACTCTATTTTGTTAAATAGATCATTCTTCAAGCCAGTGACTTCTGTCTATGTACAGACTTTAGCACAAGAGAATTCCAATTTCCAATAGCAAATTAATGTTCCAGAAGTAATTAAAAAAAAGTCTTGTTTTTTTAAATCCTGATTTAGGATTGTATGGTGCTAGAGAAGCTTCAACACGATCAAGAACAAACTGCATCTTATTCCTCAAAAGAAGCCCAACAGCAGAATTTTTGTCCACCCCAAGGTCAGTGGCTCTCTAATTACAAAAGGCTGCCTGTACTACAGACAGCCCAGTAAGCCAGCTAACTCAGCCTACTCTCCCCCGAACAGCCTGAACTCTGCCCAGGGTGACGGCAGTCCCTTGCTTTCTGTAGCTGTGGAGGGAACTGAAATGCAGATCACAAAGATCTGCTGCATGCTTCTCTGGGACACAAGCACAAGGCCCTCGGGGGACACTGCTCTTTCCATGCTGTGCCCACCCCACACCTTCCCCTCCCAGAGAGGGTCTTGCATCACTGAAACCCAACCTCTGCTCCGGGTGAACACGGAGGCCCTGTGCCCAGGGTGGGACAAGAGCCAGCCATCAGGAGGCTGGCATTTCACCAGGCCCTAGTAAGCGGCCGTTTTCCTCAGGTGGCAGAGGAAGCTAAGGTACACACGAGCAAAACGGATAACCGAGCAAAATACACAGACCACTCTGTGGGAAGGGGAGCTAAAGGGATTAGTTTGTCTCCTTGTTCCCAGCTGGTGTCGGCTCAGCTTTGGTCTGGGGGTAAAGAGAGGTTGTTCCCATCCCATTAGGTGGTGTTTTGCTCAGCTCGGTGCTGGTAGGTTTCCTTACGCTCAGCACTCAGAGGCAGCCACATCATCACAAGCCAGAACACCGTGGAGCTCGAAACCAAGGAAAAGGGCAGGGAGATCTAGGAGAAATGAAGAGGTCTGATGAGGTGCAACATTATCAACTCCTGTTGTGCACACTCCAGACAGAACAGTCTTTGACATACGATCTTTGGGCACCTCACTTGGTTGACTTGACAAATGACTCTCTCCGATTCTTAGAGGGGAAGAAAAATAATAAAAAAAACTACCCTTGGGTCATGCTACCCATCCAACTTATAGAAATCATTTATCATTTATCTGATAGCTTAAGCATATCTGCATAATAAGTTAAACGCAACCAGAGAAGCTCTCTATATTTCACAAATCCTTAGCAATGCATTTTTTAATAGAAAACATCAATCCCAAGTAGCCTGAAGGAACAATCCCTCTTTAATCATCCACCACACTAAGGACTAATTTTAGACAAAGGCTTGATGCTCCAAGTCACCTATACCATGTAATAATGCAGATGATTCCTAAATTCACAGGGAAAGGTTCAGTCGCCTTTTGAAAGCGGGATTGCAGATCCTGCGTTAATTACTACAGGAAATTACATCTACAGTAATACTCAGCGAGGCTTTACAATAAATGCCGTCTGATCTATTCCTGCTCAGCCTTGAACTCTTTGTGGAATATTTGTAAATGTAATGGGTACTTCATTTCCACCACTCCTCCTGAATAATTCATACAGTGGAAGATCCTTGCATGGTTCCGTGAATCAAGAGACTTGGGGTATTTTGTTCTCTATAGTTAATGGATTAAAACAGTTTTCTTCAGCTATGAAACCAGGTAATTTATCACTACAGAAAGAAGCGTAGTTCATACATCGCTGGCTCAACCTAGAAACTCATCTGAGTGTACAGATAGCAGAACCTAACAACCAACAATTTTTAAATCATCCTACTTTGTCCAAAAAGCCAGAGAAGTTGCAAAATTCAATGCTGAAGAACTGCCTTGGATCAGTCAAAACATTTGATTTCCTTTTTTTCAGGCATTTCATTCAGACTTATCCAGACTCAAGACTTTTTTTCCCCCTCATGAAACAGTGCATTTTGAAACATCATTCTGAAAAGAGAAAAAGAAATAAATCAAAACTCTGTTCCATTCAGGAAATGTCACAACTGCGAGCTCCAGCACTTTCAAGATATTCCTCCCCAGCTCCCTTCCAAGCAGGATTGTCAAAATCAGTAAGATTTCCTGAGCAATTTTTGTTTTATCAAAATGACATTTTTCAAGAGAAAACCATTGTGACACGAAGAAAACCAAACCCTAAACCCAACAAAACCAAACAGCTCTGATCCAATTGTCTCTGACAAAAGGAGATGTCTTAAAGATGCAAACCCTTTGTTTGGGGGAGTCCCAGAACGTTGGCATGACACATCCAGGTTGAGCATGTAAGCTCCTCTTAGGTAATATCAAAAGAGAAATGAAAACAGCCTGAAGCCCAGAGTCCAAAGATACCTTCAAAGATGTTCAGAGCCAAGCAGGGGCTTTCGTGGAACACAGCTCTTACACCTTCTAACTTAGGAAATTCCAGGTTCCAGCTTTAAATTGCATGGACAATAATTCTGACACCTTGTCAGCGTCCCTCTCTGGAGCTGTGCACTGATGCAGGATTTGGTGTTGCAGCTCCTTCTGTGGGTGTTTGTGTAATTTGTATTTAAATCTCGGGGTCCCTGCCTGCTCTCATGACAGCAGTTTTATACCTCACCAGGCACTAACTCTTAGTTCCCACCAGATCACTTCAATTAGGAGTGAGATGTGCCCAGCCATGAAAACAGCTGCATTGTCTCTTGCAAATTAAGCCAATTCATCAGAAGAAAGTTTAGAGCTGTCACATGTTGCTGGAGTCTTTCAAAGCTGAGTTTCCAAAGTTTCATTGTGAGGCACCACCTCCATTTTCTCAGTATCAGCAACACATCTCAAATTGTATGTTAAAAATGGCTCCTCATGCCACTCTGCCATGTGAAAATGTCCATGAACTCACCTGGTGAGATCGAGTCATGTTCTCTTTGGCCCAGTCATCATCGGCGGCTGTAAAAAGATTCCCTGGGGCCAAATGCTGCTTGTGCTGGACACTTCCACAACCCTTCCTCTGTAAAAGGATTGCAGAGCTGTAGCTCAGGGCACAGGCAAAGTTATTCAGGATACGGACACAGCCCTCAGTTGGAGGAAAGTTCATAGTTCTTTGGATTCATAAGGCAAAGGCTGTTGTGCTCTCCGAGAGCAAAGTTGATTCTGCAGGGTAAGAGCAGTAAAAATAGTGGAAACCACCTCTTATTTTTCTTTCCTCCAGCAGAGCAGATATGACTCAGATGCTCACTGTCTGTTTTCAGAGGAATGAAGTGTCATTTCTATGCAGTCACTCCACTGACCTTCATCTCTCCAATGGTACGACCTGGGCTTAGGTTTTAAAAGCGATGCTGTGCGTGCTGGTGCAGGACGGATGCTTGACCACCAAATCTCAGTTCAAGGAGGGAGCTCAGAAATAACTGGCATATCACTGCAAAAGGCCTGTCAAGGCAAAAGGTGCTGCAGAGAGCATATTTTCCACGCTGAGCTGGAGAGGTCACCAGTATCACAGGTACCTGTCATCAAGTGAAACAGCCACAGGTTGATTTTACCCTTTTAACCAAATTCAAAGCACTGATCTTTGCCAAGAAAAAAAAAGTCCTTTTTTTGTCCCACACATGCGGAGTTCAGGGGCAAAGTGGGGCCTGCTGTAGTATCAAACCTCATTCCTTCATATCACAGACACCACATTTTTCTTGCTAAGCCCTGAGACAATCCTTCCCCAAACTGATGCAGCAGGTCCTTAATTCACAGCCTGAGCAGCGTGTCTGTGAGCAGCCATCTTCCCATCAGAAGAGAACATCCTTGCAAATCCCAAAGCCTGTGCAAAAAACACCCATTTTTGTCAGTGCTAAACAGCATAACACCTTCCCAGCAGAAACAAGACCCTTACTGAGACAGACAGCCCTGAAAAATGGAGGGCTCTGCTACAATTTTAATTAAAAAGGTGTTCGGGAAAATGATAAGTGCATCATGGAGCTCAGTACTACCTGCGGTAGACATGGAGCTTTGCAAGCTTTAAAAAGCAATTAAGACAAGACAAAAATCACCATCAGCCTAGAGGCCAACACGTCGGAAGGAAAAGAAAAAAAAAGAAAAAGAAAAACAACTCAAGACATTTTCAGCCTGCAGGCATGAAAAACAGGAGAGAAATGCCACCCTTCCACCCAGCAGTCAGAGCAGCTGCCGGAGCATCCTCCTCTTTGAAGCTCAGGCTTAGCCTGCATCCTCCAAGGCAGAGCTGCTTAATGCACAGGAACATGCACAGGGACCGGCTTTTTAGGATCAAGCTCAGTCATGCTCTGCTCTCCATGGACAGCTCAGTCCATTGTGTGCTGGGAATGTGATTTATTTACACAGCCTTGAAATTCTGGGGCCTGAAGTGAATGAATGCAGAAACAGGTTGCTTGAAAAAAGCCAGCAAACAGCAGGGCCTCCTTCCTCTGCCAGCCTCATCAGATGTCTCCAACTCGCCAATTCATTTACCAGGAAGGGATGTGCATGAAGAAGGACATGCCAACCCTCTCTCGGAGGCACCAAAGATGACTTCTGTGTAGCTCCACTCCAGAAACAGGAATCCGACTTCCCAGCCCATTCTGCTTCAGTCAGCAGGGACACAAGGTACATGGGGTGCCCTGGGCTGGTTGCCCCCTTTGCCCGAAAACTGTTTAACAGGTAGAGGGAAGATACTATTTTCCTTTTGTTTCATTCCTTTTCTGCTTTCCCCTCACACAATTTCACCTTTGCTGCTCTTTTCCCTCCAGGTGGGAACTTCGAATTAGGCAGCAAAATCATCAGACCAATCTGGAAATAGAGATTTCCCAAGAGGTCTGCCCCACTTCCCCACCACCCGCCCATCTGAGCAACCCTGTTCACAGTCTGGGTGTTCACTTCAAACAAGAGGTCAGGAGGTTGTTGCAGTCCAGGCCCCAGACTAAGCACACTTCTGCCCACAATAAAGGAAGAGAAGATCCTTCAGCTGGCACAGTCTATCCCACTCCAAGCTTTTGCAACATTGCTGGAGCTGCCCTCCCAGGCTGTAGGGACAGCAACCTCTTTTGGACAGAGACCAGAGTACAGCATGAGATCCCAGACCGCTGGACAAAAAGGCAGAACCACGGGCACAATCAGATCAGACTCACTTAGCAAACCAATGGCAAAAGGAACTGCAAAGCCCAACATCCTGTGTTCGTTTCAGCAATGTTTTCACAACAGCTTCTCTGCTTGGCTGGAAAAGACCTTAGAACAGTGGTGGTTAAGGTTATCATCACATTCAGAGGAGCAAAACGTGCCATGCTTGGCTGTGGCAACTTAACCCAGGCATTGCAGAGGTGGCAGGCAGAAGAGAAGGACAAAGTGTTCCCCCTCTCTCAAGGGAAGACACAAGCTCGAGGTGGAACCAGAGGACTGATCTGCCACACCAATATGCCAGAGTCATTACTTGACTCTTGTTTGTACCTCCGTGCCTTTGTTTTGGACCATCACTTAAACCTTTGGCTTAATACTTGGTTGTTCAGAATACACTTGAATATTGCAAAATACTCTCCACTTATAATGAAGTGAATTTTGGCTTTCGGCTTTCAATCTCACCACTATTAAAGACCCTGAGCAGCCTAAAGCAGACTAAGATGACCCCTCCACACGTTCCGCACAATGAGGTTGCAGCTGAAAAAAACAGCTAACAGCCAGAGGCAAGAATCTGAAACATTTTTTACCTGTGGGTAGTTCTGGCCGTACATCCACATCTGCTTTCCCCATGAACAAGAAATTGAAAGTCTCTGAATAGAAATGCCAAGAATTCACCTTAGAAGCCTGCAGTTCCTGGTTTCTGATAATTATCCAAAAAGCAGAGACATAAATAAAAATACAGTAAATGTGGTTTTTCCTTACTGCAATATAAGTAAAAATTATAAGCATCTCACTAAAATCAAAATAAAAGCATTTGTTTTGACACATTCCAGTTTTAAATGATGCTGGAAGAGACATGTTTCCATGCAATGTTTTGATTTTGATAAAATTGGTTTTTTAAACATAAAAGTTTTCCTACATATTTTCCACCAGCTCCCAGAGGGATCAGTCAAAGCCTCCAAAGCTCAGAGTCATTAGCAAGCTGTCACATAGCTGAGACCCTAAAATGCATTTGACACATCAGATCACAGTTCTATCAGCCCTGGCAAGCGTGCCAGTGCTGGATTGTCGCGTCTAACTCTTGGATCAGAGTCCATTAAGATTCACTCTCTTTCCTGACAGAGAAAGAGCAAGGAAATTAGTCTAGTTCATCCCACCCAGCCAAAAACACAGGCTCTTCTGCCCTGCAAGAGAAGAACTTTATGGATGATCCCAAGGCATTTCCATTGCACAAAAAGCACAGTCAGGCCCAGATATTCAAGCCTTTAAGGCAAGGGAGAGCAGCAGTACACAAGACCTCAAAAAAAAAAGAGAGAAAGAGAGCAAATTGTTACCTTTATAAGCATGATGCTTCTAAAGACACAGACTCTTGGGGATCTAGAGGGCACACTGCACCGAAAGGGCATCTACCTGATAACGTCATATCCCAACAATCCCATGGAAAAGCCACAGAGTGCAAAACATACTGGTCCTGGCAGAGCAAAGGGAGTTGACCCATCTGGAAGTTGACCTCAGGTTTCCTACTCGGCCAAGTTACTTTCACATTGGCTACTTAGATCACAAACCTCTCTGGCTGCTCTCTCTGAGTACCAAGACAATGACTTTCTGGGGAGAAAATTGTTCCTGCTCCAGTAAGCAAACCAAGGCCTTAACAACATGACCCCGCACTGAGTTTTCTTGCTGTAATCGAAATAAACAAACAGCACTGAGGCAAGGCTAAGTCCAGGTGGTCATCCAGAGCTGTTGGTGTAGGCAGATGTCCCCCTTTATACACAGGCAGTTTTAGGGTCTGGCCTGTTTGCCTTTTTCAGACAGATAATCCCATCGGTGCTTTGTGTGGATTTCTTGCTGCTCTCATGGCCACAATACGGAGCTTTTCTGTACACTGTGGAAAATTTGCTTATATCCACCCCAGAACAACATGTGCCTTTTTCTGGCTTTTCCTTCCCTGATGGGCTTTGGGACCCTTTCAAATGACAGTGCTCTCACAGAGCTCCCAGTGATGTCCGAAAGTGAGAGCCTTACAACAGTGAAATGGCAGGGCTTCCATGCCATATGGTAGTGTTCAGGAGCACTGGGAGTCCAGCAGGATTGAAAATGCAATCTCTTATTATTACCACTATGATTGCCCCCCCAAAAAAGAGGTCACATTCTCCTCAGGCAGGAAGCATCACAAGGAGCACCTCAGAAATTAGAGCTCAGAGTTCCAGCTCCTCACATTGATCTTGCACTCAATGATCTGCAGAAACTTTGGCTTTTCAGCATGTAGACTTCTGCGTCCTCTCTGGGAACACCCAGCCTTCTTCTGTCCCAGCTTCAGCTGAGACTGGGGCTTTATTAACACGTGTCTCAGATCTGACTAAAGCTCTCTTTTTCCATGCAGTGTCATTTACTTTTCTCTTGCTCCCTATGGAAACTTGCTCCCTATGAAGAAAAAATGGAGTAGAACACAAATGAGGAATTGACATTCACTAGCTTACCTAGCAATGGAAGAACTTACAGTTGCATCACCCAGATCCTCTGGATCATCATTAGATAGCAGGGTATTTCAGTCAAGTTTGCAGCATGCTTTATATCCACCAGGAGAGACTTTCTAATCAACGAACACAGTTTAAAGTATTTTGGATGGGGAAGCACGTACGTAGGAACGTGAGCCTGAGCACAGATGTATAAAATTGTAGGTGATCAAAGGTAGTGCATCCAAGGCAGGATTAAAAGACGTTTAATACAGCTTTTCCGAATAAGCCTGAGAGATGAAAGAACTGCCACAAGGCCTTGCTGGAGGCTTAGAAATTGCTCTGTGAAATCAGCTGCAATTGGTAATTAAATGGAAACCTTGGGGGTGTTCTGAAGACTCTTTTCATAGCCTGGCATAAGGGAACTCATCTTTAAATTACGCAGACTTTTACCTTCCATGGAGAGGTGAAGGTAAAACACCGTCCTGCTGTTCCTACATGTCTTGCTTCAGAGCAGCTGGCTTCACTCACAAGTAGAGGCGGCTCCTCTGACTTCTTTCCAAGAGGATTGGGGTGCACGATCCAACAGTCCAAGCCCTTCAGAAGACCCTTGTCTTACCAGTGCCTGCTCTCAACCTACCTAACTGGAAAATGGGTAATTGCCATTCACTCTGAGTCTGCAGGTGCGGGCAGGTGCCCCAGCAGCTGTGACCCTGCGGCATGCAACACCAGCCACAGAACAACGGCGTTGCTCTGGAGGCCTCCCAGCAGGCCCCTGAGAACTTCCTCCTTCTTGGAAGTGCGCACAACTCCAATTCAATTTGTTCTGCTACAGGGAGAGCCCAAGGCAGGCAGGAGACCTCCCCCTTGGCTGACTGAGATGCGGGGAAGAAAAGGGAAGTCCTGGTCCTGATAAGAGACAGGGGAAAGACTGTTTTATTTAAGTATGATAGATGGGAAGTTCTGAGCGTGCACAGGAAGTCCAGGGAGGAAGAACAGATCAAAGCAGAAAGCACAGCCTTGTGGCTGGAGTACCCAACCAGACCGCAGGACGCTTTGGCCCAACTCTCGGCTCTGCTAACAGCTTTCCTCAGCACAGCCCTCAACATGGCCCATTTCCCTTCTCTTTTCAATAAAAGGTGCCGCTCTTTTTCTCTCTGCTTACAAGATCGGATTATTTGCTGTGTGCTTGCAAAGCTCCTAGGCTAATAAGGGCCATACACAAAGCAAACATACTACTTTGCATTGCAGCTCTACATGTTTAAAATGCCTGATTGATGCAAAGTGCTTTGTTCCTCATTGCAGCCTTTCATTTCTAGATGCCAAGACACTCTTACTCTGTGGCAAAGTGCTCCTTTAGAGAAAGCTGAATCTGCCAAAAGGTAGCACTGGATACCTCATTTCCAGCAGAACAACAAGTATTCAGCGGGTGCAGCCTACACCTGGACAGCTCATCAGCTGCTGAAAAACAAACTAGGACCAAAAAAAATTGAAAAAATTTAAAAGGTGGTTCAATTAAAAAAAAAGAAAAGTGCTAAATCTCCACTGAATACAAGACAGGTAGCCAGAAATAGCTGCCCACTGGGAGAGATCAGCAGCTGATATAAATAGGAGTGACTTACGGTGCAACAGGGATTCAGTCTGGGGAACAAATTTCTATCAGTTACTCAGACAAAGCCTCCTACAGCCAATGCCTCTGAGCAGCACAGGTCTAAATACCCCTAGGGATCTGGAAATCCCAAGGTTGGGATAATACCACTGCTTTGGGTGACTTTGGATTGTGGCCCTGGACAGAAGGATTTATGCAGAACATAAGGATACTTTCTCAGACAGATGTCAGAAAAAATCTCTATGCATCAACCATGCTCGGCTGTGTTCTCTCCCAGGAGCTCCTCCTTGAGGGCCTCACACTCACACACACGTTCTTTAAGGTGAATATGACCACAGGTGCATGCAGGGTTTGGGAAACAGATAAGTTTCCTTTAATTTGCCCATCTTAGCTGTTAGCACAATTGTGCACAACCACTACAAGACTTTTGCCAGCTGTATTTGGCCCTGTAACCTGGTGGAGACTGAAGTTCTCCAGCACACGTCACGCAGCCCCCAGTGTTCAGTGCTCAGCATTCCCAGAGAAAGGAGGTGGCCATCACACACACACAGTGATCCTTGCTGCTGCCTGCCTGCTGTCAGCCCGCAGGCAAAGCCAAACTGACCAGAGAGGAAGGAGACAAGGGAGAGATGGAGTTAGTGACCATGGGCAGACATCCACTGACAGCTAGAAGCATCCCTGGGATGGCAGGTGAAATGTTGACTATCTGGTTCTTGTAAATCCTTTGACTTCCTTTTGTTTTTAGAGTCCTGATAGCTAGCCCTGGAGGAGACGCCAGCTCTTGCATCCAGCACATCCAGGCACTGAAACCACTTCCTGCCCTGTGCTGATGAAGCCAATCCCAGAGGCAGAGCAAGTCTAAGAAATAAAGAGGCATGAGCCAGCATGGGCAGGCCAGCAGCTGGGATATTGCACGGATATGGCAGTCTCTCCAACACAGGGATGCTTTTCTTTCAACTGCTTTAATATTTTTGCCCCATCCATATAATTCTCTAATAATCACCCTATTAACAATGTTCCATTTGCCACACAACTCAGGATATTAATCCTATTAGTTGGTGCTAATCCTCTGCAAAACAAAATAGAAATATTCACTCCGTCATTTTCTCAGGGTAAAAAAAAAGGAAAGAGGTGGGGAAAAGAAAAGACAAAGATGCTTTCAGAGGTTTGCCGTTTTGTACGTTAATTGAATGGAACTGGGTCTCCTGCGGTCTCTATATAGGATTCCATTATCAAGGAATGGGGTGTCACATACTGCCTGTTGATAAGAGAGACTCTGTCAGATTAAGCATTAACTATCATATTTGGAAACCATGTGTTTTTCTACCTTTTGGGGCATCAAAACACAATATTCCATTTCCCTTTTCTTCCCCCAACACCTTCTTCCTTTACAACACACTAATTAAAGAGAGTCGGGGGACGGGGGGAACTGGTCTGTGCTGCAGAGCCCAAGAGAAACTTTGCTGAGTAGGGAGAAAGAAATGAAGTGAGCATCCCAGAGAACAGAGGTCTTTCCTATAGGCTTTCCTTTTTTCTCTCACCCCCTCTTTTACTGTATTTTTCTTACTTCTGTGAAGAATTGCTAGCAGTTTCCATTCTCCCCTGCTCCACAAGGTGAGACTGGCACCTACTGGAACCTGACTGGAAAGGCTGAGACTGAGAAGGAAAAAAACCTGTTCTCAGCCTACATCTCCAGCTTCACATTGGCTTATTTTTCCCCCTTCATTAGACAAACAGCTCAGCAGACACAGCAACACTGATTTGAGACAGTGACACACTGTAGTAACAAACTGACAAAGCTCCATTTTTTTTAAAGATGCTCAGTTTTTAAGCTGTTTTGTGGTAACTGGGGGTAACCAACATTCGTCACTTCATTTCTGTCAGCCCCTAAGGAGTGAACCACAATCACAGGTCCTGCTAAAGCTCTCAAGGTTATTCTGGGTCTTTGAGGCTATTCACTCTTCTCAGATGTCTGAGTACCTAATGGAAACAAGAGCAAACATCCCTCCAGGTACAACATCTATCTTCATTAGTTTCATCTCTCCCATACACACTAGGCTGAAGCACCAAGACTTGTGAACACATGTGATGTGTTCGTATGCTGGTCCGCTCTCTAGGATCTAGATTTAGACCCCAAAACTCTGCTCCTCCATGCTCTTCCCCTGGCCTCATTCTTTGCTGTCTGTCTCTGAAACCCACTGGCTGACTTCAGTCAAGCAGCAGCTTGGCTTCGTTCTGCCTCTCTCCCTGCTCACACCTCCCCTCCCAGCCCCTCTCCCAGCTGTGCCAGCAGCCCTGGGCCTGCTCGGGGCCAGCTCCCAGACTTCCAGCAAAGCCCAGGCACCCGCTGCTGGACTCCGAGCTTGTGGGAGCCCTGGGAACACACCCCAAAGCCATCACCATCTGATCTCCTAAGAGAGCAGCTCTTTCACAGAGATTCCCTGACAGTTTTGCTCTGTACCACGCTGTGTATTTTACCATTAAGTTGAATACACAAAGCAACAAGCCTCCCAGCTCAGAGGTCATCACGCCAAAAGCCACGGCAGATTAAGTGCAGGCAGATAAAACAGGGGAGAGAAAGGGCTACATGTCACAGCATGATGTGGAAATATCAAGGGAGGATCAGAGAAGGAAAGGCAGAGAACAAAGCAAATCCAGCAGATTTTTAGCTGAACAAAGTGCAGCTGGAGGCTGGGAACATCTCATGGAGTGGAGCTGCCTCGATTATAGGGCTGCACCTCTTTATTAAGGGGAAGTCTTCTCTCTATTTACACTCTGCCTGCCCCCGAGGCTGCTAACCTGAATGCATATGACTCATCGTTATGGCTAAAGCTGTCCCAACACGGGGCACCAGACACCTCCTGATTAGCAAGTCTAATGCTCCCTCTCCCAAGCACTCCTTTAAGGAGCTCTGGCTCAGCAGACTCCCCCTCAGCCTGAGGAGCTTGTCAGAAACCTGGCAGCACCAACAGACCTGCTGGACGAGCTGACTCCCTTCCCCTGGCCGGGTTTGTTTCAAGCAGCTCTCTGTGCCTATGCTTCGAAAAATACGGAGTTCAGCATGTCGCAACTGCAACGGCTGCACAAACAAACAGAGGTTTGTTTGCACAACAGCTCTCCAGAGCAGCCTCGGCAGCTCTGCATGCGCAAGGTGGGGTGAGAAATTCTTCTCCACCTCCCAGACTGAGCCGCTCTCAGCCAGGAAGGAAGCTGAGAGCTCAGCAGGCTGCCCTCGCTGCGCGTGTCTGGGGGTGGCAGAAGGCAGCGGAGACTCAGCCTTCCAACTGAGCTTCAAGATGTCCTGCTGCCTTAAGGAGCACACCGATAATGACCAGGAATTGCATGTACTCAACAGAAAAGGGGGCTCCATTACACTGATGAAAGCCTGAAAGGGCTGTTAGAGCATCTGCGAAACTGCCCTGGATTTGCACTGGGGTAAAATGGGGTAAAATGGTGTAGATTCACCACTCAGCTGGACTGAGTGATAGCACCTATGCACATTGATGGCAACTGGGACAAGGAGAGGAATTGGGTCCAGGGGGGTACGTAAGGGTTCAGGGACCAGCCAGCTCATTGCCTGGCAGCAATTCATAGCCTGGTTCTGAAATCAATAGAGGCTGAGTGCACTCAGCAGACAGACTAAGCCAGGTCTGTAATTTACTGTAATTCTGAGCTGCTAGATTACTTTCTTCAGGTTTTCCAGGAGGAACAGTTAGTCACAGTGGCAACTTACCCCCCTTTGTAGGCTCCACCTCCCATTTTCCCCCTTCCTAATTGTCACCCCAACTTCCTTTCAAGTACTGGGGAGCAAAGAGGTTCCAGCCTCACGTTATGGCCTGAGCTGTCTCTCTGGGGGAGAAGAGAAGGCTTTGCCAGTTTGAAGGATGTCATTCCTGACCTCTCCAGGAGCTACACAGATACCTGAAAAGGAGCCAGCTCTACTGATGCTTCCAGGAACAACTACATCACAACCACCACTAGTCTTCTTGCAAGATCCCTGCAGGTTCAGTCAAGGAGGACTGAGTGCTCTAGTAGAGCATTTAGTGTCTTGGAGCACTGCCTCACATCTGTTTGACAGCGCACGCTTAGGAGACCCACCTATAGTCAGCAAATAAATAAGAGCTGCTCTGCAGAAGCCTAAGACAGACTTGATGGGACACTGGGATCCCCCCTTGTGATTGACATTCGGGATTTATTGCTTCTGTTAGGCTTCTGTTAGGAAGGAGAACTATCCCCAGCACAGTTCTGGATTTGCACTGCCAGCAAACAGTAGCTAGCTATCTCACTGCTAGGAACAGCCTGGGAAAGAAAGATTTTGACCTCTTTCATCTTGACTGGGTCAAGGGAACACTGACTCTGGTGATGGATGGTTGACTGTAATTCCTGCCTACTCATTTAATCAGCGTGAACAGACAGAAGCATGAGCATGCTCGAAAGAGAAAGCAGCAGTGGTGGAAATCCCAGAGGCACTGCAGAGCAGGGAGGTGTGAAGGGGAGATGCTGAGGGTAGAGCTCTGATATGAGGGACCATGGGGAGGAACCTGGGGCGCATCCTTGGATGAGAGCTGAAAAACTAAAATTACCTCTGCTAGCTGTGCCATTTCAGAGGCTGAAACCATGCTGCATGAAAAAACAGCCCCTGGAGTAGCATAAACCACAGCATGTGCCGCATCCTGCTTGCCTGCTCACCGGCAGCCTGCCTGCCAGCCATAAACACATAGGGGCGTTCAGGCATGGAGGAGGAAGGAGGGGGTCCCACCATACCCAAAGCTACTCTGACAGCCTCACAACACAAAAGCCAAACAAATCTGCTCTTAAGGGAGCCTCCTGTGCACCAACAGCCAACACCGGCTGAGTTTCAGGCCAGAATAGTTGGCTTTGTCTGACCTCCTGCCTTAAAATAGTAGCCAGTAAAATTTCCCCATTTCTTGACCCCAGTAACATGCCCCAAACACAGCAGCACCCACACTCTACCCCTCAGCTCAGCAGCCATCCTGTTTCCACAGAACCACACAGCCATTAAGGGCGTTTTCAAATCCAAACCTGGTAGCGTGGCGTACACTAACCTTGCCCTAACTTAAAGCAATCTCAGCCCCCAGAGGAACAGTGTTGTATAGCCAACAGACTGGAAACACAGGAGGCCAGAATAGGCAGTACAGCATCTCCGGGCCCCTGCACAACTAACAACAAGGCAGCTCCACAGCTGCTGAAGCAGAGAAGCAGCACGGCTGAACACATCCAAGTTGTGCTGCCAATGAACAGCCTGCTCCAAAGAAGAGGGGAGCAGTGCGAACCGAGTGCAGGCCCAAATGCCTATTTCTGATGTAGCAGGAGTACCCCCTAGTGGGAAACCGGCTTGGAGAAAGCCTTTAAAATCGTAACATACACACACAAACACAGGATTTTACATCTCCCTGAAAATGCAGAGGGTGAGCTTGAAAATGCTACAGAATGTTCTTGAAAACAGAGAGAACCATCACATCGTGGGGAAATAGAGGAATAAAGTCTGATCATCGCTTAGACTGTTAGTTTTTACTTTTCCAATAAATCCATCTAAAAACATAGTCAAATCCACCGTTTCAGGTATTTCTGTGCAGAGACAGTGCTGGATTGGAAACCAAATAGAGCTCTGCTCCTATTCATGAAGCCAGGCCAAGACTGTTTAAATACCCAAAGGTCACAGAAAAGCCTACGGCTGTGTGTCTTAATCCTGCTTACTGCTTGAAAGCTTCTGGGTGTGGAAGGAGTCTCTGTACTCGTGGCAGAAGCCCAACACATTTCCTGAGGACATCAGAGCTGGTGAAACCGTTTTGCTTTGGCTCACGGATTAAAGATTTTGCTGTTAGGGGAGGGGGGAAAACTGGGCAAGGACTTGATGCGCTGGACATAAAGGATGCTGAGGATGCTGTAAACTGTATACAGATAGGATCAATACGCTCTCCCCAGTGACCCGCTCTAATATCACACTGACACCGCAGTGACAGGTGCAGTATTAGAACCTCAATAGAGTGGAATTATGTAGTACCTTCGGGACCCTTCCGTGCAAAAGCCTATCTAACCTGAATGTTATATATAGATCCCTTCATCCACTATTGAAATGCACCAACCTCTAGGGGAACGTTTGTGGTGTCTAAGCCTCCAACCCTTCTGATTTGGGCAAAGATAAATACAGTTAGGGAGTCTGAGCTCTTTTGTTTTCAGATTAAAGATCTAAGCACTGTTTCCTGAAAAACAGCAAAGCAGGGAGAGGATTTAAAGAAACACAGTCGACTTTTGCATCTGGGGATTTGACTAAAAAAAATCCATGCCAGACTCAAGGTGATCTTTTCTATAGAGACATAGCCCAGTGAAGCATCTCAGAGAAATCCATGCTGGTAGTCACGCAATCAAGGTGAAGCAGCAGTGAGGGTAGGAATGCTTTGAAGATCAATTTAGAAAAGGCAGGAGAGGTGACAGGCAGAGGAAAATGGTGGGTTAAGCCCAGCATCTTTTGTGAGAGATGGCATAGTGCTTCCTCTGAATAACTATCAGGCGCAACCCACAAATTCCCTACTTTCAGAAAGTGCCAGTTACTCCTCATAAATTTGCCTAGGGCCTCAGAGTCATGGTTCCTGCTCATAAGCATTGAACTCCCCTTTGATCCCACCTCCAGTGCAAACATCCTTCCCAAAAGGGGATGTTGACCGCAGCAGAGCTCACTGCAACCTTCCTGGCTCACTCTCCATCTGGCTGCTTCAGTCTGTGCAGATTTCCCAGCCAAGCACTGACCCAGCAAGGCGCAACGTGAAAATCACAGTAAGATAAAAAGATGCCAGTCCTAGGCACTGATTCCACCCCAGATCCTGCTTATTTCACTGGGAAGCCTCCTGAAAAAATATTTGCTCACCGTGCAGAAGGGAGGAGCCTGGCCCAAGGTGACTGGGCTGCAGAACTGGACCAGAGCCCAGACCTCTCCCAGAGGTTTTCCTCTACCACAGGCAGTAGGAGGGAGGGAGGCCTTGGCTCTTTGGAGAGCAGAAGGCTGCAAATTCCCCATTCCCTACTCTGTACACTCAGTTAAACTGACAGATGACTGTATGTGTGCACAAGCCTCCATCACTGCTGAAAGGATGGTATAGATGATGTCTTGGAGACAAAGAAGTACAGGGGGACAAAAAAATGAAGAGGAGAGAAATTTGAAGCAGATGAGAAAAGAAAGAAGGAAAGATTCTCCAGATATGAAACTGCAGAACCAGTGACATGCCTAGGGAAATTTTAAAAAAGTTTAAAGGAAAAGCAAAGCACAAAAAAAAAGAAAAAGGATCCTATTAAGATTAATGCTTTTTGGCTTACCATCTCCCTCCAGCATGGCTCTTCCATTTCCATAAACCCATTATCCTCACTGCTGTTTCACTTAATTGGAAAATGTCTATTGCAACCTAGCTTGTTCCAAGACAAACCTTGGATGTATATATAACAGGCACTTAAAAGCTTTCAAATATTTCAAATTTGCTCAACACAATTATGTTAACAAAAACCCTGTGGGACTTTTTTTTTTTTTTTAACAAAACAAAAAAATACCGAAAAAACAAAACGCACAAGAATCGTAAAGCATGTGTTCACAGGGCTAGAAATGCCGTTACATTTATCCTGATTAGCATTCACTAAGCTTTTATGTGCACACGCAGTTATTGCCAGGGTAGGGAAGAGGGGAGAGTGGGAAATGACAGTAAATTATTTGGCTAGTGAAGGTCAGGGAACTGAAACAAGGATATCGGTTTCACTGCAGTTGCACAGTGACAGCAGGCTGAACACAGAGGTTGTGCCAAGCCCCATGAGCAGCACCCTTGGGGGAAGCCCGAGCTGTGCTTGGGGAGGGCTGGAGGGAACAGAGGAGCCGTAAGGGCGGCGAGCAGAGCTCCAAGCTCAGGAACTGACTCAGAGGAATGGGACTTCTGGTGGGTCCTGTCAGTTCTACAGCACAGAGCAGCAGAGGGGTTCCTTTGCACCTACTTCTCTCACTCCTCCTTCCCCTCACCCCCTCTGACATCCCACAGAGCAGCTGGGAGCACTGCTCTGGGGTGACCAAGGCATCAAAACAACTTCTATGTATTCAGATGCTCACTGTGAGAACTGCCTTGGTGCTGGGCACATCAGCCCGACAAGCACTCCAGGACCTGGCTTCCATCAGTAGTTGGCTACAGGACAGCAGGCGTTGTGGGAAGCAGAGCAGGAATCAGTTTTCTATCCTGAGAAGTGATAGCTCTACTGGCTTTTAGCTGCTCGTATGATCTCGATAATGAATAAACTCTGCTATTCTTGTCTTATACAGTAATCTCCATTCCATCACGCCAATACCACACATCAATATTAAAACAGAATGACAAAGATTTCCGTGAGCTTTATTAAGCTCTTTGGGAATAAACCCTGCTACACTCAAGGTAAGCGCCAGCCCTGGCCCTGAGAAGCTGTATCAGGGCACAAATCTCTCAAATGTTTGCACTGTTCTCCTTTCCAGCATGTCCATAGACATCACTGTCCTGCTGACCTGCCCACTGTGTAATGACACCACACCACTTACAAATACCAGATTTCCCCTTGCTATCTGTGCATCTGGCTCAGACCAGAAATGCCTGTGAAAGGAATGCCAGAAATGCTTCCCATCTGCAAGAAATGCAAGAAAATCCCCTTGACAGTACCTTGAATGCATCAAGAGAACTGCCAGCGGTGTTCCTGGCCCTGTGCCTTCACCCTGCCTGTTCTGTGAAGGATAAAGAACTGAACAAACGCACCAGGACGTGTATCAAGTGTATCATCACAGCGTCTTCCCCTCCAAACTCCTCCTCCCTACTCCTCAACACCTCTCCTTGGACTTGCCTTTCTGGGGGAATCCTGAGAGCATGCAATCTACAGCACAGGCTGAAAGTAGAGGCAAACTGCCCTCAGGCAGCAGTAACCAAGCTGTCTCCTGCAGAACGGCATTGCCTGTGCCAGGCTGGGCTCTGTGTCCTCAGCTGGACATTTTCTGAGATGGCTAGCTGAGCCTCTTCCAGCGCTGTTCAATAGGCACTAACCCTGCATGTACAAAGTGCCTGTGCTGCCTACTGGGCCTCGTAACGCATGGGGTAACTGTTAGCTCCTAAAGTCTTTCTGCATGAAGAATCATTAGGCCCGATGAAAGAAAAAGCAGCTACAGCAGTGGAGATGGTAGTGGATAGTGGCTGCTGCTTGCAGACAGATCTGGGCATCCAAAGGAGTGTCTGGACTTTGATGATGGCTCCTGTGGGGGAGTGAAATGACCGTATACCTTGGGCTCGCTGCATTGCAATCGAGTGGGAAGGCGGCTACGCACACTCAGGGTGTCTGGGCTGAACTGAGAATCCCTCTGCTGTAAGGCAACAAAGAACAAGAGAGCTGTCAGAGGCAGCTGTTACCTCAGACTGACTATTTCCAAAGCAGCACAGCACCTACAGTCTGGCCTTGGGTGGTGCAGCTGGAGCTGAAAGGAAAAGTCTGTGCTGAAGTTAGGTGTGATGCAGTCCTAAAGCAGGCTGTGGAGCATTAGCAAAATCTGACTGCGGGGCCAAACTTCACATGAGAAACCCATGATTAGCAAGCAGCCTGTTGCTCTGTGTCAAAGGAAAGCATACGTGAGATGTGGAAGATGGCACATGGAAATGTAGTGTGAACAGAGCCTGAAACACCATCACGTCCTTTCTCCTCCCCAAGCATCAGGTGCCAGCTGCAGCCTCCTCCAGACAGTGGAGACACAGGGAAAAGTCCTTTCTGTCTTATTGGTAATTCACACTGGGAAGAAGAGGTTAAAATCCCAGTGACTACCCAAAAGCCAGGCAGGGAGCCGTAGGGAAGAGCAAATGAGGAGAAGACAAACAGAAATATCTCCCAAGAATTCACAAACTCACTGTTCCTTCCCCCCACACTGCGGTTCTACTTAACCCATGAGACAAATTTATTGCTCTGCACAGATGTCCAGAGAATGCAATTCATTTTTTCAAGACAGAGGCCAAAGATGATAGGTCACTACACCTAGATATTTTTTTTAAGTGCCAAGTCAAAGGGTTACAATATGGTCATGTTGGGAACATGAGGAATGAGCAGGAAAAGACAGAAATTTTGGCTTTGGACTACAGAAGCAACTAATTTCTTCATTTAAACCAGGACTAATTCTTAGGTGTACCTTCTCACCTGCTAGTTTTAAGATTATTGTCCCATCTACATGGATTTCAAACATCTGTTAATCTAATATTCCAAAAACAAGCCTAAGTCTTTAAGTCCAGCACTTTGTTTCCAGGGGAGAGCTCATGTACCCAAAGCAACGGGGTACTTTTCCAGTCTGTAGAAGAGCAGAAGTTGACGGCTGACCTGCCTTGCCCCTGCACAGTGCAACGTGCCTGTGGAGTGTGGATGTCCCAGCTCAGTCATGTATCTCGTTTTTTTTGCACTGCCTGCTCTTACCCTGCTGGTCCATCCCGCTGGCAGAGCAGTGACTCCAGGATCTATTGCCCTAGGACTGTTCTTCCCCTCCCCACCCTGCTCAGGGTTCAAACACTATTTCCCAACGTGACTTCCCCCTTCCCCAACAAAAGAAGAAAAAAGCTTCTCTGCTTTCTCCTCTAATGGAGGCTGCACTTGAGGAAGCAGCACCATTATTAGGGGAATGGGCCGTTAACAGCACTTGGGCATTTCTTAGTAATGAGGGCAGTGAGATGGAAGGGGGAAGTAATCAAAAGGCACGTACCAGATGGGCTATTTCAAACACATTTTTCTCCCTTAGCACCTGTGAAGGGCATTGGCTTTCAGCAGGGACACTTTTTGTAATGAAGTTAAACCCATGGAGCATGGTGGGACAATTTGTATCTGCTCACACACATGAGGAGGGAGGGAAAAGCTTTGTCATCAGAGTTTTCTGGCACTAGAAGGATTCTGGCCTGGCTTGGCCCAGGGGAGGGAGTTGAGAGCCCCATTTCTCTACCTGCCTCACCACAAGCAAAGGCTGATTCAGACTCCACCAGCTTGTCAATTCTTTCTCTGTTACAAGGGCAACAATGAAGGGGGACAGAGAACAGATGGAGAACCTTTAGGCAGCTGCAATTGCAGATAGCATGACACCGTCACGCTGTTTCTCAGGCCGAGATGCCAAAACCTGTACAGAGCTCTACCACCGCGATGTTAACTGCTGTGTTACCTCAAACTTCGTTCCCTCGAACTCCACAGTGGTGAAACATCCTTAGGAAACAACTCTTTCACTTCAGAGAAATCCAGAAATGCCAAACACAGGCCAGAATGAACCTCTCTCCAGGTCCCTAGGAAGCGCAGCCGCTGCTCTGGCAAAGCCATGACTCCAGCCACTTGCAGAGGACAGACTGCTCTGAGAAGGAGCGGCTTTAGGGCACTGCTTAAGACAGGGAGAAAAGATGGCAGAACAGCACTGAGCATCTCTGAATACAGAGAAGCTTTGCAAAAAAATGTCTGCAAAAGGATGAAAAGGTTAAATCTTGTCATGGGCTACGGGCTTGGAGAGTGGCACGTATCTCATCACTGAATCAGTGCATCCTTGGGTAAACCAAGTAACTCAGCCCAAGGCCACCGTACAAACCTGTCTCCACTAAATTCAGCAGCATCTACCTGAGTGCCAGGCACCACAGTACTGTATTTGTCTGCTGCACAGATCAGGAAAATTCTGTGTGCAGATTTAGCACAACTGCCAGGACTGAGGCAGGAACCGTAACGAGCTCACCAACGTTGGATTTCTCCCAGACAACTTGAAGGTTTCGATGCCACAAGTTCGCAGCTCTCCATTACTTGTTGAACTGAGTGCATCTTCAGCCTTCAAAAAGGAAGGGCTATAAATCCAACTCTTGCTGCTGAGAGCAGAGCATAATAAGATGGTAATCCTACCATTAGCATATGAGCTTTATTTACCAAGCTGCTACCTGCAGAAATGACAAGTAACTAAAGGGAGCAGGGTGGAACATGCAGAGCTCAGGGATGTCAGCATGAGAAGATGTTTTATTATCTTCAAAGCCAACACAGTGCAAATGAAGCTTTTACATTTGTCTTCCAGACTCTGCTGCAAAGGCCCCCCCCCTCACCTGATGTTTGAAAAGCACCTCTTAGACAACAGGTGCTCTGAAGTAAAATAACAAAAGCCAGCTATCAACATACCGTTCGTATGAAACAGGCAGCAGGAAATTGTGGCTAACACCTTCCTGAGGCATTTGGCTTTGCAGGACAGCAAAAAAGGAAACTTGCATGCATTCAAAGAGAAGGACCCGCAGCCACAGGGCTGCCAACAACACAACAGATCACCAGAGGACTGTTTAGTGCTCAGCTTGTTTTGCATTTATACTGTGATAAAGTAGCAGGAGTTCCTCAAGCAGGAAATGGCAGCATCAGATTCAGCTTTTCTTAAAAGGGAATTTGAGGTGAGGCTCAGGAAAAGGTTGGTGCTTGCTTTATTTATTTGAATCCCCTTTCTGGTCCTGTTTGCTTTCCAGTCAAGAACTCTATGCTTCTTCAGTGTGCATTCAGTATTAAATTGCCTCTTAATGTACTAACAGCCAGACTTCTCTTGAAGAATAAGCTCCAGCACAGAGAATTCATAGCATTTGTCAAGGAGAAAAGGATTAAGTGAATAGGGACTCCAGCCAAGTTTTCTTGGTATTCTTTTTTTCAGGTACTGGTAGGTAAAAAAAATTACAAAACTTCCTAGGTTATTTATTTATTTTTCCTATGCCTACATAAGCATTTTCGTTGATGGAAATGTCTTGAGCTCTCATCTCAGCCACCCCCACCACAAGCACGTCTTACCCAAGGTCAGAGTCACTGGCAGAGCAGGGAACCAGACGCCACCTCCCGGATTCTTGCAGCTGCCAGATTCTTTTTGTCAGCAATAATAACCTTATCCCTCAACTCACTACCCGAGAGATGACTTGGAAAGAGTCTGAAATACCACCGTGATGTTCAGAAGGAGCTTTGAGCCCTGAATTTCGTTGCAAGCACTTTCTCTGAGGATGGCACCTCACTGAAGGGGCTGGCACAGGCACTGGAAGGCAGCAGTTCCCTGCCAGCAGCAGCTCCAGTGCTGAGTGTTGCGAAGACGTTTCTCCTCATGGAGGAAACGAAGGACCTCCCCGTTGCTACTGATAGGGAAGGGGCCTATTTTCCAGGACCACAAGGACTGTCACCTCCAGGCTCATCTTGTGGCAGAGGAGATAGTTTCCTCCCTCTATGCCAGAGGCAGCAGTTGGGAAAAGCTACCTTTAAACTCAGTTTTTGAACACATGTGAGCAGCACCCAGGGGAGGGATGACGTGCACATTCAGAAACATGGCACATCCTTTGCAATCACTCTGCACGGCCTTGACTCCTTAAAACACCATGGGCTCCAGCAGCACTTCACAGACAGTTCAGGTGCTTGCACGTAGCGCTCCACCGCCCACTTCCTGGAATCTGGAGGGCTTTGGCTATATTTCTGATGAGAACCACGTCAGCCGGTGCAGCGAACGTGGCTGTAAGGTTCCACGTTAACACTGCTTGGTGCTGCCAGAGGTCAAGATACTCAGACTGAGAGCAGGAGAGCATGAAGCCCCTCTCAGACAAGCTCAAGATAAAGGTCTGGCTAGCTAGATCCTAAATGTCTCAGCAGAAATGGCAAAACGAGCTCCTTGATCTACAGAGAATGTGGTGGAGGCCTTCTGCATAGCTCCTGCCTCCCATCCATCTCTGCAGGAAGTGAGGAAAGTTACTGCGGTGGCTGCAGCCCTCCTCCAAGATGCTGGAGCAGTCTGGAGAGGGAGGAAGATGGGTATTACCAATACAAAGTTTCTGTTTAAAGCAAACATCTGACACCCTGACTGCCTCTCTGAACTAGGGCCCCTCTTATGGCCCTCTGCAACAGGGAAAAAAAGATTGAGAGAGCTCAGTCTGGAAACCCAAGAACTGCCTGCAGAGAAGAATGGGGCTGGGAAGTGCAGGTATGCTTACCCTCCCGCGTGTCACACGGCTGCCCCGCAGGTGAAACAACTTATCCTAGGGAACGAAGTCCGCTGATCAAACACCACCATGGCAAAAACCTTCCCCATTCCTATCCTCACAGTCAGGAAAGCTTTAATCACATTTAAAAGCCCTTCAGGGCAGGCTGGTTTCCCACCCAGCTTTTCCAGCAGCAAGGCAAATCCCAAGTGCTTTTAACTCCATTGCACTGCAAACATGCAAGCACTAAAGACTCCTCAGAAGCACATTTCTGAGCAAGCTTCAGGGACATTGGGAAGAGTAAATAAAGTAGCGGAAAGCCTTTCTAGAGGCTTCACACTCTCTAATTTCCTCACCCAAGAGTCACAAGTGCAGCAGCTGTCAAGTAAGGCCCTCAGCAATTCACACATGCCAATCCAGCTCTTGCTGTTCAATGTTTAGAGAAACATTCAAAGCCACCTCCTCAATTTTCCCCAGAGTAAATAAAGTTCAAGGCAGTGTGACAAGAAAATTAGAGGCTGCAAGGTCTCGAGAAGCAGTTGTAAGGTAAACTGTCTTGCCCAGTGCAAGGTGCAGTAACTTACAGCCCCTTGTAAGTCATTTCTCCCTGCCCTGAGCTCTCTCAGAACAGCTCACTACTCTCCAGTAAGACAGCCAGCTGAGCAAACCCAAGCGGGCAGTGCCACCCTGCTGGGTGGGCACTCAAAGGATAGAGAGCTTGGGGGATTTCTCTAGCCTAAGAGGAGAACAGAGGTGGCTCAGAGGATGGCCAAAAACCATCAAGGTTGTTCTGTGGTGCCCAGGGGTTGCATGCAGTTGTCACAACAATGCAGAAAGGGCTGAAATAACTGAGTGACCTTGAACACCAGAGATGCAGAAGTAAGACTGAACGCCCTAGAACAGAAGAGTTTTTTCATGCACTCACTGCCTGCAAATAACCCAGGATCTAGACAAGTTTGGTGCCTCAGTCCTTCAAAGACCAGCTACATGAGCTAACAGTGACAGCAGCGTGTCCTCCAGAGGATGCAAGTGAGACATCCCAACAGAGAATCGGATCTCCTGCAGCGCACACCACACAGGCACAGAGGACCACCACGAGGCCGTTCAGTGGCACAGAAGGTTTAATGACTGGAGGGTGCGATTTGCAACACCCCCACGTAGATGCATGCAGAGCCCCCAGCTTCTCCCCTCTCTTCCCAGCAAGGCTGCCCAGGAGCTGGCAAGCTGCCCTGGCACGGCACGAGGCCTGGCTTAACACATCTCCCCAGCAAACAGCCAAGAGGCTGAACTTGCTGTAACCTTGGCAAGAGAGCTCTGCCTTTAATCATGCTTTGCGGCTCAGCTTCTGGGCTCCCTCCCTGATGCAGAGACACGGCAGAAAAAATTGCAGCCCAAAAGTTGAGCTTTTAAAGGAAAAAAAGCTTTCTCTGCTATAGACATCATTACCCAACAATACAGAGTACCTACTTTGAGTATCTCTACATTCGTTGAGTAAGAGACCTGATTTTAAAAGCCAGCAGCTTTATCCATGGAGTAATGTATCAAGTGCAAGCTGAATTGACACTTATGCAAGTCAAAGCAAATGTTTTTAAGATGTGACAGCAGAGCCATTACCAGCTTCATATATTTCATTCTACTTTTGTGCACACAACCAAGCATATTATTGGCTTTTTATTTCCCTTCGTGTTTGCTTCAGGATTCTGATTAAAGGAAGGAAATATTTCATGAACTGCCAGGTTGTGCTTAAACCATTAGGTACATCTATGAGAAATATTTATTGTTTTAGGAAATGTGAGAAAAGGGAAATGGGAGCGCTGGTGATACATCTCTTCCACTTAGAAAACTGAACAAATGCTTCTCAGATTCTCACTAGCCAGAGCTGTGATTCGTGAGAGGCTGAAGCTGGCTCTGTATCAAAAGCTGTAATGGCCAGATGATACAGAGCCCTGATCTGGTCTAAAGCTCCTGGATCTGTTCAGCTTTGTACTGAAAATGTTAATGATAGTAGCAGAATATATGCTTGGCTAATGTCTCATTGTACTGAAATCCCACAGGCCTTTGCAACAATCCTTTTTTTGCACTCTCCCACCCGCTAATGCTGTTCGAGGTCACTGCGCGTGTCTGCATAGCCCTCTTAGCCTTAAGGCTGAAGCACTGAATCCCCTTTGGCACGAACCAGTGGGCTTTCTTGGCTAGGATTCCTGAAAAAAATGCTTGTTTTACCTGACACGAGATGGCAGAAAGGCAAGAAGCGAGGCTGAGTGCTGTTTATAGCACGGTCAAGAAGACTTGGGTGCAAATGCTTCACTTAGAGTCACAGAATCACAAAATACCCCAAGTTGGAAGGGACCCACAAGGATCATCGAGTCCAACTCCTGGCTCTGCACACGACCACCCATAAATCAGACTGAGAGCATGCTCCAAATGCTTCTTGAACACTCCAGCAGGCACGGTGCTGTGACCACTGCCCTGGGGAGCTTGCTCCAGTGCCTGACAACCTTCTTGGTGAAGAGCTTTATCCTAACACCCAGCCTGAACCTCCCCTGACAGCCTCATGCCGTTCTCTCAGGTCCTACTGCTCGGTCTCCTGTGATAAAAAGACCAGAGAGTGCAGCAGCCCTGCATGGGAACACAATGCGATGGTGCACCGTGACACTGCAGCACTGACCATCCCACGGTCTGGGATTGTGTGCAGAGCAGTGCTGTGGTGAAGCTCCGAAAAGGGCTCACCAGAGGGCCAGGGATTGCCAGCAGGCACTCAGCAATGCCTGTGCCAGGCATTCAACCTCCAAACACGCAGCTGCAGGGAGTCACGACTGAATGTGAAAGCAGAAGGCAGGGCCAGCAGATACCTGTCTGCAGAAGTCCCACTAGGCAACACTATCCAGTAAAACACAAGAACAAGTGAGATGCACACGGCGTCACTGCTGTGCCACCTTGGTGACCTGCCTGCGCAATTCTGTTTGCACCCAGACCCAGAGCAACTCTGTGACATCACAAACAGAAAGACCTGTCCTACAGACAACTTAGCTAAATAGATGTGGGGGATATGCACGTTCTCTCATTACCCGGTATGAAATGAAGCAGAGACAGGAGGCACATTGTTTCTAGACTTGCTTGGAATAACAAGACACTCTGGGGTAATTAGGGCACTTTTCCAACCATGTTGGAACGAGAACCTGCACGGTTTCACTGTATCTTAAAGCTGGAGGCAATCTGAAAGCCTGAATAGCCACAATTAACATACCCAGCTCAAGGGCAGACAAAAGCCAACCTTCACAATGGGAACACATTGTCTTCCCTTTTCATTCTGCAGTGAAAGATGGCACAACAGGAGCTGATCTGCAATGGAGCCAATACACACCGGCACTAAAGTTGTTGCTTCTCAAGCTTCTACAGAGGTGTGGGGAGGCACAACTGAGATCAGGGCGGTGCACAATGCCCCATCCCCAGCTCCAGGGCAGGTACAGAGCTGAATGAGTAATGGGCAGGGGGACAGAAAGAGGTGATTTATTTAAGAGGCTTCTAAATCAGTTCACCGAGACAGCTGACCTTCTGACAGTGACTTAATCAGCACAAAACATTTTCTTGATTTGTCACCAGGGAACAGCAAAATATTCTCGGAAGAGCTTCATCTTTTATCTTAAGAACTATTTACATCAAGGAGGTTAAGACACAGCCTTAACCACACATATAGCATAACCTTTGGAGCACAATCAGATTTGCTGTTCATAAGAAACACTATTTGGGAACAGAGTCTTTCTTGTCTTGACTTGTATCTGCTTATCCACAAAAGAAAGAGCTCTGCGTCGCATCATTTTTATTCATGAAGATAAATCCATTGTGTATTATTCTAATGATCTCTTAAGTCTGCAATCTGTGCTATTTTATGGCACTAAAAGTTAGAGAGGCAGTAAGCCATGTATTTAAGCCTGGTAACTTAACGGGAACAGCATTAACAACTATTTCAGAATTTTAGTTATGTCCCCCTCCTCATCCTATGTAATTACCTTGTTACTTAACAGCAGCATCAGCAATTTTATTGATGTGCTTTTAGCACAGGCCACTACTAGAGGACAAGTGTGCTGGAGCATGCTACGGACTCCAGAGTAAATTTTATCTCCTACTTTGTTTTGTGAAAAGTGTGAGAGAATTATCACCTCTATCCACCCTTAAATAGCTGCATGCATCAGCAAGGCCTGTTCCACAGACAATTTTAGCTAGCCGTCTTTTAAAACATGAAAGATCACTTTTAGCCCCCAAATCAGAACCTCTGTTACTCTAAGAGGCCACATTTTCTTCCCTCTAATAAGCTTGAATTTCATGTTTCTCTTATATCCTTTTTGGGGTGAAGGGATGGGGGGAACCATGCAACACTATTATGATGAAGTCCAATTTACAATGGAAATCCTTTTGAATAGGTAAACAGAACAAAAAAAAGAAATTAAAAATAAATATATCATTCCAATCTTCCACTTCTTTCTGAGCAGGGTGACACTTGCCTGTGAACATGCAAACACACCCTGCTTGCCCTGCCTCTTGTTCCTCAAACAAAGCAGCACCTGACTCTGTGGGACCCCCGTGAGCATCCCTCCCGTGAGCATCCCTCCCAGCCAGTCAAGCTTTCCAGGAGCCTGGAAACACCGTGCTTGCTGAGGCAACACTGTACTCTCAGCCAGCTGCTGTTGGCGCTTGGCAGCTCTCCTGCCCTGCTCATCTGCCTCTCACCCTGTTGAGGTTGCCTTACACAGCACATCATTCCACATAGGGCAGTGTCCAACCACCCTTTTCACTACTGAATTTCTGTACATCCCCACAGCTACTGGGGAGAATGAGCACTGCCTGGTATCAGCGGTTATATGGCTGGCAGTGGATCTGGGGAGTTGCATCCACTATTTCATCGTGCACTGTGTCCTGTACACATGCACCAGAAGAAGACAAAAGGACTAGCACAGAGCTTATCAGCACGTGGCAGGCATGTTAAGCCATCTAGCAAAGAAAAAGCATGTTCTGCATGTAAGAGAAAGAAATCCCTAATTGGAAACACAATTGTTGCATAAGAAAGGCACCAAAATCAACAGCCACTCCAATTTATATGGTGTTTTATCAAGCCAAATAGCACCCAGGAGCCTTCCACATGAAACTCTAATAAGGCTTATAAAACTAGCCCTCTACAACAGAGGCTAGGGAAGGGGGGAGGAAGTAAAAGGCCTTTAAGCGTGTCAATTGTAAAAGAAATGGAAGCCTGTCCATCTTCAGCTAATAGAGGAAGCTCAGAGGGGATCTGCAGGAGCACAGCTGGCATCCAGCCACCCAGACCAGGCAGGCAGGGCAGACCTGGTGTGGAACCAGGCAGCACCCCGCTCTGTGATTTGTCACTGCCCAGGGGACACAGCTTCGGTGCATCAGCTCAGGTGACCACACACGTCCCCAAATGGTGAGCCCAGCTTTCCTGTCTCACCAACACCAGACTTCCATGGGGTTTTGCGAAGAAAGCTGTGTGCTTCCATCCTATGACATAATGCAGCAGAATATAGTGCTAAGGCTTTTTGATTTCTTTTTTGCCTCCTCCAACCAAATAAGAGGACAGATTGAAGGAAAAACAGAAGGGCGTTCTGATTCTAGCCTTTATGGTGCATCTGGAAGGCCCTGAGATGCCACAGCGATGAGCATGTGATAAAAAAACTGAACAGGATGGAGAGCACTGGTTCTGAAATGTGCACGTAACATCACCTGCAGGAGTCTGTCCTTTGGGTGCCGTCACTCCAGCATCACTGCCTATCTGAGTGATAATACACAAGTCAAGGAAAGCAAAACCAGGCTGCATACAAGCCACACTTCACTGCACAGCTCTGCAAATTGCACTGAAAAACCCTCAGAGGAAAGAACAGTTGCTACAACTAGTTTCAAACCTATTTTGAGCAACACTGAACTTTTCAATACCTTCATTCTGGCAGTTCTACGGTAGTTTTAAAAAGACAGAAATTAACCATGGAAAACTCCAAACATAAATGTGCTGGAGAAAGAAACTTCTTACTTTTGAAACAAAGAGAGCAAGTGCTATAATAAGGTTAATATTTTCTGGTTTGCGCTATTTTGTAAGCAAGTCCACGATGGCGGATCTGTATTTCATGGTGAGGACTCCAAAAGGACGTACCTTGCCTTGCTATGCACTGGAAGGCTGCACAGTCCCATTTTTTTTAACCACCACATGCGTATCTATCAGTGAGGTGACATATTAAGTAAGACTGTTACTGGTTTCAACATCTTTATGATCATCTTGCTGAAGTCTGGGTTAAAAAAAAATCTTAACATTTTCTTAGATTTATAAATAAGCGTCACATGAAAGTCATCATAGTTCCAAGGCTACAAAGGACACCCACAGCAAAGAAAAGCATAATTTAGGTTAAGCAGCTCTACACCGTGGGACCTGCTGTAAGCACTGACCTCCCGCAGTACCCTGCTGCACCTCCAGCAGGCTGCTGGGAGACACAGCCCGGGAATCCCTAAAGGGCACGGCCCTGGGGACAGCACAGCACACACACCTCAGCACCTGCCTCTGCCCGGCCATGAACCATCCTGGGCCAGACCCTGACCTGCAGACATAACCTCCTGGCTTGGCCTGGGCTCAGCCTTGGCACTGCAAACTTGTCGAGCGATTGCCGGGTTGCGGCTCAGCCTGGTTTCTGCCCACGGTCCTGCTCTGCTCCTCTTGCGAGGGTACCATGGGACTGCTGCTCATATCAGCAAGGACACGGCCTCTGCTCGTCCTGCTGTCAGCCCCGTCGCCCTCGCTGCAGGCTGACAACATCAGCCTACAATGATGCCTGGAGTCAGCAACCCTGCTGCTACAGAGGAAGAGAAGCAGCCAGACAGGCAAGTAACCGGCCTAAGTAAGAGACAGCTTCCTCTGAAAGCACAACTCAGGTATGACTAATGCACAGCAGAAAGCTCATGTCTCAAGTAATCCCCTGCTCAAGACTTTATCAATAATGCAAAATTGGATTGTGGAATACAAAAACCCTGAAACTTAATAAAAGAACTAGCTTAAGCACCACGTTAACATCATTGAAATTGATGAGTAAGGAAGGACAGCTTCAAACAAATTACACCTCCAAGTCAGATAAGACCCGTCTCCAGGGGCTGGAGGGAAGACAAGGAGCTCCGAGTAGCTTCCCTCACATCCACAGTGAAGAGGCTCTGAGTGGAAAACAGCGGGTGTACGAATTAAACACACTCTCCAAACAGATTCTTCAGAACAAAAGTGCCATAAATCAGGGCTGACCTCTGCCCCAGGGGGGCTGTCTAGGGCTGTTTTAGACATCCTAGCACTTGGCAAAAATTCATCCAAGCACGGGGATGGGGACGTTGGTGCTATGCCTACAGTTTGAACGTCACCCAAAGGGCCACAAATTCAGCCAACACACAATTCAGTTTTTCCCATCTGTAGATGCTCGTGCTGCCCAAACGTCCCATGTCACAGGCATGTGCTTAATGTCATCCTGCAGGCAGTAGCAGTGCCAGCCACAGCCCTGCACACTGACCCCAGACTTAGTTTGGCCCTGGAGCAAGCACAAGAGGGAAACTGGATGAGAGCAGCACAACATAGCTTACACAGAGGAAACTTCAGAGGCAGTAGGCATGAGCTGAGAGAATGGGGAATGTACACTGGGTAGGGGTGGAATGGAGCCAGGACTGGAAGAGGTAACGTTTGAAACTGAGGGTGGTGCAGGAAGAGGGGAAGAAAATCTAAAAGTGAGTACTTAAGAAAAGCTGAGAATTTGAGATGAACACACACCATCACTTTACACAGACTGTGCAAAATGGCAAACTGCGGGTGTAAAGCATGCACAGCACAGCCCAGAGAGCTGACACCCACACCCCACTTTCTGAGGCTTATGGATGGAGCACACATCATGAGATTCCTCCTTTGGATTAAGGCTATGCATGATCTCTGTTAGCGAATCTGTGAGAGACCCCTTCAGTGGTTATGACCCTCCCTGGTTAGCTGAACACCAAGGCTGGTGTTCCGGTTGCACATTCCTCATAGGATCCACCCCACACCATGCCTCCCACTCACAGAACCTACTCCGAGGTTGCAAAACTGTTCTGCAGTGACCTCTAAAGACAGTGAAGGCATCAGCACTTCACAGCAGTTCCACCCACCCTGCACTCAGCACCCACAATCAGGCGCAGCAGGCTCCAAAGGTGCAAGCATCAGCAGAGCACCACAGGGGCTTGTCGAGAGGAATTAACCCCGTCCCTCTCCCCATGATGCTAGCACAAGCTAACTGAATAGCATGGCTAAGCCTGGCACTTCTCAAGAATGTTATATACGTTGCAATTCAGGGTGAGAACTGGTCTGGAGCCAGGCTCCAATCCAGCTGTGAGTACCAACTGCAGGGAGACTGCTGAAATGAGAAGAACGTAATTTCAATATCCTCACAGAGGTAAATGTGCTCAGTTGCCTCGAGGCCTCTGTAATCATTAATTATTAACTTAATGTCTGTCTTCCCTGAGGTATCCATTATCCAGTGTATTAATGGCCCTTCCAATAAGGCAGGGGGTAAACAGCTTGCAGATTACCTGATAGTATTAATGAAAGTTTGCAAATTGATTTGGTTGGATTAGAAAGCGCTTGGCAGTTAACTGATTTCAGAATTTGGAAAAACAGCAGTATACGATGAAAAATGTTTTCCTTCCTCTCAGCTTTATCTGCTCAGAAAAGAAGAGGTGCCAGGAATGGTAGCGCTGTTCTTTTGGATGCTTCTTTCCTGTCTCCCATCCAAAGTGTAATTAAGAAAAGCCTCGGGCAGAAAACACAGTTGTAGCATGAGGTAACACTAACGCTGCCATGTTCCAAATGCCCTTTCAAAACAGTTAAGCCAATCCCATTCCTAAAACCTGGACGTATTCTCCAGGCTTCCATATTTTCATTGCCAAGCTATGGGATAAGCCCGAGGAGTCATATTCACAAAATGATCTCAGTGAACAAACTCCAATCCAATCCACCACTGAGATCCTCTGAGCTGCCTGCCTAATCCATTAAATACCTCCAGATCTGCAACCACAGAGCACCTGGTGAGGGAAGGATGAACGTACAGGCGGAATGTACAGACATTTACAAATTGGGCTTTCTTCTTGCATAAGCTGCTGCTCAGCTTATTTTCTGACTCCCAGAAAGCTGCTTTTATAACCCTCTGAAACATCTCATTTAACCGACGGAGTATTTGCTCATTAGCGTTACTTGCAGCAGGATGCACATGTCAGTGTGGGAGTTCAGTCCCCGAGGAAATGACAAGACAATTCATACCACAACACACAGACTCCAGAGATGTTTCTGCTCGGAGTTTGCAGCTCAGCTTTCACTCCCACCCCACTGGCGGCCATCTCCACCCAGGCCAAAGTATCACGGTCAATTCTCAAGCAGGACGACCACATCTGCAGGCTGTTCAGGAGAAGACTGATCAATTTTAAAAGGCAGCATCTCGCCCTTCTGAAGATAAGGCAAGCTGAAGCAGATTAATATTTGTCCCCCAGAATACCACATGTTTTTAATAGCTGCATGCACAACAAGCAGCAGTCACGTTTCCCATTTGCCGTGCACTTTGCTGGGCCTCTTGTGCTTGCACAGAGATCTCTATCCTCTGATTCTATCGGAATCAGAACGGCAGAGAGGGATTTAAAGTGAGACCAAGTAACAGTCTTTTCTTGATAGATTTTTGGATACGCTGCAGTTTGCTGTTTAGTCAGGTAGCATCTGTTCTTTAAGCAGAGCAACACGATAATGCTCTTTTATGTAAATTTATGGAAGAAGTGATGATTTTATCCTATATCCTAATACGGACTCAAACTCAGCTTTTAAAAGGAAAGCCTTCCCCATGCTGGAATTTTGTGCCTGTTATTTTATCATAATTTAAAATCTAACTCGTCAGACACCAAATTATTTCCTGCTGAGAAATGTGTAAAAGCTCTCTTTATTCCTATATCCTCTTTACCGCTGGCATCTTGTATTTATAGAGTGTAGATGGAGAACTTAACATCCATGTTTTCTCCTTTTAAAGTCTGTCCTTTGATCTAGTCCTCCTTCCAGGAGATTGCTTTGATCCTCGCAGTTTTGCTAATTCCAAATATGCAATTATGCTTATCTAGTCCTGGAGGATCTGAATGTTTCAAGCTGTCCCTCACACACTCGGTTTACCAACACACCGCAGTTTTAATCAAAAATAACTTGTTCTTGCCTACAGCCCTAGAGGCTACAGACTCCTCACGGGCCATCCTGAAAAATGCAGGAGAGCTCCTTGCTCCCTGCCTGGCCGCATTGCAGGATGGCAGGGCCCTGCACAGGAAGCAGGATGGAGAAGAAGCTGACCTAGTGCCTGCAAAAGATGGGCATCTCATCATGGGCATCTCATCATGGGCATCTCATCAGCAGGGAGCCTGGAAGGTCACCTGGTCTGACCATCATCCCACCTCTTTCCCCACTTCAGTCATTCAAAAGCCAGAACTGGCATTTGCTGCCAGGAACCAAGGGGTTATGACAAACTGTCCTTCGTGGCCCATGAAGGGACCTAAGTTAGTAGGGAAGGCAGCAAAATGTCACAGGCAGCACCTCCCCAAAAAGGCAACCATATCCCCCCTCCCACCAACCGCAAGGAGGGTGGGCTGAGGCTGACTCCAGGCCTGTTTGGGGCTTGTTTTTAAATATCTTCTCTCTTGTAATGTCATTATGCCACATGAATGAAGGCTCTGGTTATCCAAAGCTGCCTGAGTCTCCCCGGGGGGACGGAGAGGGAGGCAGAAGAGGAGGAAGGAGGGCATGATGCCGTTATTTCGTGATAGGATCTGAAGTAGTAGATTTCCTTCTGGGTTCTAGAGGGCTGAAACAAATTGAGATGCATCACCCCAATGCTTCATTGCTTGGTATTTTGACACCACGTTATTGCTTGGCACCTGAAACTGATTTGATGGAAGACGTGACCACAGCCATGTTTTCCTCTCTACTACTAACCTTCTACTTGCCTGCCCCCTTCTCATACTCGGAAAGAAATAAGAATGTTTTCTAGCATGTTAAGGAGTGACAGGAAAAATAAAAAGGGAGAGAGATAAGACGACAAGCTGGTGAGACAGCAAGTGGCCACAATCGTGGTACAGCATTTACATAATTTTCCACTTACATGAGTCCAGACAAGCTTTCTGGAGGTGCAGATCTCTGCCCTCAAAAGATAAGAGCAGGTTCCCTTCCTTCCCTGTGTAAAGGCTACAATTTCTGTTCTTACAAATTGAAGGTCAGAGCTGCATTTTCTGTACAAAAGCTTCTCCTGCCAACAGGACAAGGAAGAAAAATTATCTACTATGGTTTAGCACCACCCTGGTGCTACCAGCGGCTTTTCAAGTGGCAGATTACCACGGAAGGTAGGGAGCTGAGCCGCTAAATCACCACTCTCAATCCAGCACCCCCGTCAGCAGCAAGGCAAAGCACATTTTTCATGCTTTGCATCAAAACTAGACTGACAACACCAGAGCAGCCCCAACAACACCTTGTATTTAATAAGCCAGCTGACAGATTAAAGAGGACTTGATTTTGTGGTCTGCCCTAATGAGACCTGCTTTTGAGGAGCTTTCAGCAGTTCAGACAGGTACATGACTGAGGCTTAGCGTCTGCCCTCGCTGAGTGGATCTCGATGCCACAAGGGGGTGCAAAAACGAGGCCTGCAGCTGGGAAAAGGCAATTGTTACATGATGCTGTGCACAAAATCCCATTACCCTGCTTTAGTGAAAACCCTTCCAGGGCTGTTATATCAGTGAAAAATGAAATTAGGAGCCTGAGATGCAGCTTTCGTGAAGTCAGCCTTCCCTGCCATACCGCAGAGCAGTCATGCAGGCAGGGTTTGCTTCCTTACAGAACTTCAGTGGCCACCATTACCTCAAGTTTCAGGTTGGGACCACTGAAATCTCCGCAGAGTTGTGCTTTTCTTCAAAGCTGCAGCTTCTGAACCAGCTTTTCCAAGTTGAATTATTTGCCTTACATCTGATAAATCCCAGTTAACTCCCTTTCTTTGCAAGGCAGTGCCTCTAAAATCCCTTCCTTTTTGTTTTATAGGAATTCCCAGCTTGTCTTCCTCCTGAAAAGCTTAATACTCTGCTTATGCTGCAACACAACTTCCTGCCCCAATAGATTTTAGAGTAGCAGTCCTAAAAATCAGATACTCCTGTTACAGCTTTCTCAGCTTTACATATCACAAGTGTTTTGCCTGAAAGAGGCTGGTTAATCACAAGACTGTGTGTTAATTTGGGGTGTTGTGGGGGGAGAGGTGTGAGATACCAAAATTATTAAGCACTTCAGAAAGCTTTCTAGTAGTTTTAAAATAGAGATTCAGTAACAAAGTTACACCTTGTGACTGCCAGTTCAAAAAATCCTCTTATCAACCCACTACTTGTACCTTCAATCTCAAAAATATTTGTTCTACTCTAACACCTGGCCTCAGTGGGTGAGGGCAGATGTATGCCACTCTTTGCTAAAAAAGAGGCTCAACTTTCTCTGGAGAAAGATGACTCATGAGGTAATTCAACAGACATTGAACTGAAACATGTTTAAAACTTGGAATTACAGTAATTCACCTTTCTGTCCTCAAAGAAGCTTTTCTCTGCATAGGTGGTGTAACCTTAGGCAGCTTGGGGTAGAAACAGAAGGAAAAGGGGAGTATATAGAGGCCCTATCTTAGAAAGCAAAGAGGAAAAAAAAATAAAGGAAAAAAAACAGTACCATGGGAACACCAATTGTTCATATCTCATTCCTTGTGCATAAAGTATAAGCATCAGACATACATAACACAGTCCAACCTAACACAAGCCCCTACCACACCGGCTGCACAAGCAGTAAACAACCCAAGCATATTTGGAATGACAGAAGTGAGACTGGCAAATATTAACCACTTATCTAGAGATTTGATCGTCAGGTAAGTGAGGAAGCGGTTAAACAGGATGTGCCTCACAGCCCAGAAATCCAGAAGCTCATACTCTTCAGGTTGCCCAGATTCACAAACTGCTAGATTTGACTTCCGTGCTTGCTTTCCCCTCAGAAGATAGATGGCTCTAAGTCACCTGACGTTTGCTCTAGGAAGCCAGAGCAAACAGAGCAAGCTGGATAACGGCTTCCCTGCTCCGTGTGCTAACAAAGAGATGGACAAACATGTCAAACCAAAAGCCAGAGGCTCTGGGAAGCATGTTCAGCAAGGCTGCAGCTCTTAATAGATCTAGAGAGAGGCTATAAGCACTTCAGTGTGGACTGCGGCACTGGTGGTGAAGCTAATTATCATCCTACGTGGGTGCAGTTGGCACTGGTTGTTTAAGAAGCCTCCTATCGCCTGAGGGACAGCCCCAGAGGTAAAGGAAGGAAGAGGAATAGAGGAAAAACTGGAAACTTGGCCTGCCATAGCATCTAACTGCCTCACGAAGATGTGACATGATCTACAGGGCCGCTGCATGCGCAGTTACCCTCTTACAAATCAGCAGCTCCCAAGCTTGATTAGACTGCAGAGCTGGATAACATAGGGTTTATATTAGAGATCAGAGACTTCTCGCAGCTGTTTTTTAAAATGCAGTCTGACCTCTGTTCTAAAGCACTTTAGGGAATCTTTGTCCCAGAGCTTGAGGAAAAGGTAGAGCTATAAATTAAAATTGCATTAGACGTTTCTTCAGTGGTCTAAAGAACAGGAAGGGGAGCAGCAGGGAATTTTTGTGGCATTCATAAGAAGTTATGCCCCAAAATTATACACAGGGCTTTAGCATGAAAACACAGACCTACTAAAAAGAAAAAAGAAAGTTTAAGAACTGTGTAGCACAACAGAGAGGAAATGGCATTACTGAAAGCCCTAGTACATTAATTGCTGTTTCTAGCAGTCTCATAACCCTGCACGTCTTTGTGATATCTACATACAGTTGCCTGATATAACCTTTTCTGTGCAGTTTCATATACATGAAATGGATGAAATTTGGACACTTTTATTTGCAGTTGGCACTACTTCAGGTGATTTCTTGTTAGCGCTTAGAGAACTTTGATCCAGTTTTACCTAAAAATCAAGCTATATTCCCCACATTGGTTTTTATACTTAAAGGGTAGACTGAAATTAATCCACAGACATACTGTTTTATTGCTTTTGCACTGTATTTCCTGTTTTAATGCTAGATCTTTTGATGGAAGGTAGCAATCATTTAAACATTAAGAACAGTCATCTTGGGGACATAGTTGTCAGATTTAAAGATCAGAAATTATACAGGCAGCTATAAAAGGATAGGAAGTGAATAGATCAATATTATGAGGTCCAGTAACTCTTTGAAGTATTAAAATGAAATGGAAGAACTGTTTGCAAGAATAACTTGGTGATTTAAGTTATGCAGCAACTCCAGGGGCAGGTTAGAAAGTAACTAGCAACCTCCGTACCGGTGTCTGAAAGAGTTAAGGACATGCTTGTCAACAAGGTTTTCATTCTGAAGCAAGTGCAGGTTAAGCAGGACTTGCAGCACGACTATATTCTAAAGGCTGGCAAACAGAAAGCCTTGACAATTCCAGTGCACAGCACAGCACCGGCAGCCACTTCATCTGTAGTGGCTGGGGGAGCATCTGTATTAAACAGATCTGTCTACAGTACACAATCCCTTCAGAGGGTCCTGTCAGCACCCTCCGGTTCCCTATTTACATGCAGAAAGGGAGCAACCATTCACTGAATTAAGCATCCATTTCCATTACACAGAAGGTTAAACATGTTTATGAGTGAAGCCCTGAGAGGAGAGTAGTAATATACTGCTTCATGGCATCAATCCTAGGAGAATCCAGCATCATTTGGAAGCACTGGGTTGGTGACTTTTAGGTGTTCGTTCTGCATGCAGAGGACGAAGGACTGTCCCATCACATTAGCTACAACATGGGTTCCCTGTAAGGATGTGGGTATGTGAAAGCAAGCCCAGGACGCAGCAATCCCGCCCATTTGAATATCCACTCAGAATTCACATTAATTCAGGAAGAGGTACTCAGCTCACATGAAAATGCAGCAAGTCAGAGCAAGGCTCAGATAAAAAAGCAGAGAATGAAGCTGAGTATCCTACTCCACTCTGAATTTCAGACAGATATACGTGCTACTTGTTGTGTGGGAAAAGTGATCCAGAGCATGTCACTATTCATCCCATCTGACACTAAGCATGCAGTAAAGGTGAGCTGAACTCTTAATCTAAGATGACTTTATGCATTTCGCTGGGATTTCAGAATTCAGCCTGTAGACCTAAGCACTTCAGACAGGCCCAAAAAGCAGCTACTTGGTTTAGTGATTTTTCTAGGACACTGATGTTAAAAGTTGCAGCATGAAAACTTGGAACCTTTAATATTTTGGTGCTTCTTTGAACATGACAAAATTCCCCCCTGCCATGCAGGTCCAAACCAACAATTCAAGTTTCTCTTCCAGTCCCATTTGAGAATAAATCTAGCTGGAAACTCCCTCTTATCCAATTTTGTAGGTAACTTTTTATCAGAAAAAAAAACTAGGAAGTTTATTTAATTCTGATTTTGGTTCATTTTCCTGGTCCTATTATTTTCCATCCCTTGTCAAATAAGCTTTTGCTGACAGACCCTTACAGGCTTCAGCTGTTTAGAAGAATCCAAGCAAAGCTTCATTCTGAGCAACACACTTCTAGCAAAACAGCCACCCTGGTTATCTCACTGAACTCCAGAGGCAGGATCATTCGTTCTATTTGTTTAGGCATAACGACTTTCAGTGCTCGAGTGCCTTGGGGACATCTGAGATTCACACTGGAAGCCTCTGATTTCAAAGTTTTGTCAGTCTTGGTCTGATTCTCAGCAGTGATATTAGCTCACGTCATATTTAAGCTACTATTAGCAATTCAAAGCATCTCCAAGCAAGGACATAATCCTTACAAGGAACGGAAACCTGCTTTTCCTCCATTTTCTAGCAGCAAGAAGGTAGAACCCTAAATGAGAAAAATAGGACAAGTTGCGGAAGGTTCCCATGAGAGAGAGTTTAACCCACTTGTTTCAAATTTCAGGTAGGAGGTTTCAGTGCCTGGGCTTTTTATGTAGCGAACACAGCAAGCATACCTCAGCAACTGGCTTACAGTAATAACTCCACACACACATTGCATAATGAAGTCTCATCTATAGCCCCAGAAGTTGTTTAACCCTCAAAAGTGACTTATTCCAGGCTATCAGCCAAGTGAATGCTTAAGTAGAATATATGTAGCTATGATCTTCACAGGCTGGT
Organism: Anas acuta; assembly: GCF_963932015.1. Classification (NCBI taxonomy): domain Eukaryota; kingdom Metazoa; phylum Chordata; class Aves; order Anseriformes; family Anatidae; genus Anas; species Anas acuta. The sequence goes on from NC_088997.1 coordinate 6,573,823, forward strand.
ATTCATCTTGTCTCAGAAATTGTTTAGGGCAAAGAGGTTAAGAAGAATAGAGTGCAGGTTTAAAAAAGATTTGTTTCTAAGAGACACTTCAGTAGATTCATTCAATTTAGTAAAGAAACTAAGGTTAGGGAATGCCTTTTAGAAACTATTGTCTCATAGTAATTTAATACATAGGTTTTCAAAAGAAGGCAGAAAGCAGTTAGGAAACGCTGCAGTTCAGTTAGATAAGAAGCTATCTCATTAGTATGGATTAGATCTAAACACCTTTAAACACCTTAGAAATAGCTGGCAGCCTCCTTGCAAGGCAAATCCCCTTCCCTTTTAGACTCTACAAGCCGAGCTTCCCAGAGTTTTAAGGGGTCCTGTCATATCACAGACTTACTGACTAGTCTAAAAATATCCCTGAAATTAAGGAGGAAAAGACACAGATCTAGATAAGGCAATTAGACCTGGTTTAAAGGAAATTCCCTTATCACACAGGCAACATTCTCTAACACTGCTATTCAGCACTGCATCTCCTATCACAAGAGGAAGGAGTCTTCAGAAAGACATATGAGAGTAAAACTCCTAGCTCTGAGCCTAAACACAGCCCACACATCTCTCTCCCCAGGCAAAGACCAGAAGAGCTGTTGCTTGGGGTTTTTATAACAGCATGAGGCCAGTTAATTGGGTTTCATCTGCAGCAGGTGGGTGTTTCTAACACTGTCAGCATCTGCTCAAACAGTTAACATGACCTTGCACGTAAAGGTAATGGTGTAACTGCAAGCAGGCTGGCTTTCTCCAAAATGCCAACGACAGATGATAAGCAAGATGGAAAAGTTTTTTTTAACATTGTTCGAAATGTACTTGCTTCAATGCACAGGTGTTTTCACTCATGCATGTTTATTTCAATGAGATCCCAGGTTTGAGATGATAAATGGCAATAATTGGGAGCCAGGAAGGAATGAGCAGAGAAGCCAGATGGACAGAACAACCTGAACTTTACCGAGGGCCTAAAACTAGCTGCAGAAAGGAGGCAGCAGGAACCTCATGAATTCAGCACAGAGATGCAAAGCTCCTCTGCCTGGGACAGCTGAGCCCCCGTGCATCGGTGCAGGTTGGGGCCCAGCTCCCTGAGCAGCAGCCTGGCAGGAAAGGAGCTGGTAGCACCAAAGGCAACACGTAGTTATTGGCTGCAGATACACAGAAGGAAAATGGCAGCTCCTCAGTTCATCTCAAGTCATCTGCAGAGCCCTTACGATAGGAAAAAGCAGTTGCATTTTATTGAGAGCAAAGCAGTTAGATAGGCCAGGAAGGAATAAACCAGCACCCCACCACGTGCTCTGAAGATACACAGAAACAAACAGTCCCAAATGCAACATTTGAAGATGGGTCAGATATTTTGCATTTGCTTTGGCTTTGTTTTTATGCTGTTCTCGTGCCCCAGGGTGCTGCAAGTGAGATAGAGGAATTTTGACAACCCACCCGCTCTCCAGAGAGCAGAACGAGGCACTTTGCAACCCTCAGGAGAGCACGCTGTTCAGACAGGAACCCCAAATGCCTGGTTCCAGGGCTGGAATCTAGGTGTGGGGTCTTTGGAGCAAAAGCAGCAGCAAATACCCATCCCTGGTGAGCTATTCTCTGCATAAACAGCTGCATAAACAGCTCTGCAGTGAAAGTCACAAGGAGACTTTTATGTCTCCAGATCCTAATGAGGATCAGTTTAACTTATTTTTTTAACATCCTGTCTCCCTAATAAAAGTCAGTTTCAATGTGGAACCAGCTCTAAGAATTGCAGTCTTCAGGTCATAAATGCTTTCAAGAAATGTGGCAGGGTGATCAGTGCAAAGGATGAATTAAGGTTTAGACTGCAGCTTTTGGGAGCCATACAAGTCACTAATTACACATACAGCCCTTAGCACAGCAACGTGTAACACTTCATACTACTTTGGGGGAGATGCAAAGAGAAAACTCAGTTTGGCTCTAAAGTAAAAAAGTTCCCTGCAATATTAAACAGCAGAACTTCCCTCCAAGCAGAGGTTTTGTCTATGCCTCCTTAGCAGGTGGCACCCCGAGGCTCTGTTAAAGCCCAACTTGTACACGTGCTGAATGTGACGGGACAAGAGCTGGGGTCTTCAGAAGACACCTTGAACCTGAATTTCCATCCGCCTTCTCAAAGACGGTCTTGGCTGTGGAAAGCCTAAGGAGTGTTAACATTTCGTACAGCTAAAGGCACCTCACAGCCTACTTGGGCAGGACAAAATGGAGCAACTGTCGTTATTACTGCTCAGGTATCACAGTGAGATTAAAAGTGATAGATCTCCAGATCAGACGTACCTCAGCCCACGATCTATACTTAATTTATTTAGGAGTTTCTTTTATTGAACTCTCTGTTCTTTGAATGTACAACACCCATGTAGACCAGCTGCTGAGTACAGATTTGACAGATGCGGCTTGAAAGAACACGGGAAAGTGTGCAGCAGCCTCAGGACTACTTTGTATTAAAGCAGAGAACACAGACTACCTGAAACACAAAGAGAAGTTAAAACTGCCTCGGCCCTGTCTGCTCTGTAATGGTGCACAACTCCCACTTAGTGTAATGAAGAAACACAGAAGAGAAATTGGGAATTTGAAACCTGCAAGATTCCTGGCTGTTGAGATAATGAGCAATGCTTTGCACACATGTGCTTTTAACACAACCAACCGCAGATCTGACTGGGACAATGAAAGGTAGGCACTGATTAAATTGCACCATTTTCTTTCTGGTCACAAGTGTTACTTTGCAGGAGAGCTGGTCAAAGTGTTTCAACAAAAAGCTGTTTGCATTCAAAAATAGGCTTTTTATCAGAAAATGTTTGAAAGGACTTTTTCAAAAGACAAAAAAGTTTGAATTTTTATAGCCATTCTTGAAAGTGTTCAAGTATTTCCTGAAATTAATTTTGGATGTCTCAGAGAACGGTATCAAAATGATCTCTAGGCTTTAGCAGCAGTTATACCCTAACAAGATCAATTAATGAAAACTTCAGCCATGCTTTCAATCTTCCTCTCAAGGATTTTAAAAATTTAATTTACAATAAAAATTTTGATTAAAAAAATCTTCTCCAAGAATGCAGAAATGCACATGACAAATTAATTTGGTAAATGCTTTGAAACAAATCAAAAAAATTGCCAAGCTTTTATTCTAGCTTTCCTTTGTTTTCCAAAAGTAGGTGTCATCTTTCAACCAGCTCCAACATATAGTACAAGAGATTTGTGTTCACTATACTTGCATGTGTAATGATGCTGGTATAATTTGCAGCAGATGTACATTTGGGGAGAAATTATTTTCTTCAGAATCTATTTGTGTGGGAGGATGAAGTATGGTTATAAGGAAGGTGCTGTGGGAGCTGAATGACTTTGCATCTCAAGTACAGGTGCATTTGGGTGTAACTTAAACATAGTTTGCAATCTCTGTAAACGGAGCATTTAGAGCCAATTACACTTGTCATTCACCTTGCAAATACGTCTATCTAATTTAACAGCATATGCAGTAAGCAGAAAAATAAAGGATATTATATTAGCTGACAGCAGAATAGAGGTGTGGATATCAGCATCTGTATCTATTGCACATTTGGCAGACTTCTGAACCAAAATACAATGAATTCAAATAGCGGCCTCCAATGCCCTTCCTCCCGCTGCATCAGAAGCCTCCTGTCAGATGTAATTTTCTCCAGGAAGAAATGCATCTAGCTGAGACTTTCCCAAACCCGTCCAAGTGATTTGGACACTCACTTCTCATTAGCATTAACAGCAAATGGGCATCAGCATCTCCTAAATGCCTTTGGAAATATCTGACACATTTTTCATGGCTGTTAAATGACTCTTTGGGCAACCCACACTAGAAATGACAAATTTCATATTTTTTTTCCCCATACTCAGATATTCATAATGTCCATGTAACAAACATGATGATTTTCCCTCAAAAAGACAGCTGAGATGTGGTAAGGAGAGACAGGCTTTGGCTATGTTTGGATTAAAGGACAAAGTTCACATTCCAAAACTGTCTCCTCAGCGGAGGGCTGTATATACGGATTTCAGGATAATACCACATACGTTGTGATCTTTTTGTCACAGCTCTAGGCAGGCATGTCACTGCGATGGGAACAGGGATGCAGAGGAGTTACGTGGCTCTGTGTGTCATATGCACTGAATCACTCGCGTTGTCCTGGAGAGCGCTAACATGCAGGAAAAGGAAAGGTGAACTTCTGTCCATACACCTGATAACATGCCCTACGGAAGGGAACAGCAATTCTTTTGAGATCAAAATTTTCAGCATTATATCTTGGATCATGCTTGGTCCACTTACGTTTCCAGAAAATACACTTCCAGTCCATAAGAAGAAAACATGAACTGAAGACGAGCATACTTTTGTAAACTGACAATGGATTATATTCTCCCCTCTCCCCCCCAAACTGAGGGCCTGAAAGAGGCTTCTAAGATTCATTCCTGTTCCATCCAGCATCAAGCGAAACGTAAGTGGTGTGCAACCACTGGGGCACTTGACTGGTACATGGAAAATTGCATCCGTGTGAATCTGACCACGAAAATAAGTCAGTCAGGTAGAAACTCTTCAAACCTTAACAAGGCAGAAAGCCTTGTAAGCCACTTCTCAAACCAAAGGTATTGTGAATCCTTTCAGACTGAGCTGCCGTCTACCAGTCTGGCTGACTTCACCATTACACCTGCAGCAGCTTTTCCTTTTGAAGCCCTAACAAAGTCAGTCTCACCAACAAATACATATGCAAATAAGTCATATTGAGATCTGTAACTTCCTTACACGGCTTCTCAATCTGTTATTTAACTGACATCACTTCCCTTTTCTTCAAATACATTTCATGTATATATGCCTGTTTTCTATAATCTTCTCCATTTCTCTTATCTCTTATATTTTAATAAACCACATGTCCAGATTCAGTATCTTCTTTAGCAGCCATATGGGAAGATATACTTGTTCATTGCAGTTATTAAAATTCTAAACCTCTTCCTCTCTTTATTTGATTTCAGTGAGATTTTGGATATTTTCTCAATACCACGAAGATTAGATTCATTGGAATGTAACTTTGAAAGAAGTCTTGCATCAAGACTTTTATTTCAGTTCAAAACCACATCAATTTAAGGTATCCCCGTAAGATCTGGACAAGGTGAGCCTTTTTTCAACACTGGTTTAAGATGAAACAACTAGAACTATATATATAACTATATAACTATATATCTTCTTAACATTAAGAAAAAAAAAAGTTAAAAAAAAAAACATAACCTCGAGACCATTAATTCACTTTCACATAGAATTTTGGCTCCTGACAAGACTCGTGACGGCCACTTTGCTTAAGCAAGGACAGACTTCAACTTTTATATCCTACTTTTTTGGCATTATCTTCCCTGTATGAATGAAATAAACTACTAATAACAGAGTTCTACTCTCCCAGGGTTTCTCTACTAGTCTCTCATTGATGACTGACACACAAAGAGGCTCATCTGAGCAATTTCAGTATTAGCTACCAAGAGAGACAGGCAGTGATTCCTCACTGGTCCTTTGAGAAACAGCACTCATTTGTCTCCCAGTTTTCTCCGGACTTCCTGTGAAATCAGTGTTGTGTAGTTCTGTGGAAAGGTGCTCACCAGATATATTGCTCTATTCACAGCCGTTTAAAAATACATCTTAGCCAAACTGGGAGCTGGAGTTTATTCAAATAAACTACAAAACCCAAAGTAATTTTAATTCTTCCCCTGGCAAACGTATTTTCCTGCTCAGAAGAGCAGCAGATGCACATTGCAACTTCAGGGATATGAAGTTTCTACACGGAAAACTTAAGAGCAGTGACCAAAACGAGACACCTTCAGTACCATGCCAGTTTAAATGTTTATTCCACCTCCTAATGTCATCTCATGCCTGCCAGTCACAAGCAGCTCAGAAGACACAGTTTCAGCTTTTCATGGATTCCTTTGGTGACAATGCAGATGAACACCAAAACTTCAGCAACACTGTTCCAGAGAAAGAGAGCTGGAAATAAGAGTATTCTGGCGTTGCTACTGTTACTCCCAGGCATTTCAAAAGCAACCAAACATCAGTTGTGCTGGCTTCCCACCGAAGAAATTAATATGAAGCTCACACTTTGTCCCTGCAGCATTCTGCCACCTACCTGTGCTTACTGCTTTTCATCATGCGCTGGGGCATCCATCTTCTGTCTCAGCACGGCGCCCTGGAGGGGAGCCCTCCTCCTTCACTTACCTGTCCGCAACGCTACCTGAACCCCTGCAGACTGAGGAGAGCCAGAAGGCAATTCATCTCACCCTAACGCGTGCCTCTGAAATGCCCTCTGCAGGTTCCTCTACTGATCAGAGACACGGCTTATTTTAGATCATGTTGCTGACTTTTAAACAGTAAAAGTTAGGGAAGCAAATCCTACCGCTGAGAGGTTGCTCAGCAGCCTTATTTAAACCGGATAACGACGCACTGCAATTATTGGGGGCCCAAATTCATCTTTCCTTTCCATCTCTTTTACCAGGCTCAAAACCACAGTGACTGAGAGAGGACACCAAAGGGAACGATGCCATGAACACCACATTGTGCTCTGGGCTCCCTGCAAGCTCTCTCAGAACAGCGTACCCATGTGTCTTCCAGGGCTTGATGTGTTTCTTCACTGATAGGAGATCACTGTTATGCAAACTGTTACATCAAACACCACTGATTCTGTAAATCATTTCTCAATTGCACATCTTTTCACAAAACAATTTGAACAATTAAAAAATTAATGATGTTAAACTTCCACAAATACCTTTAATCCGAGTCTGCCGAATGCACGGTCCTGAAGTTGAACGTTTGCAGCCTTTTGTTCAGCACTTTAAAGCTGATGCATAGCGCTGTATGGACACCGTCTATGTAAAGTCAGTAGCAGTTCTGTGAGCAAAGTTTTTGTCCCTATCCACAGCTCCAAATAGTGTGGCCGGTATAGCTGGAGGTTGCCGTGTTAAGAAACTAAGGAAGACTGCTTGTAGCTCATCTCGTGACTAGCTGGAGGCTGGCAAAAAGACTGGCACAAGCCTGAAGTCAGTTCTATGCCCTGCACCCCATACTTTGCCTCAGCCATGAGGAACAATAGAACAGATAGAGGTTGGCCCAGCCACAACAGGCAGCACAGTGTCCTTTTCCTGGATGGCAACAGGAATCCTGTTGGTGGTGTGCTTGGTATCCACAGCAGCTTCCTGGCACTGCCCAACAGCACTTTCACCACAGAAATGGGTATGGCTGCCACCTGCAGAGAGCCAGCAGGCAGACCACGGGCACACGCCCCTCTGCGCTGAAATAAGGGCCACGTTTGGGGAGCTGAGGGGCCAGTGCAGTACTTCAGGGCCCGGGAAAACGTGGGAGAGTGCTCCGTGTGGGGAAGGCAGGCAGGGGGCAGCGCCCCAGCCCCACATAGACACAGCATGGTGCTCCTGGAAGGCCGGTTTCACCAGGCCAGGCGGTTCAGCAGCACTTCAGGCTGGTACAGACACGGCACAGCACAGCACGGGTCCCCTTCTGAAGGCGAAGTGACACAGCAGCACCTCAGACCTGCACAAACACCGTATAACGCTCTAGGAGGACAAATACTGTGAGGCCCAGGTCAGGGCAGTGCCTCAGACCCACACTGAGGCAGCGCAGTGCTCTGAGGGGCAGTTCCGACGGCCGGGCAACGCAGCAGCACCTCAGAGCCGCGTACCCCAAACACCAAAACCCTCCCAGAGGACCCGTTTAGGAGCCCCGGTGACCCGGCAGCACCTCAGCACCGGCACGAAGGCGGCGCAGCGCTCTCGGCAGGCTCAGCGGGACAAGGGGCATCGCCTCAGGCGCGCACCAAGATGGCGCCAGGCCCCTGCCGGCCGCCCGCGTGGCGGCATCGCCTCAGCGCCGGCAGGGGCGGGAAACGTAAGGCGGGGCCAAGGGCGGGAACGGGCGCGAGGCGGGGCCGGAGGCGGGAAGCGGCTCGAGGCGGGGGGGGCGGGGCCCGCTGCTGGGGGGCGTGGCCAAGCGCCGGTAGCGGCGGGGCGCATGCGCGCTGCGCCCTACGGAAGCCCAGCGGTGGCGGCGGTTGCGGGGCCCTGAGGTGCGGCGGGTGCGGGGCCCGTGAGGGGAGCGCCGGGCACCGAGCTCGGCCCCGGGCGCCCCCCGCCCCTCGCAGCGCCGCCGGCGGGGCCCGGATGCCCGTTGGCGGCAGGGCTCTGGCCCAGGCTGCCCGGCTGCTCGCTCGCGGCGCGGCCCTCGGCCTCTGGCGGCCGCCGCTCTCCTCAGGCGGCAGCCCCCGGGGCTGGTCAGCGGCGAGCGGGGCCTCCGGAGGCCTCCCGGGGGCCGAGAGGGGCGGCGGGGCCCGAGGGGGGATCCCGGAGGTGACCGCGGGGCCGGCGGGGGGCTGGCCGGCCCCGGGGGGGGGGATGGCGGAGCAGCGGTACTGCGTGGACTACGCCAAGCGCGGCACGGCCGGCTGCAAGAAGTGCAAGGAGAAGCTGGTGAAGGGCACGGTGCGCATCGGGAAGATCGTGCCCAACCCCTTCACCGAGTCCGGCGGGGAGATGAAGGAGTGGTACCACGTCAGGTGCATGTTCGAGAAGCTGGAGAAGGCCCGCGCCACCACCAAGAAGATCGAGGACATCACGGACCTGGAGGGCTGGGAGGAGCTGCAGGACGAGGAGAAGGAGCTGATCCAGAAGCACATCGCAGGTGAGGCACGAGGCAGGGCCTGCGCCGCTTTTCAGCCCTGCTCGGTTTTAAAACGTGCCACCGACTGCCACACGGCCGTGCATTTACCATGTAATCCTTGCTGATTTGCTGGTACGATCTCATAAAAAGGTGTGTAGTGCGCTGTGTCTGATCTGTGCCTTACCCCAAAGCAAAGGAAGAAGTAGATACTTCTGGAATCACACTTTGTAATTTCTTTTGTCGCAACTGACTGTGCAGAAAGTCTCAGTGACTTATTCCACATATAGACGCTTAAAGGTTCAGATAAATGTCACAAGAAAGCATCAGTTATGCTCCAGTTTTATCTTTTTTCATCTCTTTAGTAAGTTATGTAGTTTTTTAACTTCTGCTGTCTGTGAAATGCTCCTCCATCCCCAGTTGTTTTAGGACGTGTTTATACTTGTTATACAAGTATATCCTGTATAGGTTGAGGGGTGTACGAGATTATTTCTGACTGCTGGATCAAACCCTTACATTGCTGTTTTACAGAAGCTACGTCCAAGGCTGCAAGTACGCCGAAGAAAAAAGCAACAGTCCAAGCTAAGCTCACTCCCACAGGACAAATAACCAGTCCCTCAAAGGATCCGTTAGCTGCTGTCAATCCGAAGAAGTTCTCTGGCTTCACAGGTAGGACTTAAAAGAAACTGACTCTGGGAAATATTTTTCTTCCAATACCAGTGTCAGAAGTTTTTTAACTTGACTTAGTTCAGTCACTTTTTGCTTTGTAGAAAGTGGTTTAGTTTTAAACGTTTTTTATCAGGTTTGCCAAAAATTTTGACCGCCTTTGTAGGCTGTCAGATTTAAAAGGCCCGGTGCTTGCATTTCTAATATTCCCAAGGGAACACAGTTAATGCAATAACCCACATCATCAGACTGACTCCAGCACTATTTCTGCACTGGCTAATTTCAGTCGAATTGTGAGGGTACAGACTAAAGATAGCCCAGGTAGAAGAAGAGTTGGAGGTATGGGGAATATGAACCTGTGGGAAACCAGGCTCAGCTCTATTGCTAGTGGACTAAATTGTTTTATGATTGTTTATTTTGGTCACCAGCTTATTTCTGACAAATGCTTGACAGATGTCAACAAAAGAGTTCTTGAATGTTTTTCCTGCATTTTAGCAGTGATCTTAGGCAAACATGCTTCTGTGAAGGGAGAAGACCTATAAGATAGAAATCAAATAGAAGCGTCTGCCAGCAGGAATTCCTTTTCACCAAGGCCTAACAGTGTTTGGTAGAATTAAGGTCCAGAAAAGTCTGGTGTACTGTGAAGAGTAAGAACAGTGGGGAAAAACATGTGGATTTTTTTTAACATAAATAAAATTTAAGGTCACAAATTTTGATGCAGCACCTCATTATTCAGTTCCAAAGCTTTGTCACCATGTTGGGATAGTTCTTTTCAGATTGCCCGGCATAGGTGCCCTCATCTTCAAAGTCCTCCCCATGTACATTTAAAAAAAAAAAATAAAATTTGTCTTTCATCCAGCCAAGCCAAAGAATTCAGAAGATGTCCCCGCAAACTCTTCCCACAAGTCTAGCCTGTCTGCAAAAAAAAGTGATCCGAAGCACAAGGACTGCTTGCTGCGAGAGTTCAGGAAGCTCTGCGCCATGGTTGCTGACAAGCCTAGCTACAATGTGAAAACGCAGATCATCCAGGACTTCCTGCAGAAGGGAACTGGAGGAGGTATGATTATTGCGTGTCATTTTCCGCATCTGAAAGCCCTCTCAAAATTAATCTTCCAAGTATTATTGCAAAAGCAAGGGTGAATTAAAATCTGATTACTCTGTAGTCCAAGCTGTTAGCTGTGATGACTTCTGAACTGATGCAGATTAAGTTTTCAACGTGAACTGTTTTTTGAAAAACAAATTCAGATCAGATAAGAATGACTCAGGCCAGGACAGTGGCAAATGTTTGTAAGTGCCATCAAATTTAGTGCTGAAATCAGATTTGGAGGGAAACTGTGGGTGTTTCTCCTGAGAAATGACCTTTCATGTAAAGCAGAACAACGTGGTGGAACAGGTAAGCCCCAGCTGTGTTGTGTTTTCCCCAGATGTGCTAACAAGCACAACCAACTGTAGATGAAAATAAATTGTGACAGTTTCTAATGGTGTGTGCTTTTTTCCAGATGGTTTTCATGGTGACGTGTACCTGACCATTAAGCTGCTGTTACCAGGCGTCATTAAAATTGTTTACAACTTGAACGATAAGCAGATTGTAAAGCTGTTTAGTAGGATTTTTAACTGCAGCCAAGAGGAAATGATCCGGGACCTGGAGCAGGTGAGTACAGACAGCAGTTCTCTTCGTTTGTGCTGTTCAGTCCCCTGGTTTGGAAATTGTATTCTTCCCCCCTCCCCCACATTAAAGATTGTTAGCTTAACTGCTAGAGTGGGAGACAGTGAATCTTTTCCGGTTTGTTTGTTTTAGCAGTTTTCATAGAGCTTTCTGCCACCTGGAAGCTTTAGAAAATAATGTTTGAACAGAAAGCAAGACTTGAACTCACCTGCAAAACTTTAAAAAGCAAGACTAAAAAATCTAGGCAAATCAGGCTGCACCTGCTTTGTCCAGTATCTTTCTCTTTTTAAATGTTTTATATTGCTTTTGTTAATATCACATATATCAAAAACTGACTCAATTAACAGACCTGTTCCTATGAGCTCAAGTTGGCTTATGGGATTAGGCTAGGTTTATACTATCGCCAGTGCTTGGATGTGTGCATTTAATTCCCGTGCATAGGAATTGGTAATTGATTATACATGCTTCTGATACCATTGCAAGATGAAAAAAAGTTGGTTAATTAGCTAATGAATATAATTTTTTCTCTTATCTTTATTGCCTTGGTATATACCGCCTTCTAGAGACTTCACTAGACTGATAGAGATTCTTTGCTTTACAAGAGGATTTATCCTGAGGAAATACAGGGTCTGTGGTGCTGCAGCAGTGTAAATTTAAAAAAAAAAAAAAAAAGGCAGCAATGAGGTGATACTGGTGCTCTTACGTAACTTTTTTTGCAAGTGAAATAGCTGAAAAGATGTACCCTGTGTTGTGGCAAATTCATTCCAATGTTTGGTTACAATTCCTTCATGCAATTGGAGAGTCATTTATGTGCCATTTTCTACTTACTGGTGGTGTCTTACCTGTTCTCTACGTGTAGCTCTGACCCTCATTTTCTTTTTGGAGATAGGGAGATGTCTCCGAGACCATACGCCTCTTCTTTGAACAGAGCAAATCTTGTCCTCCAGCAGCTAAAAGTCTCCTGACTATCCAAGAGGTAGATGAGTTCCTAATCCAGCTATCAAAGCTTACTAAGGAAGATGACCAGCAAAGTGTGCTGCACGATATCACTCGCAGGTAAGGAAACTAAACAGCCTCTGAAGGTTTAGACTAAAAGTAGTAGTGGTTATCAATACATCACAGACTAGAACAGATGAAAAATCAGTCATAACCCACAGAAACTGAACTTTACATCTGTAAGCCACTATCTGTGATTTGATTGACTCCTTGACCTCTGAACAGCATGGAGAAACTTGTATGGCTCCTGTTCATCACAGAGAGAATTTCATCCTTGTCTGTCAAGACATTGTATCAGTACTAAACAAATGGCTTGCAAAACTGCCTTAATGGTACTTAGCTATAAATTAAATTGCTGTTCCTAAGTAAGTTGGGAAAAGTCTTTGAGCCATTTGGACAGGTTGAAGATTCTTGGTCTGATGTAGCTTGTGTTGATTTGAAGCTGAGGATATTACTAAACTTACTCTTGATGCGTTAACTAACAGCTTTGGAAGGCATTTCAACACAGAGGCAAAATTAATATTGGCATTCAAATGTGAAGATGCCTTTTGTGTACTCTTGTGCCTCTGTGTCACTAATAAAATACTTACTCCTTTGAGCTTAAACTCTACAGAAGGGAAGGACCTCTTTTTATGGAGGCCTTGCCCAGTTTCCTTTTTTCAGCTGGAAAGTAGTGCAGATAAATGTCTACTATCTCTGAATCTTCTCTCTCACCTCAGATGTACTGGCAACGACCTGAAATGCATCATCAGGCTAATTAAGCATGACCTGAAAATGAATGCTGGTGCAAAGCACGTGTAAGTCCCACCTTTTGTTGTGAGATAAAAGCAGAAGTGGGCATCAGCCTCATAAGCCATGAGCAGCAGACCTGAGATTGATATGTTTTGTTCCTGTCCTTGATTTGTTAAAGGTTGGATGCTTTGGATCCAAATGCTTACGAGGCATTCAAAGCATCACGCAACCTCCAGGATGTGGTAGAGCGAGTCCTGAAGAACCAGCAGGAGGCCGAGAAGATGCCAGGGCTGAAGCGAACCCTCAGCGTGCAGGCCTCCCTGATGACCCCAGTGCAGCCCATGCTGGTAACGTTGGCTCCCCTGCAATGGTGACCTACTGCAGAGGAAGAGATGGAGTTCTCATAGACTCTGTCAGAGACTGTCACCTTTGGGAATCAGTAGACAAGTGATTAAGTGTAGTGTGAGCTAATCGTGTAATGCTGATTTTTAGGGATAATGACATTTTTAAAGTGTTTTCTACCATGGGGCCAGTATTTAGTGCAGTTTCAGTGATGCTGCAGAAGCTAAATCTTGACTTGATTTCAGTCCACAAGTGACTTTCCTTTGTTGGTTTCTTTGCTATTATCTCAGAAGTTGATCCTTTCTTCTGAAATGTTGTAAGCTTTTTGTTGGAGATTTGCTTATTTTTTGTTTGAACAAATAGGAGTTGAATGTTTTACTTCTGAGCTAAGCACACTCCTATGAAAGGCACAGAACTCATACCTTTAGGTATCTGGAGGAGATAAACACTGAAAAGCTATAATTACTGAGCATATTCAGACAATGTAAAGTAAATGACTAATTAAGAAAAGGAAAATCTGGACTGGATATCAGAAACCCTGAACAGAAAGATGTAAAAAGGACTTGATCGTTCATTCATGAAATTAGGTAAGAGTAGCTTTGTTACTAAACATGTCAGCCAAATTTATTTTGAACTTCTCTCTCCATATTTCTAAGGCTGAAGCCTGCAAGTCAATTGAGTACGCCATGAAGAAGTGCCCAAATGGCATGTATGCGGAGATCAAATACGATGGTGAGCGAGTGCAGGTCCATAAAAATGGAGATCACTTCAGCTACTTCAGCCGGAGCCTCAAACCTGTCCTTCCTCACAAAGTAAGCACCTATAAATCGCCCCAGCTTTTGTGCCAAATTTTACCCTTCTCCTCCATAAACTTCACAAGTTCCTATAGGCAAGGAAGATACCTTTTGTTGTAGGATTTCTTGTTTAATTGCTGCAGATACTTGAATCTGGAAAAGTAACATTTAATAGAACTGTAATCAATTTGTTTTGGTGGCTGTTAAGCCTTGAAACTACAGTTAACTTACCTGCTTTCAAGTCTTTGTGCAGTGCATTTGGGTTGACTTGATGCCAGCTGAGTGACTTTGTTATATTTGTTCAAGTCTCCTTTTTCTATTTATAGACTGCGCTAGTAGTCCGTGCTGTAGTAGAAAGTAAAGTTAGTGCAGATATGCATATACATGCTTCAGACACTTCTGCAGAGAACATCTGCATTGGAGTGAGTCCATCTCTTCAGTCAGTAGACATTTTCTTTTCTTTTTTTTTTTTTTTTTTTTCTTTTTCTCCCTCAAGGTAGCACATTTTAAGGACTTCATCCCCCAGGCTTTCCCTGGCGGGCACAGTATGATCCTGGATTCGGAAGTTCTTCTAATTGATAACAAAACTGGCAAGCCACTTCCTTTTGGGACTCTTGGTGTGCATAAGGTAAAAAATAAATATAAAATGAATCCTTTTTTGTAGTTGGAGGCTGTAAGGCTGTTATTCTGCTGACTTAAACACACTAGCATGTGTTCTGTTATCACAGGCTAATTTAAGAGATCTGGTGCTTACTAGAGAATTTGGAAAAAAATAAGATCCCTGAGAAGCCTGATATTAAAGAAAAGGTACTGTTATAATACAATAGATTTGATATTAACTTAATCACAAGCAAGATAGAAAGAAACTTCAGCTCAAGATTTAAAAAAGAAAAAAACAAAAAAATACTTGGAAGATCTTGCAATTCTGTCATTGTTTATAGTTGCCCGTAGCAATATATCGCAGATGAGAGGACAGAATGATGCAGATATATGTGTAGTCCATATAAGAACGTCTAGATTAAATAGCATTTAGGATGAGGACAGTAAAGTGACAATTAAACTGTAAGTATTTCAAGTTAAAGGAGACATTAATCTGAAGTCTCTGGAATGCTTGTTTTGTTGTTGTTGTTATTGCAGCAGTAGTGATGGATGTTAGCTTGCCCGAAGCCATTCATATTTGTTATTTCTCTGTCAATAGGAAATTAACATGTTTTATTTTCTTTGTGCTCTGATGCATTTGGTCTAAATCTGAAGCCTATGTTTATTATAAATAAAAGATTATAAGATTATGGGGATAAAAATACATCTTTTTTTGTTTCTGTGATTTTTTTTAAACTCCATGCTGCTACGAGTGCAGATTTCTTTTAATTGATCTTAATTGTCTTGCAGAAAGCTGCTTTCCAAGATGCCAATGTTTGCTTGTTTGTGTTTGACTGCATCTATTTCAATGACATCAGCCTGATGGACAGGTACGTGTCTGGCACAGTGTGAGAGTAAGTAGCCTGACAGGTTTCCCAGCATGAACTTACTGGAATATGCTACCACTGCAGAAGCAGCGGTTCACTTCATGTGTTAAGGCTGCCCGTTTACTCCTGTAAATTCAAGACAGCATGGGGTAATCCTTGCTGTGCTAAGGAACATCGCTATAGTAACTGTATTTCAGCTGAGCTCAGTGGGGTTCAGTACTCAGCTCATCTCATGTCCTCCGAAACTAAACACGCTCTTCTTATAGATTTCTATTTTTATATTTTTTCCTGGAGGAATGTTAAAAGAATTGATTGTCAATTCTAGAACTCTGCAGGATAAATCATTTAGTTATTTAAATAACTTTTCTCACTGTTCATGCGACTGGTACTTCATGTTGAAATTCATTGCATATCCTTAATTATCTATCTCTGTGTTCTAGGCCTCTGCGTGAGCGTCGCAAGTTTCTACATGATAACATGGTTGAAATCCCCAACCGGATCCTCTTCTCAGAGATGAAGCATGTCACAGTGAGTCTGATGTTAATTAAGACAGTACATATGGTGATCTCATAGGCTGTAGTCTTAGTACTTCACTGCCTATCAGTACAGAGTATTTTCTGTTCATGCATCTTCACATTTTCCAAGTAGAAAGTCTGATGACCACAGCAATTTGACAGTCTTGGTCTTTCCATAATTCCTTTCCTTTATAGAAAGCTTCGGATCTGGCAGATATGATCACCCGAGTCATCCGTGAAGGACTGGAAGGACTGGTGTTGAAAGATATAAAGGCAAGTGCCTATTTATTCTTTACTGGTGTATGCTGGGAATCGGGGAGTAAAAACAGAGTGTTCTGTACTTAATTTAGGTTTGATCTGAGCCTTTTTCTGCTTTTAAGAGGTTTTAAACAATGCTTGAGGGAACATGCAGTAACTTTACCTGAATCTCAGTTAATGTCATTTCTTTCCTGAATTTTAGTATTGCTTTTTCTTTGTTCTTCTCTTGGCTGTCTTCTGTCATTAGACAGAACTCCACCTCTCTGAATTTCCTGATGTCCCTGAAATTTCTTGAAGCATCATGTCTGTTTGTATGCACCTGTAGTGATATGGTCCAGCAGGCAGATCACTGAGCTGGTAAACAGAACTGCATTTTAATTACAGCTCTGCTGCTAGTCCCTCATGTGACTGCACTGAGCAAAGCAGAGAATCACCACTTCTGTGAAGTGCTTGGAGGTCTATGGATGAATCATACAAGGCTGGGCGTCCTTGAAACATTTCTGGAGACTTGTATGTGCTGACATCCAGTCCAAGTTGCTCCTTATATATCTGAGCACTTCAGTGCTCTGGTACTGCTAAGTTGAATAAAAGCAGGGGCCATGTGAGGAGACAGGACATCGTTTGTGTGATGGGTAACTTTCTGAGTGAGGGATTCTTGCCTTGTTTTGCACAGGGTAATTATGAACCAGGAAAACGGCACTGGCTGAAAGTGAAAAAGGACTACCTAAATGAGGGTGCAATGGCTGACACAGCAGACTTGGTGGTGCTGGGAGCTTTCTATGGGCAAGGCAGTAAAGGTAAGTCTCTGGAGTTAGTTGAAGTCAGAGATCTGTCAGTTCAGAAGAATCTCAAGCTTTTTCCTACTCCAGGCTTCCTGTAGCATTTGGACTCCTACCATAAGACTGGCTCTCACAGTTACTGTCTGCCACAGCCCATTGTGTCCCAGGCTACTGCAAGCTGCCTGATTTCACTGTGGCAGAGTTGGCATAGAAAAGCATTAGGTCTTGGGTTGGTCTTTTATGCAGCGCAAAGTCTCTCTGTTCAGCTTTGTGTATGTGCTGATGCTGTGAAGCCATCACGAACCCAAGGTCCTTCAGTTCCCAAAGATGAAAAAGAGTTTTGGTTCTTTACTTTTCTCTTTAAAAAGCTGTGGCTTATCCTGTAGAAGATGTGAACTACTGTGCTCTCCCCTCCTACAGGTGGGATGATGTCCATTTTCCTCATGGGCTGCTATGATCCCAAGAGTGAGAAGTGGTGTACTGTGACCAAGTGTGCTGGTGGCCATGACGATGCCACCTTGGCCCGTCTGCAAACAGAGCTGGATATGGTGAAGATCAGCAAGGTGAGATGGTCTCTGGCATGGAGGCGATCAAAGGAATGCTCAGCGAGGGACTTAGTAAAAACCTTCCTCCTGCAGAGCTGCAATTGAGGTGCTGATTAAATGCAGAACTGAAGTGCTCTGCCAGGACTGAATGGTGTCTCAGTTACAGCTCAACTGGGTAAATTGCTCTAAAAACCTACATGAGAACTGAGATGTAGGTACAGCCATCTCCTGAAGATGATGCACTGCCTGAGATTTGTACTCAGACACTGAGTGGGAAGCCAGGCACCATCTGGTTCCTGCCCAAAGTTTTATTGGGAAGAGTAGCGCAAGTACCATTTTTTTGGCATACTGCAATCAGTGAAGACAGTCACTAGATGGGGCTGCAAGTGAGAGATGCTTGTCAGGCTGTTCTTGCGGCTAGACAACCTGAAATGTTGGAGTTAGACTTCTTTTGTGAGTGACTGATAAAGGTGACAAATCTTATTTGTCAAGACCTGACATACAAACAGATGAATTTTAATATTTATTTGATATGTTGAAGGCCATTTACATCAAGGTTGTAGATTTCTGAAAATGTCTGGTTTTATATGAATTACAATTGGAGAGTAACATGATAGTGGTTTTATGTTTGGGATGACAGTAGCTGACAGATGTGTTGCAAGAAATTTTTGTGATCCTCTAGACGAAAGGAACTGCTGCAGATCCATGCACCTTGCACTGCACGCTACAGCAAGTTTCATCCATACAAAAGCAATGAAATACGTATTTGCCAATTTGCTATCACATTTTCTTTCAGGAACCTCCTCTGTAGGACTAGGTTCGTACATGATCATAAGTGCTATCATTTTGTATTCTTAATAGGATCCCAGTAAAATTCCAAGCTGGCTAAAAATTAACAAAATCTACTATCCAGACTTCATTGTCCCAGATCCAAAGGTAAGTTCTGACATTAAATGACTGTTTTCCAGCCCTGATATATCAACTTATTTTTTGTAAGTGTACAGATTGTCACTGTGAGACTTGAAGCTTGGAACAGGAAATTAAGCACAACTTTTTATCTGAATCTTGCATGTGCATTTGAGGCTAAGAGCTTCATGAGGAAATCATACCTCCAGCACCTCTGGGAAACACTTGTGCATCAAATCCTTCCCAGAAGTGAACTAACTTACTTTAAGCAATTAAAGCACAGTTAAAATGCATGAAACACAATTGTAACCCAGAAGTTGCTATTGTTTTTTTTACTAAATTTACCAGTATGCTTTGGGCTGTGTATGTCTGACAGAAAACGTGCTATTTATAAATTGGATTATGTATTGGCTGAGGATCTCTGAGTCACTGGAAGAAAGAAAATAGAAGTTTTTCTAAACAAGGTGCCCAGAGGGTGCTTAAAGAACTCTGTTGTTTTGGGAGGGGAGTAAAACCTTTTTTTTGGGGAGGGAGGGGGTGTTTTTTTTTTTTTTTTTTTTTTTTTTTTTGGAAGTAGAGGAACACAAATTCATGAGAGCACAAGAATGTGACGTGACTTTCTTCCTTAATACTGTGTTTAGAAAGCCCCAGTATGGGAGATCACAGGAGCTGAATTCTCTAAAGCAGAAGCCCACACTGCAGATGGGATCTCCATTCGTTTCCCTCGCTGCACCCGCATTCGAGATGATAAGGACTGGAAGACAGCCACCAACCTCCCGCAGCTTAAGGTGAGTTAATGTGGTGTGCTTGTCTGCAAATAAGCTTTGGTAGCAGTCTGTATTTTAAAAGACAAATTCTGATAGGACATGTAATGAAAATACCTGTTAACTAGCATCTCCAAAGGCATGGTACATTTTCTTATTTGTTCTAGGCTCAGCCTGCTTCCTGGACTATTTTGATATGAATCTTATATTTTCATGGGGCCTCTTGAGTCTCTTGAGCTGTTGGGTTGTGTTGTGCACTTTCAGGAAAGTTGTGCTGGCAGATAGTTGTATCAGCTCTTATAACAGCCTTCATGGTGAGGAATTTCCTTCCTGAAAGAGGTGACCTTACTCTCTGAAGTGGTTATGGTCATTCCATTTCCCGTTAATTGCCTACACTGGGGGAGGCATCTGGGAAGTGACTAAGGGTAGCCTGGCCCAGTTCCATGGCAGAGGGGCCAAATGGCAGCCTGCCTGGATCCCTGCTGCGGCACCCCCCCCACACGGCTCCTATACCTCCTTTAGTGATAGGAACCGGTTGGCTTGTACTCAGCAGACTTACTCAGCAGTAAGTCAGCTGTTGATGAGCTCTGTTCTCAGTCTAGTTATTGTCATTTGGGCTGTCTTCACACTGCCTACAGGGATACTGACAGCAGATGCAAGTGCTTGTTACGCCACTGAAGGAAGGAGTGATTCAGCCCATCTGCTGTCCAGCAATCTTTTTGGCTCTGTGCAGGTAGGGGAGAGAAAGGTAAAATACCCTCAGTCAGACTGTTGCCTGAGTGTTGGACAATGGGTGTTGTCTGTTTTTCAGTACAGGGAGCCAGGCACTGAAGAGTTAGTCTGACTTGCTCTGTAACAGGTGGTAAAAATGTGTATGGCTTCCCTTAATGGCAAGTAGCTGGGTGGAAAGCAGAGAGTTTGAACATAGTTGACAGAAAAATGGCTACAAAGAGGTGCTGGAAGAAAAAAACATACGCACAAACACTTCAGGGGGGTAAAAAAAAAAGGGAAACAAGAGGAGCAGATGCATTACTGCTCATGTCCAGTATCTGAGATTTCACTGTGGCTTAAAGGTAATGCTTTGTTTCTGGTGGGACAGGAGCTGTACCAACTCTCCAAAGAAAAGGCTGACTTCAGTGTTGTTGCTGGGGAGGAAGAAGAGTCCACGGCTGGCAGCAGTGGAGAGAATGAGGGAAATTCCAGGTCTTCCACACCACACAAGACTACTAAAACTCCCCCAAGCAAGTCACCTGCAAAAGCCAAGAAGCCAGAAGGTAAGACAGTACTTCCCAGGGAGAGGAGCCTCAGGATATATTATTTGCCTTCTGTGAGATGCTTGCGGATCCCATGGCAGCTTTTACGTGCATGTCAGGGTTAATAAGCAAAGCTGATTTGACCCCTGGTTTGGCCAGTGTTATTCATAGCATGGGCTGAATAGCCACAGCTTTGAGTTGTGCTGAGACTGGGAAAAGATGCAACAGGACTGATAGGACTGATGATGCTGTTTAAAAGGGTGCTCAGGCAACTCATTCAGACAATTAAAGCTCTCTGAAATAATGCTCTAAAGTAAAGGTATCTTGAACTTTGTAGAGCCTCAGTTATAGTTAGTATCAGAATTACTTTGGTGTAATTTCTTTAGGACTGCAGTCCCTTTTAATCTTTAGATCAAGCTCCTTAACAGAATGTGTAAGACTGGTCTGAACAGCAAACCTGCTGCTCCTGTTCCTGCAGATGAAAACGTGCCTTTTGGTTAGACGTTTTTGGCCAAGAAACAATATTTAATTTTATTTGAAGTTCATACATATAACAGGACACGTGGAGGGGATTTCCAGGTATTAGACTGCAAAGACATGAAACGAATTTGCTTCACCAGTGTGCTCACTGGGGAATAACTTGTATCAAATTTATGAGCAGTCTCAGAAAGAAAGTGTGGTGACAGCAAGACAGAAAGCTGAACAACAGTGTAGTCTTTTGGTGCTGAGGGCAGGAAGGTGCTCTGGGCAATTTGCAGCAGATAAACATGTCTTACTAGCTATGGTTTAATTCACAGATTTCCCAGAAAGGGGGGGAAATTTGCCTTTTATGTTTTTCTATCCTCGTTCTTTTCTGACTACTGTTAATATACAGACAGTATCTAAACAAAATCACAAGACAATTTTTTGTTTTTAGGCACTAAAGCAATTACTGAATCACCTCAAAAGCCAGAGGAGAAACGAGGAGAGAAGCGAAAAGCATCTGAGATGGATGACAATGGAAAGAAGGTATGGACAGCTAGGAAGCAAACACTTTGGGGTGGGAAGAAGCTGGGGCTATTTCAATTGTCTGTTCACTTCTGCCTTCCATCTGGCAAGTCTGAAATCTTTCCAAAGCAGCACCCTAAATTAAAAGGAAATGTTAAGGCAGAAATAGCAATAATGCACCCTCTTGTAGAGGAAAGCGATTTCTGCAGCTGTTCTTCCCTACCTGCAAAGTTGACACAACTGGGTTTGTTACGCTAAAGGCTCTGTTCATCACCCAACAATGTCCTGCTCTACAAAGGCAATGTGCCGTGATTGCTGAGTGGCTGCTCTAGAGTACTACATATAGAAGAGATGGGAGCTGTAAAGGGAGAGAACCGTCCTTTCTAGCTCATTGTGCAGCAAATGGTGGGAGTGGATTAAGAATCACAAGAGCTGTAATTATCTGATAAGCTTGGAGTAGCTATTTGCTACTTGATGTAAACAGCAAGTCTACTCCCAGGGTTGTTATGTTCTCCCACTTTAACTAAGAAGCATCAACTTGTAAGGGCAAAGGCATTAAAATCATGCTTACTGGACCACATCAACATCATCACTAAAGGCAGCATTTGCAAGGGCTGCTAATGGGGTAATAATTCCCCTTCACAAGGGAAGCACTACTCAGTTGCAGCATCCAGCTTTCACGGGAGCTGTATGGGTGTTTAGTCTTCTGTATGATTCAACAGCAGGCCAAAGCCTAATTTATAGACATTGTTCTAATCCCATGCCTGTCCTTGGGGACTGCAAGTGGACTTGTTCATGCCTCAAAGAATTCAGTGTAACTTCCAGACCAATCTAGTGTTTTATCAACCTTTGTTTCTCCATCCTCTTCCCCAATACACAGACACTGCTGGACATATTCACTGGTGTGAAGCTGTACCTATCGCCCTCGGTGAAAGATTTCAACAAAATCCGTCGCTACTTCATAGCCTACGATGGTGATCTTGTGCCAGAGTTTGACACAGCCTCAGCAACGCATGTTATAGGGGACATTGATGAGAATCCTGGTGCTAAGCGTGTATCTCCCAAATGGATCTGGGAATGCATCCGCAAACGGAGACTGGTAGCCCCATGCTAGCAATCTGGGGCAGCTGACTGGTTTTAACACTGCTACACTTCAGGAACTCCCTGAAGGGAACAGCTGAGAACTAGGTAGGTGGAAGAAAGGGTGAGATTCCTCTGTGGGGATGTAGTAGAAATGAAATGCTCAAGTCCATCAGAGGTAATTCTCAAGATCCATAGCAGCTATATGGAATTAATTAAAACAGCTCTGAGGGACACTACTGCTGAATCCATTTTTCTGCCCATAATGTAGACCAATGCACTTAATATCTAGGTGCTGGTTTCATTTCTGTGGGTTTTTAAAGTTTGGGTATTTTTATAAATAAAGCAATAAAACTAAAATAGCTTCTCCTTTGCTGTCAGGACATCTTTTCTAAAGGTTATTCTCTTATCAGGACAGGACATCAGACCACCAAATATTTGAAACTATACATTGTAGTGCCAGGATACTTGTGCTGCATGGCTACAACTTACACAAAGGACACATCCTTCAGCTGGTCTGACTTTTATTTTTCCCCGTCTTGTAACATTCAGCACAGATCTATAATACAGTAGCAGTTTATACTTCTGCATGGGTTTCCTATTAAAAAATGAGGTACCAAATAAGCTTTCCTTACAACACTTGCTGCAACATTATCCGATCATCCTCTTGGAGTATTTGTTTTCTAGAACAAGTTACTTGGGTTTTGCTCTTCAAGTTTCATTAGTAAAATTGAGACAGGAATTCTACCATCTGGATGTCAGAATAGTTGAGACCTTCTTAACTGAAGCTGTTTAGAACTACTCTAAGTACTTGAATATTAATTATCAATAAATTAAAATCAATTTTTAAAGCCTGTTTTGCATATGATGACGTGCACTTGCTGGATAAATATGCATGAGCTCCGAAGGTGTAGGCTCAGACTGTGTGTGTATGTATAGTAGATGCAAGTTGACCAGCTTATTTCCTCTCCGTTGCCTTAGTTTTGAGGGTTCAGAGACAATTTTATGAATATTACAAAGGAGAAAGCAAAGATGAAGTTAGGGTTCTCAGTTATTTTTCTCCCCTTCAATATCTACATACTTGTTTGTATCCCACTCTATAATGGTATTTAATCATAGTGTATCCCAAGCTTTTTCTGGTTAAAAATCAGAAGTAACTCTGCTTTGTCCTAGCTTGTTGGCAACAGAAGCAGAAAACAAAGTTAACTAAATCACATTTCAAGTTTATTATAAAATTATAAAGCAAACTTCTGTACCAAAACTAGTAGGTTTAACCATTGTAGTACCAAGAAGATTTTTTTAATAGAGAAAAACATGCCATTTCAAGTAGCATATTAACTTTAAAATATTTAAACCATGTACAGTGTACATAAAGGACATAAATATTTCCATTTACTATATTAGTTTAGATCATTATATTCCTTTGGATTATTAATCACTTTCTTCCAGATTTTGATTTCCCTTTAAAAACAAGTCAGTCATATCCATGAAATAGAAAGCATTTTTGCAAGGGAAAGAATGTAGTCAAAAAAAAAGTTTTTCCCTTCAGAAAGCACACTTCAGACTCAGGGTGGGTATATCTTATCTTCTCATTGCTAAAATTTCAACCACTGATGTGCAACTTATCTGTTATAGAAAATAAACCTACTCTCTACAATAAAAGTAGATCTGTCCACAGGAGAATAATCTTCCTGTTAAATACCCCCCAGTCCTGAGTTTATTGAAAAAGGATGTGAATCTTCACAGTGAATTTACTAATGAGGCTGTTCAAAGCTTTGTATGTATATTACTGTACCTCTTAAAGAGTAAATACAGTTAATGCTTACCTGCATTTTTTTTTAAACCACGATGCATTGAACTGTATCAGTTCTCTTCTCATGCTGGAAGCTGTTAAACCTTAAGCCAAAGGTTAGAGAACAACCTGAACAGGGGAAGAGGTAAAACTCAGCATTTTCATTTAAATAAGCCTCAGCAGCTCTTATTTTTATCAAGTTTAGAGGCCACCTCAATAGCACAGAGGTTCTGTTAACTACTGAGTGACAGACTTCTTTGTCTTAAGTGCTTAACTTCTACTTGCAAAGTAGAGACCCTCCACTCTGTGCCTGTTGAGAAGTGAGTTGCTACTCCTGTGATATTCTTGTTAAATATTACAACAGTTTAATTTACTGTTAACTCATTCCCACTTACTGCAAAAGTAGAGGGCTTTGGTGATCATTTCTATAACTGCACTTCCCAGGATTCCAGAGGCTTTAAGTCAACACTTGTTTTTATGCTCTGTTGACACCCATGCAGTGTGTTTGAATGCTCAATGATCATCAGAGCATAAAGGGGAAAGTTGGATAGGAAAGAACTGCAGCAGAAGGTACTCAACTTCACACATTGCTTGAACTGAGTATGTAGTGCCACAGTGGCTGAAAAATTAAGGCATCAAGATTCTGAAACTTACACATTACCAGCCACAGGGACAGGCTACTTGCACTGAGGGAAAATAGGTTAGTTACAGTTTGCTTTAGTAAGGCTTCCAAAGAAACATGCTTTTCACAAGGATAGCTCTAATATTTTGTGATTGTCACCTGTCAGACCACAAAGTCTCTTATCCACCCTCACAAAGATCACAAAATAAATTGTTCTTGCTAAGCAGGCTTAATGCAAGAGAACTAAAACTGAAAAAAGGGAAACTGATTAATACACAGAAGCCTCTGCAGTTCACTTCTGCTCATTTTATTGACTCAGGGAAAATAAAGTTTGCCTCTGCTTTCTTCCAGGTCTCTTCTAAAAAGAAAGTCACCTGTACTTAAATATGATTGTGTAGCAATAGAACTCATACACTTCAGCTGTATGTTTTCTTCATAAAACCAGAAAGACACAAGCCTTAGCTTCTTAACTCCTTAATCACAGGAATTCAGTTCAATTTTAAAGCAACTGCTGGCATATAGTGTAAGGAAGCCTATGAATCCAACAAATCAACAGCAGGCAAACGAGATATTCCCATCCTAGTGGCACAAAAAAAAACAAAAAACAAAAAACAACACCAGGCAAGATAAGGCTGTATGTTTCACAGTCTCAGTCCCCTTACATTTTTCAGTAATACAGAGCCCACCTTCAAATAAAATGGTACATTTTTCCACAATCCCAGTAGGCTGGAATTAAGTTCATTCTGAATACAGAAATTGGAGGCAGGCTGCCTGTCCTGCAAGCATAAGTTAAATTGAAAAAAAATATATTCATTGAAAATTAAATTGACAGTGAATAGTATGTTGCATAAACACAACATGGGGGAAGTAGAATCAGAACTCAGTAGCAGCTAAACACATCACTGTTTGAGACCCCGGCCTATTTTGTTTATTATTCAGGGGGAAAATCAGAAGCTTCAGTATCTAACATTTGTGGTGGAAAGACAGGCATCTGTTTATCTCCCACCAGTGGATCACGTTACTCTAGAATGTTGGTTATTAATTATTTCTGTCTGCTGCTGGCAATAACGTCCAGGGAGTCCAGGCACTGTGGTGTAAAACGGTACAGTGGAAAGGGCACAGCCAAACATAGCTTGAGTAAGAGCAATTTTCCCCAAGCTTCATTCATCCCTCACTTCCAGCTTCCAGTACAGTCCACATCCTAATCTCTGACCTAACTATCTGTCATAGTTTTGACCATTTCCCTAACAGCAGATGAGGCTTTAAGGCATCACCAGTCTTCCACTTAGGACCTAAAGACATGAACAGCCCTTACAACGTACTGCCTGCATATGGGACATTCGCTCATTCGCTTTCCACACTTAGTGCAGGTGACCAAGTGGCCACATTCTAGCAGGACACAGTCAGCGGGTAAGTCCATGCAGATTTTGCAGAGGTTGTCCTCCATGCCAGAGCGCCCAGCACCACCTAAGTAAACAAGAGACCACAGTTTGCATGAGACAAAGAAACGTATGTCATTGTGCAATCTGTGAGTTGTCTTTAGCAAAGGGCTTCTAATGTACTTTGCACGCTGAAGATTTGGAAAAAGTCCCCTTTGCATCTACAATAATTTAGGTATACCTGCTCCATCAAATGGCAAGGAGTAGAAGGCTTTAGCTTTTACACGGTACTTTCTGTATGATGAAAAGTACCACTGAGATTCTTAGCAATGACACAAACGAAGCAACATTAAGAATATCACTTACCCATTTGATCGTCAGTGTCAGAAACTGCAACATAAGAAGAAAAAGTTATTTGGTGGGAATAAGAGAAGCTGGGGAAAAAATTGCTCCAGCAGTACTATTAAGCAGAAGGTGAAAGCCTCGAAGGGAGATTACTAAACCAAAACAAACAAGGCTCCTTTTTCCTGATCCCCATGCAGAGGTTCACACATTCTGTGATCAGGACAGGTTGTTCAACGAGCAAGAAACTTTCTCTTCTACTGAGCTTATGTAACAGCTACTGCTTCACAGAGATAAGCGACTATCTAGAATGATATCTCAATCTTTAAGACAGTTGGAATTTATGCAATGTAGCTTCCTAGAGCTACTCTTTCAGTAGCTCCTTCTGCCAGTTTCTTTGATGTTACACAAGCTCACCAATATTGTTGAACACAGCTGAGACATACACACACTGGGTAACTAATCAAGAAAAGTATTATAAATTCTGTCAAAAGCATGAAATGCAGCAAAAGAAGAACACGAAAATGAGGTGGTTGTCTTAAATCTTTTATCATATGTGTAGGACAAAGCTTGGCGAGATGTTTAAAAAACAGCACTGCTTTGGACAACAGCAAGAAACAAACCTCTCTCTAAAGTCAAAGCATTAAAATATACTTCTAAATGTGCTTCTGGAAACAACTTGCAAATTGGGGGGGGAAGAGGGAGGGGTGTTTTTTAAACTAATCATCAAGAATTGCACACTGGGACCTGAAAGTCAAGCAAGATGCATCCTCTCTGCACTTCTGGCACACCACTATCTCTTCATCAGTCAACCGTGCAGGCGCAGCAGGTGCAGGTCATGCACATGAAGGTTCCCCTTGTGATTAAAAGGACAGAACCAAGGGACAGATAACCACAGCCATTCAGAAGCGGAAGCCACAGTCACTGACTATACGTCTCTTCTCTACAGACCAGCTACTAGTCATTGCCTTAGCTAAGGCATTTTCTGGCTCACTTTGCCAGTTACCACAAGTCAAGTGCTGAAAGCTCACTCTAGCTCTTGCAGTCCTGTCTGTAGCCATACATCAGCTGTTCTGTGTGTGCTGGAGCAACCAGCACGATCTGCCACAGCTGTACAAAGTCCTGAGTTGGATGGCACATGGTTCTCCTTTATTGCTACTATGGGGAAGTCACTCTCCACAGCTTGCATAATGCTCTCCTCTTAAACGCATAAAAACAGTGGCAAATAGTGTGCTACTTTCACTCTAATTCGAGCTTGATACAGTACCTCTACTCTCACTTGCAAGAAAAAGAAACAAGGTAAGTTCTACTCCCTTCTGCAACTGTCTGCAGAAAGGGCGAACACGTACATGCTTGCTAAATTTCTTACCTAGATGCTGAAGGTCTTTCTCTTTGTAAAGACGAGCCACCCTCTCTAACAGCTCCCACTTTTCACAGCAGCCTTTGTAGTTGACAAAGTTGCGAGCAAGAATTTCCTTCAGCTGTCGCACAGAGAGTGCATTGATGTCTCCAATGCTTGTTAGATCAGAAAGAGAAGCCTTCCTTCCCAGCACCAGGTTATCTCCTGAGTGAGTGGACTGAAAGGGAACAAAGACGGAACAATTCTTGCTCAGCAACCACCAATGCAATTTAAGTAAGCTTTCAACACAGGAATTATCAGGAATTAGTGTTTGGATGTACACGTAACTTCAATTACTCTGTGAATCCCTCCATTTATCAGAAATACAAATCCTAAGATGGAAATAAATCATTCCTATAGTGTCCAAGTGACACCAGTTCTTTCTGTATGTGGAGGACAGGATGATGCTATACAAGGGGGTTGGTTGCGCCTGCAGGTGGTCAGGCTGAACTACTGTTTAGTCACCTATCTCTGTAGTAATGATTCTGTGGTGGCAAATACAGCATAGGAAACTTGATGTTCCTTGTTATCTGTCTAATTCCAGGTCACAAACCTGCGTCTCCTCCTCTGTCGGTGCTTCTGGTGCATTCTCAACTCCTGTCATATCAGCTTGGCTTGGAGACACATACCCAGTTGCCTAAAAGAGGGAATAAAGCTTTCACCAACAGTGTATCTCTGTCCAGAGGGAAATAAGCTTGATAGTTTAGTTCAACTGCAAACCCCACCCACTGGAACGTCAAGCTGCAGCACGAGGTAAAAGCTAGGCACACTGGCAGAAGATACCTCCTGTGCAGCACTTAAAAACAATTTTAAAATTAGTAAAACTATTTTTAAAAATGGAAGTGCAGCATCTGACCCTCTGAAGTCCCACTTAATTTAAACCCTGGTAGAGTGCTTTTTACAATCAGCTCCCACATGATGTTCTTGTGAGGCTGGGTCAGCAAGAGAACAAAATCTACATGGACATAAGACAGTAGCAGGGCCCCCGACAAGGTCACGGTGCAAGTCCTGGCACTGCTATGCAATCCTTCAGTATGAAGTGGCTGCAGCATGTGACCCCTGTGATATCACAGCCTGACTGCACACCAAGTATCAGTGCAAGACTCCTTATAAGACCCCTCCACAAAAATACTCAGAGACATCATCAAAGGTCACCTTCAGAGTAACCACACAGAAGTACCTCCTCGCCTGGGTGCTGGATTGGACAAACAGGAGACACTACATGAAGGACCAGCAGAATCAAAGCTGGAAAAGGGGCAGTTGCTCAGAGCACTCAATAAAGTGAAAGGAACTGCAGTGTAATTCCAGCTGACTACCCTCAGCAGCTATCCTCCCCCTCTGGTTTCCCTACTGAGGAAGAAGACTGCAGCATTATCATCCTAGAGAGATGATAACTGGTTGATATTTACAAAATTGAGGAATAAAAATGAAAGGAAATGAATAGTAGAGTGTACTGTGAGTCGAGAAAAGAATCTGTAATATATTACAGGACAGTATGGGAAGACTACAGAACTGAATGTGCAGGTAAAAAATCGGGATGACAATATCCAGAAAACAAAAAGGCCCTTAAATGATAATGTAAATAATAACAATAATGTAAATAATAATGTAGAATAAAAAAGGAGAAAAAAAAAATAATGAACCTCTTTATTTTGTATTAGATATATCTGCTGAGGAAGCAGAAGGTACAGACACTTCCACAGCTCCAGTCCACAAGGAACTAAACATACCTATTAACTTACGTAATAGGACTGGGAGCAGATGTCAGACACTGAGTAAACTTCCCATATGAGATAGCAGAAAGACAAACAAAGCAAAATCAATAAAAACAATTCAATTCAAATGCCCTTTACAAGGTTCCTCAAAACAGCATTCATCGTCAACTGAAGACTGACAACAGACTTGGGGTTTTGTTTTCTATTGATCTGGGTGCAGGAGGTACCAAAAACTTTGCCCAAATCACACTTTCCCAGCAGTTTCAGTTGCAGGATTGCTTTAAACTGTGCTTGCTGTCTCGCACATGAATTCAAGAGTAACAACAACCAATACCTACATACAGTTGTCAACATCAACACACAAAGATCTGTGCACCAACACAGACATCACATACCAAAGGAACCATTAGTCACAGGAAGTAGCTAGTGGCAAAAAAAAACATATGTCTCAAAGGACTTCAAAATTTTGCTGTTCCCAGAGTGAGTGCTCACTATACTTAGCCCTGCCCACCAAATTAAATGCCGCTAGTGCAGAAATTCCACAGAAGCAGCACATTCCACTTCGGTGCAGCAGCACGGCAGTGTAAAACAACTCTAATTATTCTGTAAAAAAAAAAAGTGAACTCCTCACTCCAAATTTATTAATATAAAAAAACACCACAACTGAGAAAGGCATGTATAAAATGCAATTGAAGCATTTTGTCAGCTGCTCTAAACAGAAGCCCTCTTACTTTTTAAGCAGGCATCCATAGTGTTAAACTTGTATGGCACATTACCTACTTGGAAACCTCATGCAGCATCTTAGTAGTTAATCCAAAAATAGAGATGGACAAGTATGCGAAAGATGCTTCTGGTTAAAGACTGTACCTGTTGATGTTCCTGAGCTCGTGAACTTGAGATGGAATCTGCAGACGCTGGAGACGCATCACGTGAGGTAGATGATGCCGTGCTGGTTGACGGGTGAGTCACAAAGTCTTGCTGTCCAGAGGCACTAGTATTAAATGGGCTTGTTCTTATTTGATCTTCCTGGTTAATTACTGGATGCTGGCTAAGAATCAGAAATACCAGGTCCTCCTTTTCACGACACAACTCTGTGGAAATCTCATGGAGTGTCAAATAGTCTCGCAGTTCCTTCACCTTCATCTTCATCAGCTCTTCCCGCTGAAAACCTGTGGCTCGGAAACGCTGACAGAGGTGGCAGAGGAGGGGACCATCTTCAGTCTGGTTTGAGCAGGACATACAAAAATGTTTCTTACAGTCCACGCAGATATGCTGGGGAAGAGAAGGGAACAGAATTAAACTGGAGCATGATGAGACAGCAGAGCACAGCAGCCACAGGCAGCGCTCCCATGGCACCTGGAAGCCAAGGTAAGCCGTGACCCCTATTAGGGCATAATCAAAACCTTCTAATTTACAACAAAGAGACAAGTATGTACACATGCTCCTAGGTAAAGTAAAGGACTGACCCTAGGAGCAGGCCACTAGATTCCTCACAGATGTTAGAGAAGCACTACAGACACTAGAGACCTACCCAGAATGAAATATATCCGGAAACAATTCCCTCAAGTGACAGGAGATTTCTGCCCCACAGTCTGGACCCGTTCACCCAGTTTAAGCCACAGCTGAAACTAAGAGATATTTAGGAGGCAGCAGACTGCAGAGTGCATCACAGCCAGCTGTACGTTGCTTCATAAAACAACAAAGCACTGCTCTGTGCAGTAAGAAAGTTCCAGCATCAAAGGGAACCACTTACAAACATCTCTTTTTTGCTTCGTATATGCTACAAGCAACCCCCCCTTTTTTTCCTCTCCAGATTGCTGCAGTCACTAAATGAATCTTCTTTTCGCCATAAGAGCAACTGCCTGACAAACAGAAAAAAAATTAACATTTATTCATCAAAACCAACTACTTGACTTTAAAAATAACACGAACACTGTGTGGCGATGAGGTACTAGACAGAAAGTGTTGGAAGTTTTGGAAATATTAGGCCCCAGATGTTTTAAAACTTTTCAGATCAAGTTCTGTTATTTAATGTTTGTATTTTATTCTGTTCTGATATCACTCAGGGCTCGATTTTCAGAAGTTCCAAGCACTCACAGTCCATGTTGACTTCTGCAGAAAGTGTTCAACACTTGGGGAAGTCAAATCCTGCACTTTCCAATAGGAAGAGCAGCACAGCAGCCACATTACGCACCCTTAAAAAAGTCCTGAGGGGAAAAAAAAGAACTGGATTATTTCAGTGCTGGTTAAGGAATGCTAACTCACAGTCTCAGAGACCAGCAGCCCTATGAAACAGAGCTCAACAGGCAGCACCTACAGATGGCATTTCTTTTCTTGTCCTGACAGGGCACATCATTTCTACCCTGAAACGGTCACCTCTGGAATGAGTTAAGTAGGCTCACATTTTCTTTCTTTTGAGATTCCTCATTCTGAAAGGGTTTGTGTGTATGTTTGCTTGTCCCAGCAGGAGCTGGAGCAAAACCAAAAAGGCTTCAGAAAGACCAGTCAGCAACAGTCACCTTGTATCACTGGAGTTTTAGGCTGTGGTTAGATATTTATGATTTATACCCTCCTACATCTGCTTGGGGGAGAGAAAGAGTTTTCCCTGTTTGATTTATGAGTCACCATAAATTTGCCTAGTTATCCTAACATCCCAATCCTTCAGAGCTGTATGAGGAAAAATACCCATGAAGACTTGGAGAAGCAACAAATATGAACTCATAGACAAAAAAAGCTTCATGAATTGCTCCTGGTGATTAAAGAACATTTCTGATTTCATAGTTCAAAGAAAGTAGATGTTTCTCATGTTTTAAAGGTGTAATACACTACTTGCTTACATAAGTTCCTTCTGACCCCTTTATAGCCTGGCAGCCCCCTTGCCCACACCACCCATATGATTATAACCACCAGACTCCTCATTTAGCCCCTGTGATAGACTTAAATCGGCAGTTAGTGGGGAAGGTCCCAGCTTCCTGCCTAAGCACATTAAGACATGAACATTTTTACCACAGAGAGAATCTCATGCGGACTTGAAACCTCATCTCAAAATTGCTGTTTATCTGGGGGCACGCCACATAGAAGTGCCTTTCCTGTCTTGCTCTGTTGCTGATGGAAGTCAATCCCCATATACCATCCAGTTTTGAAAAGTTTCCCATAACTTGGCCATTATTAAAAGAAGCATTGGTGACTTCTTTAACCCCAATACCGTAGGAAAAATTCATTAATTTGAAAAGATTTGGGGCAGGCACGTGCCTGGAGTGGGGACACAAAGGCAGATTAATGGAAAATAACCACATTAACAGCACTTTCCTTCTGTCAATTGCCATCCTGTCTCCTGTCAGGAGAGCAACCAGAAAAACTGAGAAAAAAACATATATACATATGTGTGTGTATATATTCTGCTTTACTCTGGCTGTAGGATAGCCTTCCCCGTGCTCTGCAGACTGCCACTTCGGCTCCCAAGGGAACTGTATGGCCAAGGACCTCCTAACCCAGAAAACGCCTACTTGAGTGCTTCTGTGTTTAGATATCACATGAGCGAGCACAGCACAAGGGCTGCATTATCCAGCGTACTTTTTTGCAAGCCATTAACAGCAATAACACAAGTTTGCTTTAGTTATCAAATGATACACTTGAGAAGTCAAAATAAAAGCAGGCTGATAAGTCTCTGACTTATCAGCTCGCCACTAGGATTCATCTTCGTTCCCAGCCTGTATCAAAGCGTCAGGTATTTGAACACACACACACAAGCTGCTTGCTGCACCTTAGTATTAAGCAGCTTTTACAGCTTTTGATACATTTGTTGACCTCTGAAAAGGCAGTGACTGAAGACCACGTTCTCTTCAGAACGATGCATTTCAGACATGGCAGTAAATTAAAGCCTGTTACTAAAAGGTCAGACCACGTCTGAACGCTGCTTACTATTTCTAACTGGTAGCACAATCACAGGGTGGTCAAGCAGAAGCAAAATATTTTAAATCAGAAGTCTGTCCTGAACATAAGCTGCTGCGGGTGGTGTGCTCTGACAGCTAGTCTCCCCGAGATACCAGGATGGGGCTTTGATACACTTGGCTCTTCTCCGTATGCAGGATAAAAGGAAGAAATGCCAATATTCAAGCTTTCAGCACAGCTAGTGTTGTTTAGTTTGGTTTGTTTCTTTTTTTTTTTTTTTTTTTTTTCTTTCTTTCTTCAAATCTTACACTCCAGCTTGCCAGGAGCTTTTTCTGGAAGTATGCAAAGAAAAGCATCTTCCTGAAATGTCAGCCAATTTAAGCCACTGAAATCAGAAAACAGGGAAGGAACAACAATCTGACATATCCCCCAGAAACGCCTGCCATAGCTTTCCATTGGCGGAGATGGAAATGAAGAATGCTTGTTTCAAATTTAAAAGATTGTGGGGATTTTGCTGCAGAACAGCAAGATCAAAGAAGTCAGCTAAGGAAGAAAAACAAAAACAAAACAAAAAAATTGAGATTATTTTTGCTTCCAAAATTGAGCTTTACATCTTTTAAAGATGCTCCAACAGTTACTTAAAAGCATTTACAAGTCTGTGCTCATTCATATGTTCCCTACCCCAGTCTTTTTAGTTGGTGCCATGTTATATGAAAATTAAAATATACAATTATGATGAAAATTCAAGAACTTAAAATACAATCTTTCTGCCTCTGTTTTTGAAGGCAAATTAAGTTATCCATACGGTCTGCAACGTGGAAAGAATTTGTTTTAATCCACTGTATTTCAATATAAACATCAGCTGGAGTTTAGAGTTCAAAGGTACTGCCTCTCCCGGGACAAAACACAGTTTTCTGGGGTCTTGTTGCATCAAAGTAAGATTTCCTGCCTTTCTCCATCCACATCAACAGAATTAAAGAATTAACATGGCTTACAAACATGTCAGTTTTTCTATAACTGATGTATGCAGTTCTTTACATCAAATCCCCCTCTGGAGGCCAAGGGCTGATGGCTGAGCTCTAGCAGACCTTCCTGCGGCTGTTTAAGCTTTACCACCTGTAGCCACCCAGCCCCTGTCAGTCCCAGGGACTGCAGTGGTTGCGGTGGCAGAAGAAAGGTGGCCTGTGAGTTAGGAACCCCCCTTCACAATACAGAACATAAGCCTCGAACTCATCTTCATTGATAGCCTGCGCTGAATGGGAGCAGCTGAGACAGAAGCACGCATTGTACTCCGCTGTCCCAGTTATGCAGCCAGCCAGCTCCAGCAGGAAAACAGGGAAATCTGCTGGGGGCAGAAACATCTTACACTGCTTCAGCAGATCCTCTACAACTTGCACACCGGAGCTGTACCTAGCCCCCATCGGCCGCTGTGTTCTCACATACCTGGAGAGGCATCAATAACTCATACACAAGACACTGCTTTGAAAGCAGCTTACACTGGAACGTGCATTTTAGAAGATAACAGGGGAAAATAGGCCTAGCACTGGGTATAGTATAACTCACACATACCTTCATGATTTATTTACATTTCAAAGCAGAATCACCTACATCCACTACTTGCTAGTATGCAGAGGAGTTAACATTGGATTCAGAATAATTCTTTTTGCAAGTATTTGCAAAGACTCCACAGTGTAAAGACAATATTATGCACACTCACACGCAGTGATTGTACCATTTATTCCCAGCTGACCCGGAATCTGCCTGCTGTCAAAAGACATCTAAGCATATTTACATACCCGAACCTACACTAAGGGGAGTAACACCTCAAAACATATTACTAAAACTCCAATTTGTAAGGATTTCTGGAGCAGTAACTCTTCTCAGTGCAAAAGTAAGCATCCCTGTTGTTCAATGAGTAGAAAGCAACAGCTCTACCAAGACTTACCCTTTCTCAGCAAAAATACCTCAAAAAATATCTCAAAGACATTTGCCAACAGGCATAAATATATCAGACACTTCTTAAGCCACGGAATTTGGACTCTGAACAGCTTTCCTCACAAGAAGATTTTAAAAGCAGCATTATAGGAACCACCACGCCTAAATAATGTCCCAGGCGGGGTTTACTGTCTAATTGAAGATCTCACGGCAGCAATTATTTTGGCATCTATATGCTTGCAAGTGAAGTCTATAGACAAGATAAAATGGATTTGTTTTCCGGTTGGCTTATTTGTTTTGGCACAAAGCTTCAGCAATTCAACACACCCTCAATAAACTTATATGGGTTTTTAGTTTGCAAGAGATAAGTAGATCTTCCTTTCCTGGAAGCACAGATAGACTACGAAACTTACCACGACTTTTTGTTAAAGAGCATTAGACATTTTAAAATAACAAACGAAGAAAATAATGTTCAAGTTAATGCTCCTTTAAATAGTTATAAGCAGTTTGGCCACCTTCTTTTAGCATCTGGGAGAGCCAAGTCTAAGGCTAACTACCACATCTCTCATCATCTTTAACTGCGCCTGCTAATTGCGAAAGAATGACTAAGGGATACAGAAGCAAAGGCAAGCTGTCTTACTCCATATGGTATCCTCAAATCAGATGCCTCTAACATGCACCCCTTTCTCTTCAAATCAGCTCTTGGTAATTAAGCAGACATCAGGTAGCGCGCTGCAAACTGAGCAGTCAGCGGCACCAGGGCAGATGTTCACAACTCAC
The DNA here is from genome assembly GCF_963932015.1 of Anas acuta. Taxonomy (NCBI): domain Eukaryota; kingdom Metazoa; phylum Chordata; class Aves; order Anseriformes; family Anatidae; genus Anas; species Anas acuta. The sequence goes on from NC_088997.1 coordinate 6,610,119, forward strand.
CTTTCTGGAGGAATTGTCGAAGTGCGCCCCGCACGCTTTACAGCTCTCTTCAGAAGCAGTGGGAGAGGGGTAGGAGCTGTACCCAGGGTTGGAGTAGGCCTGGGCTCTGGCTCCCTGCTCTGGCTGCGACTGCATCTCTTCAGCTGAGCCATCCAGGCAAAACCAGTTACAACAGCCTGCCCACATAGTAACTGGAAAGGGAAAAAAATATACATTAGACACGGCACAAGGAGCAACCTGTCAGGTAAAGCAAGGACAAATCATACAATGCACATTTACACATTTAAATTTCCCACCATCAATTCACTTTCTGGCAACTTTTGTAAGCTTTGAGCTTTCCTCTAACTTAAACGTGCACACACAAAAACCATGCATCCAGTCGTATGTGTTTGATGAGAAAGGCCAAAGTTCGGGACTGCTGTTAGTGGAATTTCTTAAGTGTCAAGAGATCCCAGAGATAAGATAAAATTTATGTTCCAGTTGGCTGAAACTCTATGATTAGTTTGCTGTAACAGTCTGTCTCTACTCCATGTAAGCAAAACACACTTCCTTTTTTTGTGTATCAGGAAAAGATAACAAGCTTGCTTTTTATTTAAGTAATGCATAAAAGACGTAATTAACAGCTAGATTGCAGACGAGTATTCTTCAACTGCCTTCTTAAACCCTCCACAAATTTACAGGTACAAACCTAAGAGGACAAGGAGAGGGGAGCCACTGATCTCACATTGCCAGTTCTTAATCAAATCTGCAGCATTTAAACACTAAATCATCATGCAGCAAGTAATGTTAGTCATTCAGGAGAATTCAGATACTAGCTCCCACTAAATAACTTGGGAAAACAATTGCATATGAGACACATAATCGCTTGTTTATTTTCTTGTGAGCCAAACAGTGACGTATAAACACGTAACCTAAAATCCCAGCAGCCCAGCACAAAATGCAGTCTTGTATTCTAAGACCACCCATGCAGAAGTATTCCAGAAACACGCTGCTATAAACTGGCTTTGGGGAGTTTACAAAGAAACCTGAATTCATCTGGGCATTCAGTTTCTAGAGCACACACCACGTGTCATCACTTAATGGTAAACAGAATACAAATTGCCTCCTCTGCATTTCTGCATTCACGCTGTAGCTCCTGGACTGGGTTTCTTTTATGTCTTAACAATCAGGTCCATCACTGGCAGCGTTCGGCAACTGCTCGGTTTTATAATCTGGAAAAAAAAACATCTCCCAGCTATGCAGCCAATTCATTTATTTCACCACAGTAATTTTTGCCACTGTAAAAACCCAGATTCCCATGGGAAGGGGGCTGGTATGAGCCCTAAGGGTTATTTAGTACAACAAACTGGGGGTTGGTTTGTTCTGAAGCTGTGTTATGTCTTTGGGGCTGATGTACTTGAATTGGAAAGCTTCTGCAGTTTGGTGCAGCTCCAGTATCTGTAGTTTTAGTGGCATCTTCATTCTTTTTGAAGTCTGAACGTGGCTTGTCAAAGTGGCTGCTGTCGCCGCAGCGGACGCGCGCCTTTCAGGATTCACAATGGTGAGCTTACCGACGGGTTTACCCTGGCAGCTCAGCAGATTGCAGTGTTTGTGTGAAGAGCTGCAGATTTGTGACTGACAAACAATTTGTGGCGTAACCGATGTTCACAGTGCTGAGATCTCTGCTAGCAGGATAGTAACAAAAAGGAGCAGCAGGCGGCTGATGGAAGGACAGGGTGACCAAGAGCATGGCACAGACACAGGGCATGGGACTATTATTACAGATATTTGTGATATTAAATTTTTTAAAAGCTGATGCGACTGAACCCCGAAAATCACAAAGTGCGATCCTATCAGTGAGTGTTGACAGAAAGTGTTGTAGGTGCCTGGACCATCCTCCTTCCACGTCACTTGGAGCCACCCTCAGACACAACAAGCAGGCTACTGTGCTTGCCCAGCAGCTCCAGAGAGCAAACCACCTCGGCAGGAGCACGCACGTCCCGCACAGAAAGCACATGGGATGGTCACAGCAAAACAGTGAGGGCCTTCAGGCCCCCAGCTACTTGGATTCATGTTGCATCTCTGCGTACAAAACTCGGTGTCAAAAGATGAGCTTCACTGCAGTTGGTATTTAGAACCATAAACAAGAACCGAGGGAAAAGCAGAGCGAGTTCTCACTGACACAGGGAGCTGAGGTCTGCGCATGGCAGCGGTACAGCTCCAGCGTCTCAGCCTAACATTTGGTTTCACATGCCAGGGTTGTCATCCTGTGTAAGCAAAGGTAATTATCCCTTGATAAATACACGGAGAGACGTTCCACGAACAGAAATAACACATCATCCACTTGCATTAGCGCTGCACTGCAATCAAAACACATACTTCACATATCACACAGGAAAAAACAGTTACTCTTTCTTTCTGCACACTCATTTTCAAGCAGTCAGTCCTTCTCACACATTAACAGATCCTATATATTTAGGAAACACTGAGTTTGTATTTTAAACTATGCTGTTTGGAGGTTTCTTCCTAGGAATTGCAAATCTAAACAACACGAGAGACTCCTGCACAGTGAAACTTGTATTCACAGGCTCTGCAGCAGGGGAAAACTGCGTCCATCGTAAGCTCTCTTCTCTTCCTGCTCCAAAGACCCCTGCAAACCAAAGGCCACCCACGACAGTGGAATATACAAATGCTACTGCCTGCCCTCAAAAACTTTGTTCTCCTAAAGAGCCAGCCCAGTAATTCACTCCGGAACACTGTAACACGTCAAACTTCGGGAAGAAAAACACAAGGGAGCGCACAAACAGGGATAAAATAAGACAGAACTCCACATTCAGCTGAAATTGTAGATTTGTGCTATTGCTAGGAAATGAAAAGGCCGACAAAAGGCTCAGATGTTGTTTCAGAAGAACCTTAATCCTACTCATCTGTGAGAGCATGAAGGGAAACATCCACAAGCAGCCAGCTATAGCCAGGCCTGCCCTCCGGTCTGCACAGCTTTTCCCAAATGCACCTCCTGTCTTTAAGAGGAAAGAGCACACGGAGGTACAACAGCCACGTTACCGCAGCCTGTAATAGCGTATGTCAGGTTTTAATTATTTCAGAACCTTGGTGTGTAAGTTTAGGCTTGTCAGCAAGCAGGATTTACATTGACAAAGCTGCCTCACTGAAACTTCGTGCTGCCATTTGCTAGGTGCATGGAAACGAACAGCTTGGAGTTTTTGGGAAGCTGGAGAGTTCCTCTTGAACACACACTTGCCCTGTGAGCAGGCACCCCACAACTCTGTGCTGCCACCAGCCCTTGGACAAGGCAGGATGCTTCTGCAGGCACATGGTGCCATACCAGCCAGCCAGCAGCCTGCCCTCCTGCCCCAGCCCATCCCAACAGCTCCACAGGCAAGAGAAGGAGCTCACAAACCTCTGCTCGTGCAGCCACCCTCATGCTCTGCATCTCAGGAGTCCACACCAGCCCACATCATTTCCTAGACACTTGCTACTAGTTTCACATTCCCACGGGCCCACGGTGGCTGAAAAGCAATAATTAAGCTGCTAATGGCTGGAAAGGCAGCAGCTGCTCCATGGGAACTTCAAACCGCCACCAGTTGGGTGAAGCTTTGCTAACCGGTGGCTGCACTGCCAAGCAGACTGGACTGAGATTTAAGGTGCTACAATCTCTGTGTCTGCCTACAGCTGAAGGAAGATGACAGAAAGCAGAGGTAAGGCTCAGCACCTGCTTCAAAAAGGGGTTTTCCTTTGCTCTGCGCAGCACCACTTGCAGACCGGAGGAGGAGGACTGGGAGCAGCAGCTGTACTTCAGGGTGAGATTTCAAGCTAGCAATTTCTTAGATTGCTCTACAATGTTTTCTATAGCCTAATTACTCCCTTATCTATCTCATTACCCATTCCGAGGCACATGGTCAGCACCACCCAGAAGCTGATGATTTCTGTAAGCAGTGCTTTGGAAGGACAGGTTTGTGGTGCAGCAGTGGCAGTTCGAGTACTGTACCTAGCAAGCACTGCTCCACGTAAAGCCTGTCAAAACTCCGCAGACGAGTGGCTGTTTTCCATGCAGGGAGCCCCCCAGCTGCAACAAACAACTGCCCTGCCACATTTACCAGCAAAAAACGCTGCTGCTTTGTTGTGCTTGGCACACCCCTCCAGTAACCTGACCAATATTAGCACATCCATGTGGCAATGCCTACAACGCCACAGTCTTCTGGAGTTCTCAAGCAACGTCTTGAATAGAAGAGGTCGACTTGCTGGCGTGAGTAACACCGCAGGCATTACTGATACCAGCAGGCATCGTTATTCTTGGACACGCTGCTCACACTGGCTGACGGGAGAAAATAAATGTTTTAGCTACACAGCTGCAGGATGAGAGCAGATCACGCTTTAGGGAAACTGCAGCTGTGTTGCAGGCAATCACCAGAGAACTCCTGGTGGCCACGCAGACCTGCCCTGCACCCTAAGCGCGTGTTGCGCTCGGGGTGCCTGCAATAGCAGGGGCTGGAGGTGCAAGATCAAAGACAGCCTAACCTGGCCATGCAAACACATCCACCCACCTGCAATTATCACTCTGGGCGTGTTCCTGGCAGGGTGGGGGTGCTCTTCTACCTTCTTTCTTGAGTTCCTTTAATGAAAAGCCAGAAGGCATCCAGTAAATCGCGGATGAGGCAGGGAGTTGCTTGCCACACTACCACGCTCCGATGGATTGCTTGGATTGCTTTTTTTTTCCCCCCCCCTCAAATATGAAGCTGTGAATGCCACGACTCTTTTCACTGATTTTAAAAAGCAGGCTGAAATTCATTTCACCAGCAGTTCATTAACATCTTCTGTACATCTCCATGGGTTTCGTATAAATCTGAGAGCGTTATTCCATTCCAGAGGCAGCATCACTGATGTCAGAAGCTTTCCTCACATCCCCTGTTGGAGATAGCATTCATAATGCATTCCTGGGATTTTATGCTTTCCATATTCATTAAAAAAAAAAAAAAAAGCAAGCATTTGAACTCAGACTCTCACGATACCTCTTACTGCAGAGGCAATATTAATGCCATAACCCTTCTGGCTGGAATATCAGAGACTACTGTCTACACACAGGATTTATTACACATGCTTTGTGGATTTCTATCAAAGGGTAGGCTTTGTCTGTATAGGAGACCTTAGGCTGATGTTTGAACAGGAACATAAAGAGAATTTTTATAAGAGTGCAAACAGTAAGAGACCAGAGCAAGCAAAACCAACATTTCTCAGTATCTTTGAGCTTTTGGCTCAACAGAATAAAGTTGTCCATGAGTGTGCTTGGCTGCTCAGGAATTTGGGAGCTAAAATACAATAGCACAAACAAGACACTTGAGTTAAGAGATCAAAAGGAACTGTGCTCCCACGAGCAGCTGATTTTGCTCCCACATGAGCAGAGGCCGCAGCACCAAGTCCTCCTCCTCCTCCTCCTCCTCCCCGGAGTCCTTCAGCCGCTGGAACACCAAGGCCAACGACCCTTGAGGCTACTGCAGATTCAGAAGGATGCCAAAAAGGGAGGAAGATGCACGATATAACAGCAGCCTTGCCAGGTCATGCTTTCCAACAATCACACTTGCTCATTAGCTCCATCAGCTGCCCTCACACCTCCTGCTTTAGTGGCTCAGCTCGGCACACCGAGCTTCTCTTCTGTCAGCTCCGAGCTCCCCGGTCCATCTCGTGCATCACTCAGAGGCCGCCCTCCTTGACTTTCTTACTCCCTGCCAGCAGCGCCCCGTGCTCCTGAACTGCCTTCTCCCACCTCTCAGAGGTTTCCATGAGATCACCGCAGGGTCCTAGCCTCCTTTTTCCCCCTTCCCCTCACTCTTTGCCACGTACCAGCCAACTGCCGAGCCGCACAATCCACAGGCACTGGACAAAAACACACATCTGACCTGCTCACCACTGTGCAGCATCCACAGCAACGCCACACTCACTGGTAAGGCATCGCTTCCAGTGGGACAGAAGATATCTGGAATTAATTTTATTCAAAAAACAAAACAAAATACTACTACCCACTATTTCCAGGGCCTTAACGATCCCTGAAGCCTGCTCAGGAAGCCAGAACAAGGCAGTGTGACTTCAAAATACTCATGTCCTGCCACAGCACTTTCAGAATTTTTATTTTTATGTTACTATTCCATGCAGTAACCCCTGAAAAAAATCATCAGATGTCACTTTCATGAATGCTGTTTTGCAATGACTTAAGTATTTAATGAATTAACCATTTTTTTGCCCCATTAATAGCACTGTATGGTTGTTCATTGCTGTAATTCCTCCTTTTTTAATAAAAGTAAACCTGCACTGATAAGGAATGCCTTGCTAAAATTAGTTCCACTAATAACCTGCCACTTAAAAGCTGAAATCACTGCTTCCCTCATCACAAATTAGTGTTTACTTGATAACAAGGCTATAATCTGCTCAAATGACATTTATTCATTAAGTTTTATTTTAATCAGTCTGTGTCACAGGCACACAGACCTGAATTATGGTAAATGGAAGAAGCCACGTGTTGGGGCTGAGGGAAAACTCAGCAAACAGGATATTTGCAAGAGGCACAAGGCAAGGAGGCAGGCTGTCAGTCCGAGGCAGGCTGGTGTCTTAACTAGCATGAAGAAGAAATTGAAGAAGATTGGGCACCAGCTAGCAGGAAGCAAGGAAATCCAGTTCATTGTATGTAACAACTAGTTTAAGCACCTTAGGTTTTTACCTAGGGAACGGAAAGATGCATTTAGGAGCAAAGGTAGGAGTCCATACCGTGTCCAGGATGACAACACACACATCTTGCAAAAATACACGAGCACACATCAGAACTGTACCACAGCTAGAAACGGGAGGTCTGAGGGCAGAGAGACCGAAATGTTCTGGACGGACTAGGTGTCTCATCTCTAGGCACCTAAGCATGCAACACCGACAATCTTTATGAAGACAAATACACGACAGCTCACCAGTCCGAGTGGTGACTTTGATGTCCGTCTCAGAAACTGTCCAGCTACACGGAGGATGAGGCATTCGGCTCAATCCGCGATGAGCTTAGTCAGAACCAAGCATCCCAGTTATTTTCTGTGGCGTCTTGGCGAGGTGTTGGAGCACCGGGGAGCACAGCACGCCTGCTGTCAGGGCCAGCAGCTGCCCCTGAGCAGCCCTGGCACACTCACATCCCCTGGCCACCGCCGGCGGACAGAGCTGCCTAGACCTTCCCCATCGGGTGCATTACCACAGGGCTGGAAGCTCGGCTTGTAGACTCCAGTAAACCATCTTCAGGCCCTCCTTAACGCAGCCACGATGCCTTCCAAAGCCTCCAGGTAGGCAGCAGAGGCGTGGAGCATCCCAGTGTGCCCAGCCAGGTGATGGAGAGCAGCGCACAGCCACGTCCGACAGTGCGTTTGCGAGGTGCGCTGCTTCCCCGAGCCCAAAGGACGGGAATTTGGCCACACACCAGCATTTTAATCAAGGAAGTGACATCCGTTTACCACAGAGCAGAAAGTAAACAGCGCAGCCCGTTGGGGCAGGGCTCAAAGCAGCGCAGGAAAAAGCTGGAGCTGCACAGACACAACTCCACACAGCTCTGCTGAAACTCTATCGCCTTAAATCATTGCCGATTCCACGAGAAGTGAAAATACCAAAGCAATTTCCTAGTTGTATTGTACAAAGGAAACCATCATGCAGACAAAGATCCCTTTATACTGCTATAACCTGTTTTACAGTGGAGTTAAGTCCTCTGCAATGTAAGCCTTTGGAAAACGTGCTTAAAGAGAGGAAGATTAAGAATTAGAGACCTCAAATACATTAAAAAACACAGCGGGTAATCCAAGAGCATTTTACAGCTCTATCAGTGTTTATCAGCGTTCAATGTTACTTTGCAAGCATACTGTGTGCCAAGCTTGCTGATGCTGTGTGTGTATCAGTGCACACACCTATAGCCATCAGCAAATCCCCCCGTGCTGTTACGAGCGCACAGGATCTGCGCTTCAACACCTCTTTGAAACCAGAGACCCGTCATTTTCATTTGGAAACTGAGAAAACGCTTTTAGAAAGCTGTGCTATTTATACAGCATTGCAGAAAAAGCCAATACCAAAGTCACAAAAAGGAAACCATCACTTGACTCCCAGGCTCTGCACCTGAATTGCAAACAGAACTCACCCGTTTTCTTCCTTCTCAGAAGCACAACTGATGTCAAATGGTTTTTCCCAGCAAGAGAACCTTGGAAATCCTGTTTTCTTTTAAAGGGAACTGGGTACCTGGGGGGTGTATTATTGCAATGTAAACTGTTTATTTTGACCTAAAGTTGCACTGCATATTTTGAAAAAATATTTAGATTAAAAGTTCTTCTTGCTATTACACATAATTAGGTTTCAAGACATCTGCCAAAATGGAAATTCAGCAACAGCTTGCTTTTTCCCTTGCAAAAAGTCGGTGACGTTCTTTCAGCAAGCTAACAAACAAAACAACAAAAAACCCTAGCGATTAATGAAATCACATTACTGACTAGTTTTGGACAAGTATTTGTCTTACCCAGTTTACCTTAATTACTTAGTCCCACACCTCTTCCCCAATAATTTTTTGTAACCTCAGATCGACCATCTCCCTTCCACTACCCTGCTATCCTGAAAAACAGCAACAAGGAAGCTGGTGCATACTTTCATGATAGCAGGACACACTCATCACCAAACCAGAATTCAGTCAGCTGTACTAAATAAAGTCAGAAAAAATAAGAAAGAACTCTGAAGAAATTCAATTCCGAAACACTGCATTTTGTTACCACACCTGCCTAGCATCCTGCATGTGTGAACTTCTGTCTCCATCACACACAGAAGTGACTGCAAAAACAGAAGCTCTCTGTCAAAAGCTCTGCAATCACAACAGCCCAGGAATCCGAGATTGTTGTGCACCACTTCAATCTGTACTTTTCATTATGGGAAAAAGATTGATCCTGGCTCGTATTCTAAAGTTTTTTCTCTTTTCATTCACATCATCACAAGTCTTTTCCTGGATTTAGTTTCAGCCAGCTATCTTTTTTTTCAAGCAGTTGAGTAGCTGCTAAAATAATTGCAATATATAGCAATGAATTGCTAGATGAAAACCTGGTAACTTAAATAACTGCACGGCTTCCCTAACCAGCTGTATTCAAGGGAAGTTGTTCCATCCCAAAACCCACCTGGATCACCTCTGTGGCAGGCGTGTGGCAATAGCTAGGGCAGGCTAGCTGGGTGTGTGCCCACCTGAAAGCCAGAAATGGTCCCCAGAGGCACAACGTAATCAATTCAGGGAATCCTCCTGCTGCTACCACCACAAACCCCTCACCCCCTTTGAAAATTCTACAGTTCCTGTAATAAAAATCACTCAAACTACGTTTCTGCTGCAGAACACTGCTGTGAGCTGAGCGACTCCAACATTCAGATATTACAAACAAGCAACAGCAGCTCCCCAATTTAAGCCAGTACTGCAGAAGAACACTTTCAAGTCACCTCTGCTTTCAAGAAGGAAAAAGCTAATCAGTGCTGAAGGGCTTTAAGGATGCTCGTCTGAGCAGGGGGATCACAGGGAGCTGGATGAGAATGGGAAGCTCTCTCTCCAGCTCATTAAGTTACATATTTATCAACAGCTAATTGCTGGAACGAAGCACATCTGTACGGGGACAGATGAGCAGAGAAGGAGGCATTATCCAGCCACTGCTCCTCCGGCTCCTAGAAGCAGGACAGGAGCACAGACCATAAGATGCTTCTCACCACAAACTGCAGTGATGTGTACGCAAACTCCCTGTCCCACCTGGTGTATCAGGCATAAGGTTTGGGAGAGATGGAGTACTCTGGAGCGGCTGTTCCCAAAGCAGAACTTGTTACAAGTGCAATCTCAAGCCTTGCAGTGCTATTCGTGCAACAGCTGAGCTTGTGTTGGAGGTGGTGCTGTCTCAGCACTCAGAATTGCATCAAATGCGTCTGAAATTGGGATTGCAATTGGCACTAATGCTCTACAGGCTCTGTGCTGTCACTGTTTCAGACACCAAGGGTCAAGAGCGTTTAATGATGAGCTACAGTGCCAGTTGGAAAGCCCCTAAATTACTTTTCATGGCAAGCTTGAGATTTATTATTTAAATAGTACACTTCTAAGTCTTTTTTTAGAATCAGAAGATAGCCTCAAAACTCCTCGCACACAAAGCCTTCTCTCCCACTGCCTTTTTTTCACAAACTGGTAGTAGAAAATGAACGTAAAATCCAAGGAATTCATACATGTGGGGGAAAACACATTCAGGTGGATGATGCTGCAGTAAAATAGCTTGCAACAAAGATCTGTGCAGACTGGTAGGCAACCTCTAACCCGTTTAACTGTAGCCAGAAAAAAAGACCACTTACTTGGCGAGGCTGAAGAAGATCTGAATGCATGTAATTTAGGCACATCATAACAAGTACCAACACTGCAAACTCATTTCTTAGCTATGCTTATTCCAAATTAACCTGAATTCAAATCCAGGCTAGGTGCTAGGTGCTGAAATCGAGAAAAAAAAATGCAACTGCAAATTATGTCCTGCAATAGATGAGGACAAAGACCAGCAGGCACGTCACGGCTGACATAGAGTGAAAGCTCAGTTCTCCTCGAGCACTGGAGTACTTCTGGGTTTGTCAGCAGTTAAAGAAAGGCGGGTCCAGGATACTGAGCCCCGCAACCTGAGTACTAGTATTGTTATTCAGACAACAAAGGATATTGGAACCCAGAAGTCAGTTCATTTACAGCTTAGTCACCACATCTGTAGGCAACAGAAAATACCCACCCTCACTTGTGGTAAGCTAGTACAGGTGAAAGTTTGAGAGGCTTTGAAGCTGCACTCCTGAAGTATTTTCATAAATACTAACGATCGCTTTGTGCCAAAAAAATCTCCAATTAGCACTGAAGCATTTGAAATTCAAATTTGCTTACGTGCAGGCCTGTATAAGAACTTAAAAACTGAAGGAAAGAGCAAGCCTTACCATCCAGTGTCTGCCAGTAGAGCAACAGGAACTACTTGCAACATTCGTGGGACAGATGTTGTGAAAAAAAGACCATTTCCAACCGCCTACAGTATCCAGTGCTGAAAGATTCTAAGTCAGTTACTTTACCACTGCTCTTCTTTGACTGCCATGCCTGTCTTCCTTCAGCCTCGATTTCTGCAGAACACTAAGGATTAGTAACCCCAAATCATTACAGACTGAGATCCATGCTTTACTCAAACTGAAACATTAAAAAAAAAAAAAAGCAACCACATTGTCCAGGATTTTTGGATAGCACGTTGAAGGGTAACATCCCAAGGAGATGCTGCAAGAGCTCACAGAGGAGCTTACCTACACTGTCAGTACAGCTTATTTCCATACAAGTAAACACTTCTCTCTTGCAACTAAAGCCATGAAAAGCAGAAAGCCACCCACCTGCCGTTACTGTCATGTCTCTACGCACACATTCCAGCAGAACAGTAAAACTGTGTGCCAAGCACTGTAAGCACCCCTGCAAACTGCCAACAGAAGCAGGAGAGCACACCATCCTAAGGCACAGCTCACCTCAACGTGCTGGAATTTATGTTTATCCAAGCAGAAAGTCAGGATTGCTGAACATGAAACCAATGCTGGATCCTACCTGCAGAAAATATTTTCAAAAGACTTCAGAGATGCTAGGTAATGAAACCTCCAAGCAGCCTTTAAGGACCTGCATCCTCTGGACTCCGCACCTTCGTCACAAAGAGGAAATTTCCCATATATGGCCCAGGCAGCCTGGGTTCACATTTCAGTGCACAGCTTTTGGCAAGCCCAAGACATTCAGACACTATGAGTCAGTGCTCCAGAAACCGTTGGGCTTTATAAACCAATAAATCTGATTTTTGTTTGTTTGTTTTTTTAATTTGCTGCCTTTTTTTTTTCCCAACCTTTGCAGTACACAGGCATGGTCCCATTTTCATTTTGCTTCTCAGTTACTGGGAGGAGTGCCTTTTTCCATTCTGGATTTGTTTGCTTTGTAAAACAACAGACAAGACTTTTGTAATAGACTAAATACTGATGGTGGGGCATTAAGAAAAAACATACTGGCTATCACGGAAGCTGGGAACAGATATATGCCTCTTGTTCTTTCACACAGCTTTTTAACAATAAGGAAATCTCTTTTTTTTCTTTTTTTTTTTTTTAAATAACACCTCCAAACATCTCCACTTCTGTTCTCAGATCCCAACACCTTACCCAGCGTTCCAGCTCAAGCAGGACTCCTGCAGCGAGGAAGCTCCCCACAACCCAGCCTTTCCCACCAGCTGCCTTGCAACATCACCATGAACTTCCTTCCATTTTGAGTTCTTCTTTTCTCAGTTCAGCAGGCCAGCAGAGATTGCCCCATTTTTCATTACATACACAAAAATCACACATCACTTATTCCTATTTTTAAAAGAGACCTAAAGTTCAACAAATGCCATTGGGAAATTACTTCCAGATTCGTAATGGGGTAAATAATAAGGCACAACTGTGGGTGAGGATTTTTGGTTTCAGTTTCTAGCTCTGCCCTGGACAACCTGTACATCTGATCAGATCAATTCTCAAAGCCTCAGTTTCCCCTACATAATACACAAATGATACCCCCTTAGGGAACAGAACCAATCTAATATCTTGCTCCTCCAAGGCATTGCTATATTCGTAATGGAGGTAAACACTTTCAGAGAGCTGTCACAGCTCAGTGAGGTCCTTCTGGGAAGAAATGCTTAGAGCGAAAATGTACTTATGACTGTCTTGCACTTTTACAGAGCATCCTAACGATGTAATGTCATACCAAAACACAGCAGAAGAAAAAGCAGACAACAGGAGGTTATTTTAAGGCTGACTTTGTTTCAGGCAAGTGCCAAAGACAACGCAAGTCCAATTAGTTTTCTGGTCTTTTTAGTTGAGGTTTAACTCCCTACCAGTTCACAGCCAAAATTACGGTAACGTGCAGAACAAAATATCGTTCAAAAAGTTTGTTTTTGCTTAGTGGAGCGTTTTTACTTTAAAAAGAGCTTCACTAACATATTTGGCTATGCCAAAAAATGACATGATTGGTACTTAAAGAAAAGTGTCAGGAGGCAGTACACTATTAAATTGCTGTTTAGAAAAACATCTCGGATTTTAGACTTCAAACATTTTGTGGATGTTGTAAAAATCCCCTTTTATTTATAAGTTCAGAATGTTTGCTAAATGCTTGTAGGCTATTTCCTTCATATTTAGGGATTACAGCAGATCAGTCAAAGTATGCAGTAGACAGGAAGAGTTTAGATCCTTTCCTTCACCTTTGCTTTTAACAGGAGAATTTTTAGGAACTACTACCACGCAACTCCAGACTTAATTTCAAGCTTGCATCTCTTATTCCTTGAAGAGCAATAAAAGCATTAGCTTGCATTATTATGAGTCATATCCAGAAGTAAAAAGTAAGTTGAGGCTTCCATAACAGTACCTTACCAAGCTACTTAGGTTTTCACCAGATCACCACTTGTTAAACACTGTTGAGGAGGCAGGACTCATTTTAAGTATGATTGTAGAATGGTTACTTAATAACATTTAATTAAATAATATCTTAAATGTAATTTAGTATCTGTAAAAATATACACAGTCTGAAAATCCTTAAATAGGTTTTCACCGATGAAAGGGTTCAGAGATGGTATCAGCACCACTCAGGACTATCAGATAAACCCATGTGCAGATTTCAGATGTCTCTCAAGGCAGACGTCGGCAGATAAAAGCAACTGTGAGTACTTTGTTTTTAAATGCATTGCTTTGCTCTGCACAAGTAGTCATTTACTGGCGCTTTGAATTCCAACTGCATTCTCTATGCACATTTCGTAGGCACTGCAATTCGCTTCTGAGACTCCAGCAGCAAGCTAGACAACATTTTAATTCTTTTCAGGAATTTCTTACTTCCCTCGGAACGACATTCTTGCTTCAGCTATTTCCATTGCAGAAATCAGCCTGCGATCTCCCCTTGACTCAGAGAAGCAAGCAGAAGAAACGACGACAGGAAAAGAGAGAACAAGAAGGCTGAGGTTTTTGAGTTTATTTTCATCAGATGCCTGCATCAACTCCTCCTCGCTCCTTTTCTGAAGAAGAGAGGATCTTACTCATCTTACCTGGGAGCCCCGTGCACAGGCAGACGCACGATGAGCTGCTAGATTTGACTAACCCCACACAGCAAGGCATGATTGCATGTGACCACTGATAAGATTTTCAAGCTGAGAGACAGAAGGCATGAATTACGCATGTATCAGCCTCCGCCGGGAAGAAACCTGCGCTCAGAGCTCCCAGAGCATAAATCAGCCTCTGTAAACACCAGCTTCAATTTTGACTTTTTTTGATTATACACTCAAAAGGGACTTAGAGATCTACACTTGATTTGGAATCTGAAAAATAAACTGTTTCCAAACTATTTTGTAATGCTTGTGCAATGGCCTCAAGACAGCCAGTAATTTAGACAGCTGTGTGACCAGCCACAGAAGCTGCATTTTAGAAATAGCCCTTCCTGGGAACAATTGAAACTTTCTCCGGGACGAAGTCTGCACACAGAGAGCAGTGTTTCCCTGCAACCATATAACAGTTTCATTATTGTTTAACCACCAAAAAACAGCTCCAACCATCTATCAAGCCTGACATCTCATCCGTCTCTGCTGCTAGCTCAGAGCACTAGGCATATGTAGGAAGAAGTTCGAGGATTCAAAAGGAAAAATTATTTTTTCTAAACAGAGGAACCATTTCTCTTTTTTTAATGGTTAGTTTGCCAGCTTAAAAACCTGTTCTGGATACCAAAGGCCTGCACGTCCACTGAGTGATCATATGCAAGGACCTATAAAGAAAACTACTCCATCAGATGAATAAAAGCCCCAATTTAAGAGAAGTATAGCACAAATTGTAAGGCAATCCTATAGAGAAGGGATTCACCACGACACAGCAGCACTGCCCAGCGTGGCTCCATCCCCACCGTGGTTATTGCATCAAGCACCAGCCTGCCCATCCTAACAGCACTGCTGCTCAGCACGTGTCCGTGTCACCGCTGCAGTCCTCAGCAGCCTCAACACAGTCCTGGAACAAAACCATCAATGCCTGCCGCAACCCCACACATCCTCCTGCACGAATTTCCAGAAATTGCTCGTCTGAGGGGCTCTGCCAGCTCCCCAGAGCGGCAGGGTGAGCGAAATGTGCAAATCACCAGTGACTGCCTTCTGAGCAAGGTGCTCTGACATCACCGGGCAGTGGTGACACACCAGTTTTAGGCCGGACTTCCCCAGGATGCAAATTACAGTTTGTGAGTCATCTGGGGACCAAGCCAAACCAATATAAACTCATGGACACAGTAAGTAGCATTGATTCAGCAACGACCTTTGTGACACTGCAATCTCAAATTATCCAGGGGTATATATAGAATATATAACGCCCAAGGAAGCTGGCTCCTGCAGTAGAGGTTACTGCACAAGCCAGTCCCCAAGGAGAGCATTTTAAATTCACCTGTTTAAAAATCTCACTTAACATCAGTCTAGAGGCTAAAGATTCAAAACAAAGTGCTTACAAACATTCTTTTAAGCATATCCCACAACCCTCTGAATATAAAAGAAGGTGTCAAGAAAAAAATGCCAATATTCATATTTCTTTCTACATGGAAATGCAACGTGAGATTTCGTATTCTGGCAGTATTTGGCAGAGCAGCCAGAGGGCAGGTCTGTTAGAGAAAGAAGCCTAACTAAAATTTTAGACAGAAGTGAAAACCTCCAGGGCAATTAAAGTGAAAAACCCATAGATTTTACAGATCCTGAGAAGAATAAACAGTGTCTCTGAAAGGAACAATTCTTTTTAAAGAAAGCACCTCACGGGAACATAAATTAAAGAATCCAAGAAGGGTTTTCAGAAGTGAGAATAAGCTCTCAGCTCTGAGGAAACTGGCTGAGAAAGAGGGGAAAAGCTAATAAAAAAAAATATGAATTACTGATCTGAAAGTCATACTCCTTTTCTTAAAGAAAACTGTAATTTTTCAACCTTGCAATGTTCTCTGAAGACTGAATAACCGACTTCAGAGGCATGTACCATCTGGTTAGAAAACCTGGCGTGCAGACAAGCTCTGCTTCTGACATCGACTCGGTGGTGCTGCGATTCTCCCACTCTGGCTCTCCCCACCTGTGAAACGGAGACTTCATTTATTCATCCTGCAGCGTTCTGTGCTCCCTGAACGCCAGCTGGTGCAGGTTCAAAGTACTCATTTCTGGCTTCTTGCAATGACCGTCCCTGGGAAGCGAAGGAAAACAAGCACGATACCGGAGATACTGATAGGCGCTATCAAGGCTGATGACTGGAATATCGGGGAGCAGGAGATGGGCTGGGGTTTTACAATGGAAACAGGTGATCAGAGGAGGGGTAAAACATTTGCTGGGTAAACATTTGCACCAGACAAACACAGCAAAGCGGAGAGCACGATATGCAAGGAGGCGAGCATCAAAGTCATCCCACAGCACAGACCTTACTGCAGCATCAGCTGTAACGCTTCCCTGTGGCGTTAGATCAAGCATGCAGCCCCCACCAGGCTGCTAGCAATATGCAGCAATTTAAAGTCAGGCCGTGCTTGTAGCCAGAGCTCTGACCACGGAGAAGTGCCAAGTTCCCTCATCCTCACTACCACCCACCAGCAGATCCTCTGTCCCGGGTCAGGAGCAGTTCATACCAGCTGCACCCAAACAAGGGTGGCACACACACAGCTATTTGCATTCTCACAAGCCTTCTTCCAGCAAACTATTTTATTAATCCCTCCCTTCCCTTTCACTCCTAAGCACTGAGCAGCTGGTTCAAAGGCACAGGTCTTCCTAACTTCTCATCTTTGGATCAGGCTCAGCATTCCTCAGGACTGGTCAAAGGCTTTGGAAAACAGCCACTGAGATACTCTATGTGCATATGAAAATGAGCTCTAAGAGACGGAAAGCTAACCTAAACTGGACTAAACATATTTTTTTCCTCCACACGTTACAGGGAAGCCAACACGCGCTGGACGAGGGCAGCATTTTACCCGGCTGGAGGCAAGGACACGAAGCTGGGTGCTGGATCAGCTGGACAGGCTGCCTGCAGCACAGCTCCAGGTGAGCCAGCGGGCGGCAAGCAGGCACAACAAGACGCCGCAGACAACTGTGTGAAAATCTGCTTATGCCCTTCCACCACGCAAAAGCTGGTTCAAAGTCTAAAGCGCAAGTTTTAATAACCCTTCTATATATAGCACTGTAGATTCAACACGAATCACACTCCAGCCTGACTGAAGAGTTTACAGTCTCTGTAATTTCTTATAAACAGACCGTGGCATGAACATGCACAAGTGAGAACTACACATTTGTATACCATTTAAAAAAAAGTCATACTGAAATCAACCACAATAAATCCAAAAATGAAGGCCTGGAGAAACGAAGACAGATTCTGGTTATAAATACAAATTCAGCTAGTGACCACCAACCTCAAAAAAAAAAACAGTTTATCTATTTCGTTGCTTTGTATGCTGACTGCAGAATATTGCATTCTGCTCTTATTTTAAATCCTAAAAGCCCAGTTCCACATACCTCCCAATGGGAAAGCCTAAACCTCACAGCCTATTTTTACTACCCTGCACTTAAATACAGTATTTAAATTATGACTTTAAAGCTATTCCAAGTCAACTGAAAACTTGAGCAATTAAGCAGTTATCCATGAACACCAATGTCATGGCAATCAGCTTTTAATTAAAGTCCAATTGCTACCAGCTGAGGGGACAAGGAAACCACAGAGCACTACAGCTGGGTAACCCTCTGCAACAGGATTCACACAAGCAAAGAGAATTACCCATAATAGAAAACACAACAATAGCCTAAGTCAATCGTTTTGTTTCATTAGACCCAATTGTTCTTCTGACAGTAATTATGTTTACAGAAGCAAAGGTTCCTAAGAATGAGTACAAGATATTCCTCCCCACCACTATGAATACAGAAAACATTAAAGAGACAACAGTATTTGATGGAGCAGTGGTAGGTAAATGCAAGGATCTAGAAGTCACAAAAAAACTATATTTTAAGCTAACAGCATGGCATTCTACCTCTCAGCTCTGGATAAACAAGGTAGCAGTGGAAATGATGACAAGGTGTAAATACTGAATTGGGTTTTGTTCCGTGCCATCGTGTATATGCCTTAATCGTTACTTATCTTGAAATATAACCTTCAATTTTTTTAAAAATACCGCCTGCTATGTTATTAAGAATGCCAACTTGCACTGCACCTGTCATTTCCCATCCGATTGAAACAGAGAACTAAAAAAGCATTTTGCAAACCCAGCAAGCTCTCCACCGGTACCACCGTGGGGTCAGCACGCAGAGAACCTGCCCTTGGTCCCTCCTCTGCTCCCAGCCAGCTCCCCAGAAGCGGGGTCCGAGGCCTCCCACGGAAGACGCGCTGTGTCAGAGAGGAGAAGGCGACATAAAGAGCTCAAACAGAACACCCAAACAAAACATTTTTACGCCTCAGGAAGTTAAACATTACCTCGGATGTACCTCGAGCAAGGAACCGCAGAGCCAGAACATCCCTACCGGTGCGTTAACGTTACACTGGTCCCTACGGCACCCAGGCGAGCCTGGCTGCCCTCCTTGTGTCTGAAAACACGAGGCTCCAGCACAACAGCTCGTTCATCACCCCGCTGTCCCATCCAGCGCCTTCATCCCCAGCTGCTTGGCCAAGCCCCTGATCCGTAAAGGCTCAGGCCGCCGAGGGCTTGTGTTTATTAACCCGCAATCTGATGGACGCTGCTGGTGAGGAACCGAGCGGGCGATACGTCAACGCGCTGGGCAGGAAGCACCTTGACCGGCTTACGGGAACGGGCTGTTCCGAGCGGCTGCTTTTATTTTCCGAGCTCCTTCTCAGGCGCCTCGCACAGCTCTCGCCCTGCTGCTGCCACCCAGGCGAGGCAGAGCTCCCCTCAGGAGGACAACGCGTCCCCCTCACGGAGCCATCCCCCCAGGTGCGCTTCCACCGCGCCCAGCCAGCTCCCCAACCGCCACCACACGCGGAGGGGACCGCATTTTTCCACAAATTGCTGCAGGAAAGCTCGGCGCTTACCCCCTCAGCTCCCTCTGGGGTCGGACACAGCAGCGCGGCGCTGCCAAACGCCTCCTCCCCCTCAGCCCCCGGACCCCCCTCACCCGTCAGGGCAGCACCCCCCGGCTTCCCTCCGGCCCTCAGCCGCCTCCTCACCTGCCCCGTCCCGCCGCGAGCTCTGGGCCGGGCCAGGCCGCGGCTCCGCCCCGGGCCCTGCGCTCCGTGAGGCGGCGGCGGCGGCGCTATGGCAACTGCTCCCCTCAGCCCCCCTCCGCCGCGGCCGCCATAACGCGGCCGGCCCCGAGGCTCCGCTGGCGCCCTCAGGAGGCTGAGGGGGGGCAGCGCCGTCAGCAAGGAGCCGGGTTCGAGACCCCGGCCCGGCACCTGGCGGTTTTTGTCGTTATTATTTATTTTTTTTTAAGGGGGGTATGGATAGGTTATGGTTTGCTTTGAACCCCGCTGCCGAGAGGTCTAACTCGTTACGGGTTCAATGATTTTCTATTTTTCTGTGGAAATTTAAGGCAAATCGACACGAGGTTTTCCAGGGTTGGTACCTGATGGCTGTAACAACCTCCACCCGCCCGCTACCAGGGTCCCCAACCGGGTGATAACCAGCACTCACAGCCAGAAATTCAGGGCCTCACCGTCCCCTCGCACACACAGCCCACACCCCACCGCCCCCCCGACCTACCCCGTCCTTCCCCAGGCGGGCACGGTGCTCCTGCAGCTGCCTCCAGCCGAGTGCCAAGGGGAGAAAATCCTCCCGGGGTCACAGCTGTGCCCAAAACCTCCAGAGGAGCGCAGCCCAGACGCTTCGCCGCCTTCCCCCGTCCCCTCCGGATCACCATCCCCTTTGAATCACCGTCCCATGACCGTGACCGAGTTTCTGCTGTCACTTCCCAGGAACCGGAGCTGTGGCCCCTGAAGACGCCGGCCGGGCGCGCGCCTGGCTCCAGGCCGAGGCTGACGCAGGGCGTGAGGCGAGCCCTTCGCCTCCACCACCTCCTGCGAGTTCGGGGAAGGAGGCCGAGGGAAAACCCCTCTGGGTTTAGGTGAAACCGAAGATGTTTGTTTGGCTTTTCCTCCCCTGCAAGCAGTTTGCTCTCCCTGCAGAAGAGGGACCTCGGGCTGAGAAAGAAAATTGCAGCACCAAGGTTACAGCTGAAATGTTTGCATGTTTGTTCTAGGCTTCAAGGGATGTAACGGGACAGGTTTTCTGCTTGTAAGGACCAGCACGAGCCTCCCACAGACAGGAAAAACACACTGCTCCCCACCCCTGCCAGCCCGGCTGCATAACCAGCCCCACTTGTCTCCCAAGTTTGGGAATCCCAGAAACGCAAATAAATGGCTTCAAAATACATCTATTTTCACTGCCATTAGTTTAATCAGGATGCCCTGCCGAGTCCCAGCCACCACAACCTGCCATCAGCAGCCACAAAGCCGTAACTCAGCTCACTTAGTGAAGGTTTCCTGTACCCCTCTTGAGCATAAAGAGGATGAGGACCTAGAAATTTGGAGTCAAGAGGAGAGGCCATGCTCCATCCTGGCCTCTCATCTCCTCCCCAGCTCTGCACAAGCCCCAGGAGGTTGCCTACAGCAGGAACTGAGCAGTACAGCAATGCCCCAGAAACACTGATGGTTCCCTTCAGGGACCTGCTGTTGCTGTGGGGTCAGATCAAGCACCCGATCGATCCCTGCTCAGCAACAGCCCTTCCCACACCACTCTTTCTAGGGACTAATCAGAAATTTGAAGTTTAACAGAAGTTACCAGTAACTGATTTCCAGCTCTTGAATGCCACAGCAGCATGCAATGCCTTTTTTAATTTCCCAACCAAGACCACCCTGGGCTGCCTGAGGAAGAGGAGAGCTCCAGGACCAGAGGACAGCAAGTGATGGGAGCAATGAAGCCGCTGTGACAAGCCGCAGGTCTGCACAGGGACATGCCAGCTGGTCCCAAGCCAGCAGCTGAGGACAGGGCAGCTCTGCTGGCTGCAGACAAAACCTGCAGAGGAGGTGACCCGTTTGCCGTGCTGCCCACAGGGCCCAGCCACTGCAGCCTGTATGTGCTGAGCAAGGTCTCCAGAGAACCCCACGCACATTTTCTCCCAGGTGCAGAACAGGAGCTGCTTGGTGTTGGTCCTTCCTGGGGCTGCAGGACTCAGATGTGCTGAATGTAAAACATTCAACATTTGTATGTTTTTTTTGCAGCTCTCCTGGACCATGACATTTGCTTTTCCGTCCACATCAGAGCCCCTCTGTGGGTGTCGCTGGGCTCGGCTCCTGCACGTCACTGTTTCCAATATCCAGCTCCACCTGCATCCCTGTTGGCTGCAAGGAGAAACAGAGAGGAGCTTAACCTCACCGTGCTGGGACAAAGGACAAGCCTGCACATCACTCCGTCACCTACCCCAGAGCCAAAATCCCCAGATCCATCCCCTTGAGGACTTTTCTGCCCTCATTTTAACTGGGTCTGCTGAACACAAATAGAGGATGCAATTTAGTAAAGAAAGATGTCCCCAGATGTACTGTTATTACTCTCGTTCAGCACATCCCGGGTGCGTGTCGCTGCCCAGCACACCACCGCATCCAAAGCCGTTTGGATCAGGAGGCAGAGAGGGCTCAGAGCCAGGGGCCTGAGGCAGCGCTGCCCCATGTGTAGGCAGGATCAGGCCAGGGTCACCTCTGCAGGTGTCCGAGCTGGTTCCGCAGCATCTCAAGAGCGAGATGAGCACGAGGAACAAGGTGACCTAGATTGCAAGCAGTGCCTCTCATTTAACTTGCCTATAAATACAAGCTCAAGCTGCAGGGAGCAGGTGCTCTTTTCTTCTGTAGCACGCAGCCGGGCTGCATCTGTTCCTCTCCCATTGCACTGGGTCCCCCCATGAGGCTTGAACCTGCCCTACCCCATAAGGAGCCTCCCTCTGCTCTGAGGCCAGGTCCGAGTCACTTCTCCATCGCAGAGGTGCTGGCCAGGCAGGAACCTTACCTGCCGTGGTGACTTTGCCAAGGAAGCGCTGCGCCGCGTAGTGGCCTCCTCCCAGGGGGCTCCTTTGCTCTCCAGCAGCACCCGGGTGCTGGGCACGAAACTCCAGGAGCGGCCGAGGGCTGGCTTCAACAGGCCGGTGCTGCTGTCCCTTGTCACCTGGTTAGTCACCTGCCGCACAGACACACTCATCATGCTGAAGGAAAAGTGGTGCCACTCAGTGGAACACCAGAAATCGCCAGGAGATGATGGCCAAGCTGCTACTTGTGTGAAGTTTCTTTCTTCTCCTTCCTGTGCTCTCCTCCTTAGCATGACCGTGCCATCCCCTTGAAAAACAGCTCGTGCAACTGTACCAGATACGTACTCAGACACGAGTTCACTCCCATCTGCAAGCTGCAGCAGCTCCTGGTGCTGAAGCCACCCAGAAGTTTAGTTTGGAACTTCCAAGTGTCCCTGAAGACATTTTGTCCTCCCTGGTTGCTAATCAGAGCAAAGGGCAGGACTGTCTCAATGCCTTCCCACGCCAGGTTCAGCACACCACCACTTTCTGTTGTGGCTTTTCCAAATCAAACCCATTATTTGTGGTCACTGCAACCTGCCTGGGAGCATCAAAGCAAACGCAATTGCTTGGCCAAGAGCTGGGGGAAGAACACAGCAAGGCCCTTCCCAGTCCCCAGCTCTGTGCAATGCAGTGCCCTGCAATTCCTCCATGGAAACTAAGCACGAGGTTACTTAAGAAGCTAGCCAGCCTCTTAAATCAATGGTGCGTAATCAAAAATAAATACAAACAGCCTTTTGGTCTGCCTGTACTTAACACTACCTTGCTCAATCAAGTGAATGACTTGTTGGCTGAGGACAGCAAGAAAAGCAGGCAGCAAACCAGCCCTGTCCTTGCTCCACACTTGCTGGAACAAGATATCTGCAGGCTGCTACATGGGGGAGCAGAGCACTCTGAGCACTGAGCGACAGCCTCCTGTTCGGCTGGGAATGGGGTCCCCCCTCACAAGTGCTCCAAAATCTCTCCTGGTCTCTTTGCCGTGGCACATGAAGGTCAAGGCGCAGCAACACTCACCACCACCGCAAGGCTGAACTCCTTGGCCAGCATCTTCAGCTCCCTGGCCAGCTGCATCATGACGGCCAAGCCTGGAGAAGGACAAGACACAGGGCTGCTGGGGTTCCAACTGAAACAGGGAACAGCCCCCATGGTGCACCCTGAAGGCAGGTGACACCTAGACCTGTGGGAGCCCTGGCTACGGTGCTGATGGGCACCTTCACCCCATTTCCAGCACCCTGCTGTACCCTTTGCACCCACAGATCCCTGCTGTACACCAGCACAACCCAGGGACCTCTGCTGGGAGCCCAGGCAAATGGATTTGGCATGGACAGGCCAAACCCGGAGCCGTCCCACTCTTTTGTCTTCCACCTTGGAAGCCCAAAGGCAAAAAAAACCTATGAAAGCAGAAAAACTCAGCCAGGCTGATTTAGCAGGCACAGGACCCCTCTTTCCAGCTCACAGCTTCGTTTTCCATGGCTGCGAGGGGAACTGCTGCAATAGCACTGGCTGCTATCAAGGTATGAGATGCTCTGGAAGGTGTCTGAGGGCCTCCTCAGCATCTCAGCCAGCAGAAAGCCCCTCAACTCCTGATCTTTGAGCCTCCATGGCAAAAAGAGCCTATGGGGAGCTTTACAAACTATGCTAGCTACTACAATATGACACCACAAGCAGAGGTTTTACTCATTAAGCAAACAGCTCAGCGCATGCCTTGTCTCTCAGCAAGGTTTCAGACCCCCGGCATGAGCCTGCATGGCCACAGCTAGCTTGAAGTTTTGCAAATAATGCTATAAACACCCTCCCCTTTTATCCAGGTGTAAAGGACAAGCCAGGAGCAACCACACGCCCATCAGTCCTGCCCCAGCCCCAGGCACAGCACGCACAGGAGGACGAGGCTCTTCTGGAAGACCCTTGCACCCACAGTGTTTTGCCATCAGCCTCGTGCCCCAGCGACATGTCTCACCCTCTGACTGCCTGCCGCCCAGCAGCGGGTGGATCACGGCCGAGACCGAGTCGATCAGCACCGTCTTCAAAGGTCCTGTGCAGCTCACCGCCTGCAGGAAGAAAGCACCCCATGCAGTGCCGAGTATTTTTCAAAGTCCCAAAGCTGCAGGGAGGATGTCCCCAGGATGGGGTGAGGAGAGGGACCTGGAGCCAGGCTCCTACCTGCTGGGAGAGGCGGTCCCGCACCTCCTGCAGGGCGCTCAGCATTTCATAGACGTCGAACACGCGGGCCACCTGGATCCGCTGCAGAGCCTCCAGCTGTGACAAAGCAGCGTCACCGACAGCCCCCAGGACCTGCACAGCTGCCTGCGGGCACCAGGGGGTCCCCGGCACAACAGGGCCGTGTCCCTCCCACCCTGGTTGCTCCCAGATGCTTTTATACCACGCCACGGAGACACAGACACTAATTTCTTCCCCATTTATCCCACCCATAAATGTTGTCCTCCTTGTGCTGATGGAAGAAGCAAAGCAGAGCAACCTCAAGGAGCAAGAGCAGGAGTGACTGCAGCGAGCTCTCCCCTTCTCCCCAAGAAAAACCAAAGTGGCCCCAGGAGGAAGAGTTTGAACCCAGAAGAGCCCATGGGGACACAGACGACAGCTGAGCCACTTCTGGGGCTGTCGGCAGGCTAAAGCCAAGGCAGTTTTAGCACAAGTGGTGGAGGAGCAGTGGGACGGGCTCCACAGAACTTGCCTGCTCTTCCTCATCCTCTGCCTGGGCCTGAAGCATCTGGTAGAGGCGGGAGGCAGTGAACCCCCCCGTGGAGTCCAGGAACAGGACGTGCTGCTTGAGGCCGAGGGACACGCTGGCCGCGATGCTGAGGCACACCTGGAGAGGCAGGGATGTGGCAGCAGCAAACCCCCAAAGGACAAGGGGAGCCCTCAGAGTCCCCTGACTTTGGTGGCAGCCCCAGAGCCACCAGGGACAGCCAGAAACTTGGTCCCAACCTCCTGCTGGGGCTGCCATGTGCTCTGGGAAAGGCTGGAGACCACTGGAGATACAAACAGTGCCTGAGCAACGCCTGTTTCACCCAGCACTTCATTTTTCCTCACACCCAAGGAAAAATGACAAGAACAACGATTGCCAGTGACAAAATCCCTCTGATGGCCTCGGCCTGAGAGCCACTGAGACTGCCAAGCTGCAAAGGAAGTCTCCCCTCTTTGAGAGGTCCTTCTGCTCCCCTAGCCGAGGGCTTTCGGTTTGGGGCAGGACGTGTTTTGCATGCCTGAAGGCACCATGTCCCCCCCACTGCCACTTTTCTCTCCTCCGTCCCACTCACCTGCGTCTTCCCGCTGCCTGGCGCGCCCATCAGCTCCGTCACCTCCCCCGTGTACAGCCCTGAGTCCAGCAGCTGGTCCAGGCTGTGGGTGCAACACAAGGTGGGACCATCAACACGCCCCCAGCCACAAAGGCTGGGATATGGGAAGCAGCAGCACCCAGACACCCGTCCCTACAGCCCCCTTCCCAAATGCAGACGCACACTTCGGGCTCTGCCCCTTCCCTCCCACCCCCGTTTCTCTCCACAAAAGGCTGCAGCAGATCTGCAGTGAGGGGGGGCAAGGGGACTGTCCCGGGCTGGAGGGGAGCTGTGGGGCTGAGAGCCGTGTCTGAACACCCAGGGCTTTCTCTGCATCCTCCCTGCTGCAGCCCAGCAAGGAGACTGGAGAAGGAGAGAAATAAGCACAGGGAACAGAGAGCAACTCATCCCCATGCCCAATCTTGGACTTCACGACTCCAAAGCCCTCCCGGATCCACAGCCCTCTTCCCTGGAGCCCTCAAGGCGAAGGCTGGAAAGACTGAAGGCAGTGTGTTACCCAGCCTAAAAGTGAGACGTGCAAACATTTCCCCATACACATGCGGGCTCTTGCAAGGCCAACACCAGCATCGTTCCCTCCAGGGACAGAAACCAGCTGACTTTGCAGCCACAGGACCAAAAACCTCCTCTCTCCTCTCAAAGCCTGAGCCAGGTGGCAGCTGCTCGGGATGGTTCGAGGGCACCACCACCACCCCACAAGCAGGGTGGCCACGGCCTTTCCCCCGGCACTGTCCTCACCTGGGGCTCCCGGTGGGCAGGATGGCCGTGGAGCTCTTGAGCTCCTCGTAGAGATCTGCCCCGTTGGCAGGGAAGGCCGAGAACTGGGCCAGCAGCACTCGTCTCACCGCAACCAGCGCCTGGAGGGGGGACAGACACCTCTAGAAGGGACCGGGGAAATTCGGGGACACCGAT
Source organism: Anas acuta (assembly GCF_963932015.1). Lineage (NCBI taxonomy): Eukaryota > Metazoa > Chordata > Aves > Anseriformes > Anatidae > Anas > Anas acuta. Next base: position 6,636,433 of record NC_088997.1, read on the forward strand.
GCTCGCCATGGGCTCCCCCCCCCCAAATAAAAAAAAAAAAAGCCCACCCGAGCAGGGAGCTGAGCTCTGAGCCGGGATGTGGGGGCACCCTGTTACCTTGTAGGACAGGGAGCACTTCTGGGACACATCCTCCAGGTCTGACGACACAAAGTCCACCACTGCAAACAGCAGGAGGGACGAGGAGCTGGGGGCCAAGCCCGGACAGCCCAAAACCACGGCAGGCAGCCCCCGCGTGGGGACAGAGCACGGTGCCCCCCCGGGAGGTGCCGGGGCTGATGTTCCCCACCCCAATGCTCCCCATTTTACCCGTCCTGACGCCGTTTGCCCGGAGGACCTGGATCATCTCCTCGGTGAGGCCGGGGCAGAGGCCGGCCCGCAGGACCACCATGTCCCTGCCCCCCCCAGGACAGGGAGCGGAGCCCTGCGGAGGACACGGAGCGTGGGTCGGGCACCAGCCTCCCGTGGGACCCCGCAGCCTCCCCACGGCGTGGCGAGACACCACCAAGACCTCATCCCATGCCGTGGGCGATGGGGGGGCTCCATTTATCCCCTAATTTACCACCAGGCAGCCCCCAAACCCTACCAGGCTGAGGCTGGCAGCCTCACCCACGCGGCGCACGCCGAGCCCTGCTCCTGCCTCCCTCCGGGGGGGGACCCCCAGGGACCCCAAGGGCTGTGCCCCAGCCCCACACCGACCCCCCCCCGGCACCCCACGACCCCCCAGCTCCCCACGGACCCCCCAGCTCCCCACGGTCCCTTCCTGTTCCTGCGGAAGGGCCGGGCCCGGCCCCGCACCCCCCCTAGCGGCAGCCGTGGGCGAGGGGTCTCGCGTGGGGGGGGGTCCCTGGAGCCTTCTCCCCTCTCCCCCCTGGCTGCTGGCACCTAGGGGTGCTCTGGGGGCAGCTGGGGGTGATGGGGGTGATGGGGGTGGTGGCTGTGTTAGCTGTTGGGGGTGCAGGTAAATTGGTAAATTTTAAAGTGGGAAAATAGAAATTAGCCAAAACACTCGGGAAATGAGGGGTTGGGGGGGGGGGGTAGTGAAGCCTTACAGAGCTCCCCGTGCCCCCAAGCAGGGTTTTTGTCCCTTTTATCAAAGGAGGGTGCTGCGTCCAGGGCTGCCCCCAGGTGCCATTGGGGTGCTCTGCAGTCGGGGGGGGGGCACGGTCTCCCTGCAGAGCTGTTGGAGCACCCCCGCCTCCTGCAGAGCGGCTGATGAGAGGAAAAAAAATAATAAAAAATAATAATTATAATAATAATAATAAGACCTGTTGTGACTTCTGAAGCTCTTTCAGGCAGGTTTGTGGGGTGGAAAATGAAGGTGCATGGGGGGGGGGGGATTCTTGCTGTCCCCGCAGGGACTTGCTGCAGGGGACTGGGGGCTGCCTCCCTCCCTGTTCCCGTGGGATTTCATCTCCCCGGGTAAAGCTTCCCTTGGCTTTATCACCCGGAGCCTCAAGAGGGCCCCCAGCACCCACTGAGATGTGTGAGGCCACAGCTGCCTTTTTGGTGCTGAACTGGGGCTACTGGGGGCTCCCCCAGTGCTGCTGCTGGTGGAAGCGGAGCTGTTGGTGTGGGGGGCTCGGGCCAGGCAGGAGGGGAGCTGGCAGGGCTGAGCTGACCTTTCTTGTACCGAAAGCAACGTGGGAAGGCGTTTCTGACCCATTTGCCCAAGCACGGCCTGGAAAAGCCACCACACCAGGTCCGCCTGAGGCAGAGCAAACCTCTTACACCCTGCTGAGCTGCCTCGGGACCTGGAGGCGTAAGATCCCCAGGCTGGGACACAGCTCAGCAGGGCGACAAGATAACAAATTCCTCCTGGCAGAGCCTCAGCAGGGGCTTGCACAGCCTGTTGCACTGCCTGCTGCGGCTCAGCCTCACAGCGTGAGCTGGTCGGGGCAACTGAGCGGGCGTTTTGGGGGCAGAGAAGCTGCACGGAAGAATTCCCAGAGCTGTGACCCCATGAAATGTTGTGGGGGCTGAGAGGCTGAGTGCTGGTGTCCCTCAAACTGAGAGCTGGGGCTCTCATCACAGGAGTGGGCTGCTGGGCTCCGATACAGACTCTGGGAGCACGGGACACGGGTGGGATTCCCATCAGGGTGGGATTTCCATTAGGGTGGGATTCCCAGCAGGATGGGATTTCCAGCAGGGTGGGATTTCCAGCAGTTCAGGCTCCCCAAAGCCCTGCAGGGAGGTGGCAGTGCCGGATGCTTCCCCCCCGAGGGCCTTCTGGAAGGTGCTGGGCACTGCTGCAGCTGCCGGCACGGGGCCACTTGTCCCTGTGCAGCTGTCTCGTGCGTCCCTAAATAGAAAGGGAGACGGGTCTGAGCGCTGGGACAGGGGTCAGCCAGCCCAGCCGTGGGCTTTTTTTGGCACAAAGCCCTCCCATTCCTGCTCCCCCTGCCCTGTGCAGCTCCCCAGGTTGAGGAAAGCTGAGATCCATCCCGGCGGGTGGGAGAGCATCCCCTCTCTCTGCGGGGAGCCACGTCCCCATGCACGGTGTGTCCCCCCCAAGCTGGGCTGGCTGCTGGCGCTCTGGCTCGCAGCCCTCCCCGGGCACTATATAGCAGGGGAAGGGGACAGGCTGCGGTGACAGGTGACACTGACACGCACCAGGAGCTGCCAGGTCCTGCCCAAACTTGGAGTGGAAGGCGAGCTCTTTCCTGAGCCGTACGGACCCTACACAGTGCCGTCAGACTTCTCGAGCTGCTTTTTGTTATTTTATTTTTTTTTCCATTTATTAATTGGCCCTTAAGGATCGACAACTGTGGGAAAAGCTTCTGAGGAGCCACAGCTTTGAGGAGCAGTTTGATTTTCCAAACACTTCAGCCCGGTAATCTGCTTTTATTCATGTGTGTGGTAATTACTCGCTGGGCTCATGGTGAAGCTCAGCTCGGAGGCGTGGGCGGGCGACCCTGCTGGCACGGGCAGCAGAAAACAGAACGGGCACAAAATCCACGTTTTTCCTTAAAACTCCCAAACAGCCTAAAACATGCATCTTTTTTTTTTCTTTTTTTTTTTTTTTAATTTATTTATTTTTTTCCCTCTGCCCCCTAGATGGAGGATCCCATCCAGCTGAAAGAGGAAGGCAATAAATACTTCCAGGACAGCGACTACGAGAAAGCCGCTCAGAGCTACACGCAGGCCATCAAGCTCAGCAAGGACAAGGCGCTGCAGGCAGTGCTGTACCGCAACAGGGCAGCATGCTTCCTGAAGAAGGTGAGGAAAGCTCCCCCTTTCCATCCCCAGAGGGCTGAGCACACCAGTTTAGCTCAGCGATGGTCCCATTTAATCGTTTTGAAGTGCAAGATTTCAGCAGCCACCCTGCCCCATCTTACGGGGGCTCTGTGAGCCCTGCCTGGGGGTGCAGGGGCATTGCTTGCTGCCTGTCTCAGCACGAAACAGGCACGGATCTGCAGCAAAACGAGTTGCTAGCTCTGTACCAAAACTGTCTCAGCCGCCTGCAAAGTTTTAGCAGGTTGAGTCCCCTCTTCCACTGCTGCCTGCCGTTTGTTGCTGCAGCAGTGTCTGCTCTCACCCACCCTGCAGACCTTTTCCTCTTTACCCTCCATCAGTGATGAGAAATGACCTAAACCTCCTCCAGAGCTCTCTCTCCCGCCCTCCCTAGGCTCCTACTGGTTTCACTGGGGTGTCCAGTTAGCGGGAGCAGAGGCCACAGTTGCCTCAGCAGCGGGGACGTTCCCTGATGTTCCGCTGCTAACAAATTGCTGTTCTGGTTTGACAGGAGGAATATGCCAAGGCAGCCTCGGATGCGTCAAGAGGTAAGGAGGGGGCAGATTTTAGAAAGCAGAGCTGTTTTTCACACTCACTGCTCTCAGGAGCTGCAGTCGCTGTGAAGCAGATCATGATTTACATGGGGGGGTTCCTGAGAAGCAAACTGTGATGCCTGGTCTTTCGGATCCCTTTCCCAGCCATCGACATCAATTCTTCGGATATCAAGGCCTTGTACCGGCGCAGCCAAGCTCTGGAAAAACTGGGGAAATTGGACCAAGCGTTCAAAGATGCTCAGAAATGTGCTACCATCGAGCCCCGCAACAAAAACTTCCAGGAGACCCTGAGGCGGCTGGGGGCCGACATCCAGGAGAAGGTAAATTTGGGGGGAGCAGTCCCAGGCTCACAGCCCAGAGGTGGGAAGTCCGAGGGCACTGCTTGCTCTGGGGTCTTGCTGGATCATTGGTCATACCAAAAATTTACAGCAGTGTAGGGGGATAAACAGGCTCTGGAACTGGAAGTTCCTACTTGAAGCATGGAAATCCGAGGATCAGATTGAGTGGGTAAATTAAAAAGCCTCACAGCTTGCTCCTGAGGCTGGGCTGGCCCTGAACATCTCGGTAAGGTCCTGGTGAGGAGCTGGACTGGCTTCAGACGGGGCCTGGCAGTCCCCATGTGGACTGGGCCCTCCACGGAGGAGCTGTGTCCCTTCCCTGCACCTCAAAGCACCACGAGGCCTCAGACGATGGCTCAGGGTTTGGGCCCCTGTGTCTGAAACAGGCAATCGATGCTGTTTCTGAGACGTTACACTTGCTTTGTTGTTCAGCTCACTGCCTGCTAGTCGGAGGCCTGTGGTTGTCTTGAAGGGAAAAGGAAAAATTGCCTCTTGGTTTTCTGCCTCTGACGCTCCGTGCTCTCTGTTGGCACAGCTGCGCATTCAGTTCTCCACGGACCTGAGGGTGCAGAAGATGTTTGAGATCCTGCTGGATGAGAACAGCGAGAAGGAGAAGCGAGAGAAGGTGAGAAGCGCCCCGGCCTTGCCCAAATTGCTGTTGTTTAACACCAGAGGCCCCTGTGAGGAGCTGAAGGCCGCCTTCCCTTCCCCTGATGCGATTTCTTGGAGAAACCTCTCAGTGGGGTCAGAGCTGTGCACTTCTCCTGCCAGCTGGGTGCCCCCAGCTCCCCCCAGCACATCCCAGGTCTGGGAGTTTGCTGGAGGAATTTTGGAGGCCGGGGTCGTGCTGCTAACGTGTCCTCTTGCCTCCCCCCACCAGGCTGCGAACAACCTCATAGTCCTGGGGCGGGAGGAAGCGGGCGCCGAGAGGATTTTCCAGAACAACGGGGTCAGCTTGCTGCTGCAGCTGATAGAAACCAAAAATGCTGAGCTGATCCTGGCAGCCGTGAGGACGCTTTCGGGCATGTGCACGGGACATAAGGCTCGGGTAAGCAGCAGGGTGCTCGGGACCTTCACCGCTCTTGTCTTGCACCTGGGGAGTGGAAAATCAATCGCCGGCAATGTTTGTGAGCAGCGGGGATTTATTCTCCTTCTGCTTCTTGCAGGGAAAAAATAAAATCCTACAAATGATATTTTTAACTCTGGGGAAGACGAGACAAATAAGGAAGTGGGTTAACACAGACCAAAGAAACTGATCCTATCACTGTGCTCCTGACCCCTGACGTCAAAGCTGTGCTCCTCGTGGTGCCTTTCTGCGTGCTGGTGAAGCAAAATTTAGGATGTCATCACCACTAGTGGTGGTGGGCAGGGCTGGGTCAAGCCCCAGTCCTTTGCCACAGGTCTCAGGAAAGCAACAAATGACTTGGTCTCTACAGGAAAATTTTGCCCGAGACTTCTGTTAGAGGAAGGAAAGCAGGGAGGATCTGTAAGACAGTTCAGATTCCTGGGAGGGGTCGCAAGGGAAGTCCCAGCAGTCTGAGCCAGCTAGTGTCTAGCTTGAAATCAAGTTTTTGTCGTGCAAAATGGCCCATGAGAGGTCCCGTCTGCTACACGTGTGTGTCCACCTCCTGCTTCCTGCCATCATGAGCATGGATGTCCGTGCAGTGGTGTGAAGGAGGAGGGGGGGGAACTATAACATGACAGAAGATGGATAACACCTCGGATAAAAATCCAGTGCTGTGGACACCTATTTGCTTTCTGAAACCTTCATTTCTGACAACTCTGGATTTTTAGGAGTTGTTTTATAAATGAATATAAGGCTAAAAAGCAAAACTGCCCTGTGCAGACTCAGGATTCACCCGAGAAAATTCTTTTTTACGAGCCAAGCCTGACTTTTGTAAAGCATGCAGGAAGGACAGGCTCTTCCCCTTTGCTGACTGCTGCTTGGTTTTCTCCTTTCTGGGGCCAGGCCACTGCGATTCTGCACTACCTGGGCATCGACAACATCTGTATGTGGATGTCGGTGGACAACGAGGAGATCTCCCTGGCTGTCTGCAACCTCCTGCAGACCATCACTGACTGCTTGCTGGGCCAGGGCAAAGAGGAGCAGCACGGGAAGGAGGAGGCTCTGGTGCTAGGTAATGGGCAGTCCCTTGGTCTGTCCAGAGAAAAAGGTGCTTTCTGCTCTGCCTTAAACACCTACATTGCAGCCATGTGGTGGCTTTGAGTGGTTTTCACTGGATTCGCCAGCTTTCAGAGAAAACTTCTCCTAACTGGCTGCTACTGCCTTGCTTCTGTAGATACTAAAAAAGACTTGAGGATGATCACAACACGTTTGCTGGATATGTTGGTCAGTAAGAAAGTGTCTGGGCAAGGACGAGACCGAGCTCTCAACCTCCTCAACAAGAACATACCGAGGAAAGACCTGAAAGACCACGACAACAGCAGGACCATCTTTGTCATTGACAACGGTGAGTCCTTCCCCTCCGTTCTTGCTCTGGCCTGGGAGGCACGGAGCTGCCTATTGCTTGAATAGCTGGAAAACTGTTCCTCTCTACAAAATGAATTCACTCGTTTTTTTGTTTTTTTATTTGGTGCATGCAAGCCTGGAGCAAATTCAGAGCTTATTAGCAGGAAACAGTTTTAAGGTTAAGAGGAAAAAAAAGCATGTATGACAACAAGATCTCTTCAGTTTCCAGAGAATTGGTTTAAGCTTCTCCAGTTAGTTTATTCCAGTGTATTTGCTGATGCTTGTAATGTTAGGGCAATTTGGCTTGCATAAATTGGGTGCCTTAGGCAGGAGGAGATGAAAAACCGCTGGGTTTCCTGGATGCTTGAATTTAATTTCTAAAGGGGGGAGGGTTAATGTGTGGGCTGTTTTATATCAATTCCGATGTGTGCATGTTACCATTTTGGTGAAAGTTATTTAATAATGCTTCTAGCAAAAGGAGGGTTGAGACACCCAGAGTCACTTGAAGGTCATGACTTCTCCCCAGTAAGAGCCTCCAGCCTGGGAGGTCAGGGGGCTCAACGCCTCCTGACCCAATGGGGCCCAGCTGCACAGTTCTGCTTCTCCGAGAGCTGGATAAATGCTCCATGCTGCAAACCCACAACCCACCAGCAGAAAGTCCCAGTAAATATCTCAATAACTTCTTTGTCTACAGCTTACGTGATTAGGCTATAAAAAAATAAGATGGTTGTTTTGTTGCAAGAACCCTGCAAACTATCCCAAATGTTGCTCAGGCCCTCTCTGCTCTAGCAGCCTTATCACTTCATTGTTCCCAGGCTTAAAAAAGATACTGAAAGTGGTGGGCCAGATTCCTGAGATGCCTGACTGCCTGCCGCTGACAGAGAACACCCAGCTGACTGCGTCCATCCTCCTCAATAAGCTGTACGACGACCTGCGCTGCGACCCGGAGCGTGACAACTACCGGGTGATCTGCGAGGAGTACATCAAGTGAGTCGGGTGGGCTCGGGGTGCAGGAGGGCTAAAGAAAGCGACGGGCTCTGGCACTGCAGCTAGATGCCAGACTGAGGCCCTGGGGGACGATTTGCTTGAGATCCTGCACAATTCCTCAGCATGGGTCCTCGAATCCTCACATACTCCTACCTGCTGGATCATGACCTTTGCATGGATTTGGGCTGGGCTGCGTCCCAAATACCTACATATTTCACCAGCGGAGTGAAATCCAGCAGAGAAATTAAGAGCCTGTTATCCTCTTGAAACAAAACTGCTCTCTATGTCCCTGCTTCCTCTGCCTGAGTGCGGCAGGGGGGATCCCTCGGACAACCTGAACATCTCTCCATGCCCCACCCCACCATTCCTGGTGCCCTAGCTCTCCCATGGGGTGCAGTAGCAGTGGGTCTAGCTTTCCAGCTGCCCCCAATCTGGTCGAGGACGTTCCCTGTCCCACAAAGAACTATTCAAGGGTAGGAGAACAGTGAGCAACCACTGAGCCATGTACTGAATCCCTCTGTCCCATGCAGGAGCAAAATTGACCCCCAGAACATGGACAAGACACTCCACGCCATCCAGATGGTGTCTGGGGTTCTGCAAGGGCCCTTCGACTTAGGCAACAAGCTGCTGGGCATGAAGGGAGTCATGGAGATGATGGTTGCCCTGTGTGGGTCCGAGAGGGAGATTGACCAGCTGGTGGCTGTGGAAGCCCTCATCCACGCCTCCACCAAGCTGAGCCGGGCCACTTTCATCATCTCTAACGGAGTGACGCTCCTGAAGGAGATCTACAAGAAGACCAAGAATGAGAAGATCAAAATCCGAGCCCTGGTGGTAAGGATGTCAGCCCCCTGCCTCTTCTCCACCTGCCCTGCTCCTCACCGTGCCCATGGACTTGGGAGAGGGAGGAGGTCCTGGGAATGTACTGGGTCACCCCTCACAGCTGGGGGATGGCTTCTGGTGCTTCCCCTGCAAGACAGGGGGAGAGAGCAGACCAGAAAAGCACAGGGTTTTTTGGCAACATAGAAGGCAAAACTGGTTAAAGACATCCCATGAGAGCACAGAATCGGACTGCTGTGCTATGAGCTAAAAAAATCTCCTGGGTATTGGGATGTTTCCTCTTAGACCTGACTTCAAATTTTAGATATGGGATTAGACTGATTCTGGGCAGCACCACTAGAGGATTAATGAACCTTTCTCCCTGGTGTATTTTCTTCTTCCTCCTCAGGGTCTCTGCAAGCTGGGCTCAGCAGGAGGGACAGATTATGGACTGCGACAGTTTGCTGAGGGGTCCACCGAGAAGCTAGCCAAGCAGTGCCGAAAGTGAGTTTTACCTTGTCTTTTCTCCTGTTATTCCATACTTTCTCAAAATACAATTTGCTCCTTCCCCATGAGATCCTGTCCACGCATTGCCTTCATTTCTTTTTGCTGCTTGACAGCTGATAATGCCCGTGGGGCCATTGCTCCAGGACCTGGAGCTCTTCAAAGCCTCAAGCAGCTGGTGTTCTCCCTGCCTCAGTGCTGTGTGGCTGTCCTAATCTGTTCTTCCCTGCGGCCTTTAGGTCCCTCGCATTGGGCCATGGGAGGAGGTCCTGTCTCAAGGGACCCAGAAGGGAGTTGCAGCAGGACCTACGTACAGGTTCAGGCCTGACGCAGTTCTCAGCCCATCTTAATTTTTTCCTCTCAAATAAATTAGTTCTGGCTCCTGAGATAAATTCGGATTTCTCTCTTCCAGGTGGTTGTGCAACACCACCATTGATGCCCGCACCAGGAAGTGGGCCGTGGAAGGACTGGCATACCTGACCCTTGATGCAGATGTGAAAGATGACTTCGTGGAAGACGAGCAAGCCCTGCAAGCTATGTTTGAATTAGCCAAGGTGCTTTCCCCTTACCTTGTTCTCTCATTCCTTTGGTAGCATCGAGCTCTCCAGAGTAACACTGTCTCCCCAAGCCAGCAAAGTTGTGACCCCAAAGTCTCACTTATATCTAGCCTAGCAAAAATTTCAGTTTTTCAGCAGCTGAGACACCTCAAGCTTGTTGTCATCCTGGTCTTCTCCCAGGAGTGTGGAAAGTCGCTCTTACCTTTACTATCAGTAGGTGTTCCTGCACAAAAAACAAAGACATCAAGATTTGGACAGCATCTGATGAGGCCACATCCTGTTTAACCTTAATTTCCATTTTTCCCTGACCTGGGGATAGTCCAATGGGCACTTCAGCTAGGACTGCCACTGTGGTGGCTTGCAGTCTGGGGACACGTTTCCCTGCCATGTTCTCTTCGCCCTCACATGAACTTGTATGTTTCTGTGCAGATGAGTGACAAGACTATCCTGTATTCTGTGGCTTCTGCGCTGGTGAACTGCTCCAACAGCTACGACACCAAGGAGCTGGTCCCGGAGCTGGTACAACTGGCAAAATTCTCCAAGCAGCACGTGCCTGAGGAGCATCCAAAGGTAGGTTGGAGGAGATGCTCAGATCTGAAGATTTTCTTCAGTGTATTCCTTGTCACAGACCTCAGGCCTCCTGGCTCCCAGGCTATGAGGCTGCAATCTCTGTGCTCTCCAGCCAGGCTTGGCTGTAGTCGAGCAGGATGGGGGCTGCTGAGGGGCTGACCCCTTTCCAATGTCCCCCCCTGCCAGGACAAGAAAGATTTCGTTGTGAAGAGAGTGAAGCGTTTGCTGAAAGCCGGCGTCGTCTCTGCCTTGGCCTGCATGGTGAAGGCAGACAGTGCCATCCTGACGGACCAGAGCAAGGAGCTCATAGCCAGGTGCCTGCCTTCTGTCCTGGGAGCCAGGGGTGCTGGGCTGAGATGGGTGCCTGGGCTGGCTCCTTGTTTGCAGGGTGGTGCCTATGGGGGCAGGATGAAACGGGGGTGGAGAAAAGGCTTAAGCACAAAGCCTTTCTTAACCTGTTTCATAAAAATGCTCGTGCTGGCATCGAAGCTGGCTTACGGGGCTGTCTTGCAAGTCTGCGTTGCGAATTTCTAGTCACCCGTACTGGTTATTGCCGTCTGGCATGGCTGTTTCACTGAGCGATGCTGTGCTTTGCAGGGTGTTTCTTGCATTGTGTGAGGACCCCAAGGACCGCGGGACCATCGTCGCTCAAGGTGGTGGAAAGGTGATGACTCTTATCTGCCTGGTGTGCATCTAATGTCTGTCGGGAGCCTACAGTGAGGGAAGGCGGCAGAAAAGCCTGAGCTGTCCTGGTAGCCCCTGGGGCACAGACTGGCTGCAGTCTTACCTCTGCAAGCCTCTAATGAAGCTTGCAATGAACCTCTAATGAACCTTGAAATAACTGTTTGTCAGCTTCCAGCTCTGGCATGGTGCATGTATGAGAGCAAATGGAAAACATCACTGTAGGCTACTGTCCAGACCCATTTCTCCAAGAGACAAATCTTTAGGATATTTTAAACTTATCTTAGCATACATCAAGGCCATCCCGTGAATCTTCTCAGAGACATTTAATGCTTTCCTCTGTGTCATTAGGCCCTGATACCTCTGGCTCTGGAAGGTACAGATGTTGGCAAGATAAAGGCTTCTCATGCTCTGGCAAAAATTGCTGCTATTTCCAACCCAGATATAGCATTCCCAGGAGAAAGGGTAAGTTAAAAATATATATATATAATAATTAACTCCATTAGCAAATGGAAATTGCCAAGATGTGAAAGCTGGAAAAGCGGTGACACGTGTGACATGCTTTGTCATAGGTGTATGAAGTGGTGAGGCCCCTTGTCAGCCTGCTGAACACAGAGAGAGATGGCCTCCAGAATTATGAGGCTCTGTTAGGTCTCACTAACTTCTCAGGAAGAAGTGACAAACTTAGGTGAGTGTACCTGCTTTTTGACCTACCTTTCTTTCCCATACACTTTATCAGGAGTGATTTTTCTTTTTTTTTTATCAGGAGTGAATTTCAGTTCAATGCTTTTCTTATAGGACTGCAAAGACTGATTAATTTGAGCTACCTTTGGCAGAGATAAAAAGGTCTTAGAACAGAAACATTAATATAATAATCAGTAAGAATAATTGCATGTTTTCGCCTAGAAAAATGAAAACCAATGTGAATTCAATTGGGATTAGATAAGGGATGAAGCATGTGTCATGAGTTTCATGAGCTGTGGCCACAGATTTATGTCAAGCCCTTCCCTGCCTCCCCTCTGTCTGCAGTTAATATTTTAGTGTGACTATGGCATGTCCCATAATCTATTTTGACTCCTCTTCAACACAGGATGAAGATAGTCAAGGAGAAGGCATTGCCAGACATTGAAAACTACATGTTTGAGAACCATGACCAACTTCGACAGGCAGCCACAGAGTGCATGTGCAACCTGGTGGTCAACAAGGAGGTAACTCACTCTGCATCTCAGACCTGACTCCACGCACCAGCTTGTGAGCCACCTCGCATGCATAACTGTGTTGTCTCTGGATATCATGTGGTGTTTTTTTTTCAGGTACAGGAGCGGTTTGTGGCTGATGGAAATGACCGGCTGAAGTTGGTGGTGTTACTGTGTGGTGAGGATGATGAGAAAGTGCAGAGGGCAGCAGCAGGAGCCCTGGCCATGCTTACAGCAGCACAAAAGAAACTCTGCTCTAAGATGACTGAAGTGGTAAGACCATCAGTAGAATCGCTGGCAGTGTAGAGGTAACCTTGAAAGGGGCCTGGCTCAGTGAAAATGCTCATAAGGAAGATGTAGTCTACCAGATGGCTAACAAGGAGCTTAGTGGTGAAGCTGAGACCCAGGTGTGCATGCTCCTAGTTCACTCAGGCACAAACTAAAACAGTCTTGTTTATATCAGCCTCCGAGACTTCATCTCAGATGAAACATTTTTATGTCGCTATTCCTCAAGTGAGGTCCAGCATACTAACATCAAACAAGGTTAGGAATGCAGAATGGTATTCGGTATAGATCCTTAAAACCTGCCTTACGTAACCTGAAATCCAAACCTTGCTTCATTCAGAAATGAAAAAAGCTTGATCAGTAACGTATTGGGCTTCACAGATACCAAAACATCTCTGCTTCCTGCAGAGATCTCTAGTCCTGAGAGTGCAGACCCTGCATAACAATAGCTGAGGGTGCCTCTGTTAGTGGCACACATGCTGATGTTGGACACTGGGGTTTGTTCGAATACAAATCATCAATCGAGCCAAAGGAGGGGCTCGGGAGAATTACTGGGGGGAGTGGACTGCTTCCAGTCACCTCAGCTGTGTTGCTTCTCTAGCAAGATTCTCTGCTCAGAGATTATGCAGCAGCATAAATGTGGAACTTCTGTTTTATGTGGTGCTAGGGTCACGAAAACTCCTGATGGGGAGGGGGGCAGGCAATATGTGAAGGGGTTCACAATTTTGGAGTCAGGTTTCCTTAGATACAGAACCAACTAACCATACCTGACGTAAGTATGAAGAGGTGAGTCCCTGTTCTTCCACTGGGACATGCCTCGCCAAACTTGTGTTCTTGGTTGAGGTATTCTTCAAACCAGTACTAATGATATCTCCCTTCCTTGAAGACCACCCAGTGGCTTGAAATCCTGCAGAGGCTCTGCTTGCACGATAACATGGAAGTGCAGCACCGTGGACTGGTCATCACTTTCAATTTAATCAGCGCCGACAAAGAGCTAGCAAAGAAGGTGGTGGAGACAGAGCTCCTAGAGATCCTGACCTTCATCGGCAAGCAAGAAGATGATCCCAAGAAGCAGCACATCATTAATGTAGCACGTGATTGCCTCACAAAATGCATGGATTATGGACTGATCAAACCTCTCTCTTGAGCATGAGGAAATGAAAAGTACTGAAAAAGGCTGAGTGGGGAGAAAAAAAAAAGCTACTGGGAAACGAGGAGAACAGAGCCATGAAGAAAACTTATTCCCATTGTCAAGGCATAGACTAGAGCTGGGGGACAGTTTTAGGAGATCAGAAACTGTATTAGGGAAAGGGTGACATTTGCATCAGAAATTTGGAAAATATCCATCTGAGTAGTTTCTAGATGGTGTAAATTATTTCTTTGTCCCCATTCAGCTGATAATACTTAAAAGATTCAAGGCCTAGCTATGGAAAGGGTTGTTTGGGAAATGTGCCAGGGGCTGTTAAAGAAAACTCAACTGAAATTGGTTCTGCAGCCATCCACAGCTCCTGGTACTTCAGTAATTGCTACCAATGATGGAACCAGGAGGAGGTTTAATTGCATCCCATCCTGCATTCAGAAAAGAAGTTGGCTGTTAGTTGTGTGCTTTTTTTTGTGTTGTTCATTTATGGCATTTTTAAATGTTTTTAAGTGGTGTGCCAGAGTTTGAGGCTGGAGGATGAACTTTTAATAAATTTATTACTTCGTTCCATGTGGAATCTCTACTCTTCTGCCTAAATTAAGCAAATGGAGGATCTAGGGCAATTCCCAATCTCAAGTTTGCTTCATATCCAGCAATGTGAGCACAAGCTGAATTTACACCACTTGCAAAATAATCTAATGCTGCTCAAAAGAACGTGTGAAGGCACTGTGAAAATAGGCTATATGAAGAGGCAGCACTAATGGGATAAGCTGGCATTCATATCAGGGCACGCAGTGGGCTCAACATGGAATTTTTAAACTATCTCACTTAGGAAAGAAGAATGAGAAGAACACCAGGTGATCAAATTAAATTTTTACTTTATAGAAGTTTACAATCAAGCACAGATTCTTTACGCATACTATGCACACTGATCACAGACCCTTGCTTTAATTAGCAGAGGGGAACAGAAATCTGAGTATACAGTAACTACAATCAACAATGATCTAAAAATGAAGTACATTCAACCATTTCTGATCATAATAATTGTCAGTGATCCTTGTCTGATAGGCACGGCATGATTAAGTGCTTGAAGTGTGGGGATCATGAAAGAAACCACATGGGTAGTCTTTCCTAGTTGCTGACTGAAGAAAAAAGTGGAAGGTGCCTCTACCTTCCAGAAGTTAGAGAAGCAAGAATGTTTAAGCTAATAGGTTTGACAGTTTAGAGGCAAATTTACTTGAAGGATGGATTCCAGCTGTCTACAACGTCTTGTTTTTGCACACACACACGATAATATTGTTGGTGCTTTATGCTAGCTGGGTAATCAGAGTGTTTTCCCAAACCAGATGAACCGTAGGTCATTCTGTAGTGGAAAACAATATGAAGGTTCATGGGTTGCTGTCAACTAGCCTTCAGTTTTACATGCTCAGTTTTAGGAATTTGAGATCTGCCCTTTGCAAGTACTTCGCACCTAACTACAGAGTTTTACATAACCAGCATGTCTGAAACCAAGACAAAAATCCTATTGGTACATAAAGGCAGTTAAGCAAACCTTTTCTTGTCCCACTAAAACTACTTTGGCATAACTGGGTGGTTCTAACCCATACTGACTTGCTGAAGTTGAGTGGGAAGCTACTCCTACAAAAGCTATTTATTTGTACGCTAGTTAAAACATGGACAGAAGACCTCAATTTTACTTTTCTGGCTATCTGAATGAAAGCTCTTTTTAAAAATGGCATCTGACACTGGATGCCTGTGCTGTTTGGTGCTGTTCTGAGCAGTACTATACATGTAGGTACAGGAGTGATTTCTTTTCATATCACCAGTACTCATAGAACAGGTGTAGATTTAAATTAGCTCTGGATGCTACACATACTAATACATTTTCAAAAATTATATCCTGATATGGAAGGGGATTAGGAACAATACCAAACACAATAGTTCTTTCTAAACCAGAGAAACGACGGAAGCTGTCAAGAATCGTGTACCTCTCTAGTCCTCCGTCCATTTTTCCTAGGAATATTTTTAACTTCCTCTCCTTCATTTTTAATGTCAGTATTTCACGGTATTCTTCTACTTTGTCATCTCTGTAGCACAGAATAGCGATATCTTCCTCAGAGTAACCTCTCTTAAGGTACGTGCAGCAACACTTTGCCACAGACTCTGCTATTCCATCTTTGTCCTTTTCCTCTACTATTTCACAAAAGCCAGGCACAGCGGAAGCACATGAGGCTGTACGTAACAACTTCTGTAAATGTTTTTGTGGAATATTTATAGCAGGGTCCTCTACAATCTTCTCCATTTTGTTTTTTAGATAGCAAAAGATGCTGTTAGCATTACGAACCACTTTGGTTAGTGACTCAACGGGATCATGCCATGTTGGTTCTGGAAGACCAGTTGAGAAGCTGTGACTTGTCTGCAAGTAGTCCAAGAAAATCCAGAGAAAGCCAGGCTCGGGGAGGTGTGGTGATGAAGTCAGGTCCAAGGCCTTTTGATACCAGTCACCGTCCCCATCTTGGAAATTCTGTGCTTCATCAATTATTATGTGCTTCACATCATTAAAGGTTTTCCTCAAAAAGGCCACTCTCGTCACAGCTTGGCAAATATTTTTCTGTCTACAGAAGAAATACAAGCAGATTAAAAACAATGTCTTTGTGTTGTAAACTACTAGTTACTTGACCAGAAGGAAGTGAATGCCAATGATATTTAAATCATATTTATTACTACATGCTCAGGACGTCAAGAAAAAACAAAAATCAAGCCTTACTCAAAATGCATCCCAAATACACACTTCAAACACTATACCCACCATACCAAATATGCTAATCAGTACCCAGCTATTTTAAAAATGAAGGTCAAATAATAACATGTTGAAATGAATAACTGGAGGAAGGACTTACATCACAAAATCTCTCAGAGGCTGGTTCTCACATATGTAAAGAACCTCCTGTTGTCCGCACTGAAACATACTTCTTATTTTCTCTATGATGTTCAGTGCCACGATAGTTTTTCCTGTTCCTGGTAGACCGTAAACAAACAGCTTCTTAGTTTTGTGGAGGTTTTCTGACAACAGCTGGTATTGTTTCATGGTCAGGACGTTCAAAACCTCAGAACCAACACGATCACTTAAAAAGGATTTGAAAGTCAACAAAGCTATCGTGAGAGAACGCAAGAGGTCTTTCAAGTTTATTCTATTGATTAGGCTGTAGTTTTGGGGATACATTTCTTGAATGTTCACATCCCCTTCTTCATGGTTAAATACGGGAGGCAAAATCAATAGCTTTGGTATTATACACAGCTTGTGAATATAGCCCCCAGTGTTGACTAATTTCTCCTTCAGCTTCCTGGCTGTGCATTTCGAGTATTCAAACAAATCCTTAGAGATCTGATGCTTACAGACCGTGTAGAGGATAGGTGGCCAATCCGTGGCTAGTACAAGAATGTCACAGATTATGTCTCGGTTTTCTGGCAAACCAACATCAACAGCCCAGCTTCTGGAAGATATCACAATTCCCTCAGATATCTGCCTCAATTGTTCTTCCATTAAAATCTGCAACTCTGGATGCTCTTGAAAAAGGTCTTCAGTGAGTTTTTCTGGAGTATATATTATGCTGCGGGATTTTACTATCAATACAGAGCAAAAGAAATAGTCGGTGTTAGTTTAAAATATGCAAATCCAGCCCTCCGAAATGATGCTGTGGGAATTAATAGCGGTGAAAGGTTACAAATTCAGACCCTCGCTGCTCGAAAGCCCTTTTCTGCTTCTTCAAAATTTTCCTCACCCACTCCACATATTTCTAGTTTCTTTTGAAAAGACTGCATCCTTGGGGAACTTAATCCTTTTTCCTAGCCAGGTATCAGTCCCTTTGCTAGAAACACTAGCACATGGCCAGCTTATGCCAACCTTTCTCAGTATATTGGCCTAGCAGACAGAGAACTGAAGATTAACAAAGAAATCTGTAAAATAGCCTCTGGACACCTGGCTGATCTTGCAATACCACAGAAACACTGGATTGTAACTGGGAGGAAACACTCCACTCTGTTCCCAGCCCCAGTCACCTTTCCTATTTTAGGCTGATTCCACATAAACTTTTCCTCCCATCTTTCCCGTTTTCACTGGATTGTGAAAAAACATTGGCATGGCTGTGTACAGTCCCCAGAGAAGTTCAGCTAGCTGAGCTCTGTCATGTATACACAGCAATGTCCTGCAGAACACCAGTACTTGAGGAAGGGCTCACCAGACATTTGAATGCAACACTGCTGTCAGAGCTACAAAATATTTCCAGCTTTTTCACCTGTTTAAAGAATGTTTTCAAACTCATCTTTGACCTCGACCACAGCCTTGAGATTCATCATGTAAACCTATCAGACAGTGAAAGCAATGTGTACACCTACCTGGAAACAGTTTTTTACAGAGATCATCAACATTGTCAAGGCCCTGGTGCGAATAAACTGGCTTGGCAAGGGGTGGCCCCTCTGACAGACTCAGTGCTAATGTAAAGGTCTGAGACAACCCTGAAAGATCTGGAAAAGAGAAATAAAAATGTGATATAGTGTGAGCTTTTGCTGCCCATTACTGTAAGGGGCACAAGCAGTCGTCATGCTGATTTCAAAACTTTCACTCTTCTTAAAAAAGAAAAAAAAAAAGCGATGAACAAACAGAAACTTTGGAACTCATGTGGGCAGCAGCTGATTGGCAACAGAATGGGCCCTGGCCATCGATCACGGAGCTGCTCTTGGTTTTCTTATCTCATTAGTTGCCCCTGTGACCTCTAACCCCATTAATGATACCCCTTTCAGTGCCCAAGAACTGGCCAATGAACAATTTCTCCATCCACAGCTCTCTCCCTACTGGACTGGCAGCAGCATCAGAGAATGACACAAAAAGTAAAGAAAAGTAAAGAAAAGAAGAAAAAGTAAACATTCAGCCCTAAAGCAAAAACTGAACTCTGGCCGTTATGTACAATAACACAGGTACTGGGGTCTAACCTCCAAAGCAGTCCTTGTCACCTTGAGGCATAGAGACCTCCTGCTGCAAAGGCAGTCGATAGCATTGGTATTAGCAAGCTGCTGGTCACCACGCCTAGTCACTGCAGCCTGAAACCAGCATTACAAAAGGTAACAGAAAGGCAGGTATTTACCAAGGACATGAAGTCAAAATTGACCATGAGTGGTCAAAATTTTTAGTTTGGTTAGGCCCACAAAGAACACTGAATAGCAAGTAAGATTACCTAAGGAAAACAACAAGATCGTACAATCATTGAACAGCCCAGGTTAGAAGGGACCTAGAAAGATCACCAGGCTCAACTTTAAGAAAATAAAAGGGAATATGGAGAACAGAAGGGGATTGTCTTGGGTCTTTTGGACCTGGATCAGCAGAGATCATCCATTTGGCCCATTCTTCTGCGTTCAGCTTCTTGATAGTGGTACCTTCCACTTGCCACGACTCTGGGTCTTTTGCAAACACGGCACAAGTAAACGGCTCGATCTTCACAGCGCAGACATGGCCACGGTGCTTTCCAGCCTCATCATATACTTCGAAGATTTTGTGTTTGCACATTATGCTGTGTTTATATCCTCTATTACAAAAATGGAAGACCTTTAATTTGTACTCTATGTGTTTGATTAGGTGGCTTAATTTTTCAACGTTCTCATCATCACACATGAATCCCTGTACTCTCCTGTCGTCATCTACACCGATCCATAAATATCCGCCACGTGCATTTGCAAATCCAGAGATATACTGAGGCAATATTTCGTTAACACGCTTCAAGAAGTTGTCAGTAGAATAGTGCTTAAATTCCACATCTGCTGACTCCGTGAAATTCAGCGTCTCTCTGTATTGCAGTTGGTCCCTATTAAATAACTCTGCAACAGTGTCATTTACAATATCCATGTCTTCTTCCACATCACTTGCCTTACTTTTCTTGGCAGGTGTTTCTGGGCTAAGCTCTCTTCTGGCTTCATCTTGCTTTTCTTCAAGGAACAAAGTAGCTTCAGTAAGGGTCATGTGGGAAAGAAAAGCACCACATTTTGAATACAACCCACTGCTCAGGGTACAGATACGTGGCTTTCTTTCTAGGGATGCTTTTTCACTGCTCCATGTTTTAACAAAAATCAAAAGGTAATTATCTTGCTGTTTGAAGTCCAGGTATTTTGCCAAGTCTGCAGTCAAAAGAAGAGATCGAAAAGTTTCATGCAAATCTAGTCCGATCTCATCTCTCTGTAAGCTGTAGTCTTCATTTTCAATCTCTGCTTTTACCACACCTCCTCCAGAGTTTAGCAAGGCACACACTGCCGAGGCAAGGGTGTATTTTTGATCTTGTTTTGAGTTTTTTGGCATCTTTTTTCTTGCTTTTTCACCAAAACATATTTTTCCTACGTTCAAAACTACTTCAGGATACTTTGTTGCTGAATCAACCCAGACCCACTGCCTTGGTTGATGGTCCTCAAGAGCCATTCTGGACCTGAAACAGTTGTACAAAAATTGCTTACCATTTATGTGAAAACATCAATCTTCCAAAGAGTTCCAAAAAAAATTAGCTAAACAGAGGCTATCCTTTAAACAATAAACACACAATTACAGGGATAAGAGATGCAGAATAAATTGTAGTAATTTGTTCCAGCCCCAAATGTACTTGAAGCTTTGCTTTTGGGGAGTCCTTGTGTTTTCCCTATGCCACCTCCTGATAGAGCCAGAGCAGCAGCATCCCTCAGTAACCCAGAGCTGCTAGTCTCTCTCACACACACTGGTGCTCCCTTTAGTGCTTACTGCACAGCAACAAGGAGTCTCTTCCACTTCCAAAATAGAACGCTTGCCGAAAATCCAAAAGCCTCTCCGTGGAAATTTGGCCCCAGTGTCCACTTGTTTATATTTTTGTCCCTGAGAATGAGGGCTTGTAGGTACCTTGCTGGTGTCAGTCCCTCTGAACGCAGAAACAGCCTCAAATATTTTTTCTACAGCTGGACTCATCACTGTCTTCAAATTCCCAGACTGCACAGCTCCTCCTCCTCCCGTCTGTCACCTCTTGCCCAGCTAGCCCGTGAGCACAGGCCAGGAGAGACAGCTGGGTCAGAGCTGTGTTTCACTGAAAAGCCCAAACTCAAAGCTGTTGCAGGTAAGATAAACCTGGAGACAGCAAGGCTGCCTCTGCCAGCTTACTGATGGGGGAAGAGGAAGCAACTTGCTGTATGGTTGCCAGTCAGGGGGCTACAAAGTGAGATTCAGCTGTGCCACAGCAGCCTTGGGGTTTAATCCATCTTTTCAGCTTTTCTGCATTGAAATTAACTGCAAACATTAGAGGGACCAGAATGCCCAGGCAAAGGGACTCTGATGAAGACTATTCCTAACACTGGGAGGGCTACCAGAGACCCTCTGTTCCCACCGGCCATGAACACATTTAATAAACCACCTGTGATAGGGATGCTGTGCAGAGCAGCTGCTTGAAGCCTCGGAGGGGACTGTTCTTCTCATACTCATCAAGTTTCCCTCCAGCTTCCTGCAGCGGGACAACCTGGCTGATCGTGGATCTGGTGGGATCTCAGACTACCAGCAGTTTAACAGAGGAAAGGACTCACCACACCTCATTTTCGTAGTTCTGGGCTAAATCAACAAATCTCAAATATCAATTTTAAATCCATAAATAAGTTCCGCATGGCGTAAGCAGACGACAAAGCATACAGGATATCTCATCTCTTTTCTCCTTCTCAATCTGCCCACTCCATTGAAACCTCAGAGAAGTTACACTTACTTTTTTGCTGGGTGCGGTTCTTCTCTGCGGTTTTGGTTTCTTTTCCTTTGTGTTACCTGTGATCAAGCATGCACAGCGTCCACAGACTTCGGTGGAACTTTCTAGTTCTACCCAAAGTTCCTAAGCCGGTTTTGGTAGGGGCATAGTCCTCCAGAGCTAGTTCCCGCCTTCCCGCCCTCTGCCACTCTTCCAATCAGAGCAAAGGAAAAAGGAAAAAAAAAACAAACAAAAAAAAAAAAAAAAAAAAAAAAAAAAAAAAAAAAAAACGAAACAAAAAAAAAATTAGAAGAAATTTTACATATGGCATTGTTTGCTCAGCCTGAAAGCCTGACCTTTCATCAAACCTCAGAGCTGCAAAATCAGATAGCCATAGTTCTGGAAGCTGGGAAGCAGGATAGCAAGCTAGAAAGCCTCATGCAGAAAATATGATCTGCTTATCTACAGTCACAGTATTTGCAGTAGGAGATTCAATTATTTTACCTTTTTGTACTGATAGAGTACACTAAAGCTAATAATTTTATACTGAAATCATGCCCATATACGATTTTCAGCAGAAGCTAAAAATTGGTATAGGTTAATTTGTTTTCAGAACTTGTCTTTGTGAAAGAGGGGCAACTTTGGAGCATCCTCAGTGATACCTCCCTCCTCGGGTTGAAATGTCAGCAAAGACACTGAGATTGGGGCTATAGTGAGAAGACTGAAATCAAGGAAGGTAACAGCCTTGGTTCCAAAGCCTTGAGAAGGCTCATGCAGCAGTGGATGCGTTTGCCCTGATTTGCTCAGCAAAGCTGTGGATTTTTTGAGACAGGAAGAGAGGAGACGGAGTAATGTGAAAAAAAGAGCAAGTTAGTGCAAGGCTGTGCAGAAACTTACATCCAGGACAGAAAGGAAAATAGAAACAGTCTGACTGTGAGCAGACATACAGCTTCATTTACAGATTAAAAACGCTTTTTACCTTTTGCTTCCACAGAGGGTAAAAGAGATGCTGTATCCGGGATGATAACAAACACAGCAATAATACTTTCTGTTGCACAAAAGCTGACGCTGCCGTGCCGTGAAACGAAAATGAAAGTCGTTGTGCTAAAATCTCTGCTAGCTTTCAGGAACGGGAGCCTGCCTGTCTCGGAAGAGTTTCTGAGAGCCATAAAATGGCCACTTTTAGAAGGAAAATTTGGGAGCAATGTATCAGCTGCCCTCCATTGCTCTGCCACTCCTCTTCTCCCTTCTCTATTTATCCCCCTCCCCACTGCCATGGGGAAATGAGGGGGAGGCAGGCGCTAACAGAATGGGCTGCATTCTGGTGCCCCAGGCTCCTGTTCATTCATTGCAAAGTGTGGATTTTCCCGGTTAATTTATTTTAATGGAGTCTGCCGCCAGTTCCTGGTGACTTCCTTACCTTCCTTGCAGGCGTATTTTTCTATGTGGGCAGAGCGTCAGAATGAAACCAACAGATGTGTGGGCAGGCTAAAAAATAAAATAATAATAATAATAAATAAATAAATACACATTTTTAACTCCTGAATTTCTCTTTGTGCCTCCTTTCTACATCACAGAACTATACTTACCCCTCTGGCCAGATCCTCTTCTTGATCCAGCGCAGAAAAGCCCAGAGCAAGGCTAGAACCCTCCTCTCAGTGTGAAACACTAAGGTGCAGGCTGCTCGGCAGGAATTTCTGGCAAATTGGTGCTCGCCAGAGGGACAGACAGACTGACTGGCTGCCGGCCTGACTGACTGCCCGCCTGCCCGAGCGCCTTACAGCAAATGCCATCCACCCCGCTGGCCTTAACCACGCAAGCAACTGCTTTGGCTCCTCTAGTAATCCACAGTAGGACTATTCTTTTCAAAGCACCTTTTGTTCAATTGGTGGAATATTTTTATTTATTGTACCACTCATGGTTGTTTTGTTTTTTCTTTTCCCTAAATGTTTTTCCCAGCGATCCCCAAGCCCATCATTCCCCCTTCTGCTGGAGCAGTTGCAGCCCTTAGAAGGGAGCCTTCAGGGCTGGAAAGGATGAGGGGCATATGTCACTATATGGCTGAGGAGGCAGGAGGGAGAGGTTGGAAATGAGGAAAATTTGCGAAATTTCTTCTCAGAAAGAACAGTCAGGCATTGGGACCCAGGGAGGTGGTGGTGTCACCATCCCTCGGGGTGTTTAAGGGAAGGTTGGACGTAGTGCTTAGGGTGGTGGTGCTTAGTGGGTGACATTGGCAGTAGGGTGATGGTTGGACCAGATGATCTTGAAGGACTTTTCCAACCTAAATAATTATATGAAGGCGAACGGCTCCCAGCAGCGCCCGCCGCCAGCTATGGCCGCACCGCCCCCCTCCGCCATCACCTCAGGCCTCTCGAGGCGGGAAACGCTGCCTCCGCCCCGAGCTCCCCGAGCTCGCTTTCTATTGGCGGCCTCCCCTGTCCGTCGGTAGAATCCCGCGTCTCTATTGGCTGCTGGCCGCCGCGGGGGGCGGGACGAGGCGGGGAGCTCCGCCTGGGCGCGGCCGTGCCTGGGTGAGCGGGGCCGGGAGGGGAGCGGGGCCGGGAGGGGAGCGGGGCCGGGAGGGCGGGCGGAGGGGTCGGGAGCGGGGCCGCTGCGGGGTCCGGAGGCGATGGCGGGGCCGGGAGGGGCGGTGGAAGCACGGGACGAGGTCGTGAGGGGAAGGGAACGGCGCCCGGCTGGCATCGAGGGGCTCCTCCTCGCCGCTGTGCCCGCTGCTGGCTCCCCTCGGCCTCCTGGGGTCCCAGCCCCCCTCAGCTCCCCCTCAGCCCCCCCTCAGCTCCCCCTCAGCCCCCCTCAGCTTCCTTCCTCCCTCCCCTCATTGCTAAGGGTGCTGCAGCTCCGTGTTATCCCTTCCTAGGGTTTTGAGGGGAGAAAAAACGCTCTGTGGCCGTGGATGAGTATAAAACAAACCAGGGCCTGCTGTGTGTGTGCTGGCAGGTCAGGGTTTGGGTTAATGCCCGCTCTGTTAACTTGTGGGGCGGAGGTGAACAGAAATGTAAAGGTGTGTTGGGGAGAAAGGGCTTCTGCTGGGCCAGCTAACGCTTTGGGAAGGAGAAACGGTGCTAACGAGGTGGCACAGGCTGTGTGTGTGGAGAGGAGCACAGAGCCGTGCTGGTGGCACTAAGCACCACCGTGGAGCTGGGTGCAGGAGGCAGAGGTACCAAGCAGGGGCTGGGTTTGTTGGTCGTGGAACAGCCGCTGCTGTCTCACCTCCTGGGGACGTCGGTAATTTGTCTGAAATTCTGCCCTGTAGAAAGCTGTGTGTTCCTGAAAATAAATCCAGATGTTCTGTGTGTGTTGCTGTTTCTTTGTTCTCTCCAGGAAAAAAAAAAAAAAAATCCCCACACCTGGAACTGGAACTTCGCTGTTCTAGTTCCTGACCTGGAAGTGAGCTCCTTGCTGAATGGAAATAGGTTTGCCCGAAGCAATGATGAGTGAAGTATTCTCTGAACTGGTATTGCCAAGACTTTGCGTCTTTGCTCTGACCAGGGCATGATCACGTAATCTTCTCTCTGAGCTTGTTTAGGCAAAGCTCATCTGGAGCAAACAATTTTGCTGCTGCCTGAGATGTTTTGATGCACCGTAAAAAAAAAAACAGTGGAAAAATATTACGATTTGTTAGCAGTGGTGTTTAGCAGTACAAAGACAATGTTGATTTGAAAAGTGAGCAGTGCAAATACTTGTTCGGATTCATGCATCCTACTGCAACACCAGATTTAGCACAGAGCTTGCAGTGAGAGGGGTTTCTTGCTGTTTCTACCATGTGTGCCATGGCTTACGAACCTCCAGATACTCTGTGTCTGTGTTTTCTCCATATTGGGGAAAAAAAGGCATGAGGCATTCCCTGGAACTCTTCACTGGAGATGGGTTTTGTTGCATGTGATGCACATGGATTTTCTGAGAGAAGGATCCTGGGAACACTTCTTCTTACACCCTCAGAAGGGCCTGGGCAGGGATCCCACAGCCGAGTGCAGCTCAGCACAATTTGTGGCTGTTTCACAATGATTCATCTAGTGTATGCAAGATGTTTCTTTTCCTTAAGCTGTGCTACAGACACCAATCTTTAGTTCTACATTGGAAATAGAATAATGCAACTCAGCTTTCAAGGTTTTTAAAACTAAATGCTGTGAAGCAGAGCAGATTCTCCAGCTGTAAGAAGTGGTGTATATCTCTACTCGGAAAGCCCAGGAACAGTTTTGCCACAGCAAACATGCAGATAGTGTAATGAGTTAAACTGAATTGCGATCTTCTTGCCTTGATGGACCATTCAGATATCTTTAGTCTATGCTTTACTTTCAAATGACTCCTTTGATTATAGAGCGGATTGGGTTGGAAAGGACTTTAAAGGTCATCTAACTGCAGCCCCCTGCCATAGGCAGGGATGCCACCCTCTAGTTCAGGCTGGCCAAGGCCTCCTTGATGTCATGAGACCTGCTAAAAGGTTCCTGAAAAGGTCACCGGGAACAGAAACACCCAGACTGCATGGGCAGACACAGGGAATTTTAGATTCTGCTGTTTTTTGAAATACAGCAACTTTACACCGACATCTGACTCAATAGTTAGAAGTTAGTGAGGGCTGGGTTAACCCAAACCCGTGGGACTGCGTGGGGATGAAGTCCAGGAAGAAAGACGGGCTAACTGAGCAAGTGCAGATATGGAGCTACTCTAATGCAATTTTTTATTCTCTTCCAGGTTTTGGTGACAACTTTGCATACATTTCTCACTGCCTGTGGAGAAGGAAGCATCTGTGGGGGTATGTACCCAGGAGTAGAGTTACAGTGAGAAGCCAAGTGCTTTCTGTTGAGGAAGTGGGGAAGCCAACTCAGTTGCTAATGCACCCGTTTTGAAGTGTCTAGGTGAGAAGTGAATGTGGCTAGATGGTCTTAAAAAGATTTGCCAAGTCAAGTTCTGACAATGATGTATTGGGCAACTCCAGGGCTACTGTTACGTTGCTGTAATTGTATTAAGCAATAGTACAATGGATTGAGGATGCTTCGTTCATGACCACAGAACTCACAATTAATATGTAAACCCAAAGGTTGGTTTAATAAAGCTGGTGGTCCTTTACAAATCTTTTTCTCGCCGATCTTTAGACCATCATTGCGTTGATAATGCAGTTAAAAAGCAGATAGAAGGGAATGATTTTGTAACCTGAATCAGCTTCAGAGCTTTGTTGTACAGCAACAAACCTGATAAACTGATACTTAATCGACTACTGAAGACAGCCCAGTTAGAAGAAGCAGTCAAATTCAAGCTGGTATTCTGCAGCCATCTGCAGGAGCACTAAAAATCTGCCAGGTAACTGCTGAGCCTGGCACCATCGTGGGTTTAATGCCTGCTAGTCAGAAAGGCATTAAAGAGCAATTTAACATTCAAAAGAGTAATTACAGCAGTTCAGAACTGTGAGGCTCAGACGTGGGTGGTTCTGCGCAGGTCTTGGAGCTGCTGTGGAGTTGGCCAGATCTCAGTTTGGCAGGGATGGCGTTGTGCAGCATGGTATGGGGGAGATGGAGGAGAAGGCTGCCAAGAGCTGACAGGAGGACATCCAGGGGCCATCTAGAGAGGGGAACAGGTATTAGTCCTGGGAGAAGGAGGGACAGAGGCCCTGGAGAAGTGTCTGTGCTGTTCAGTTAGTGAATCCTCCTGGATCACAGGGGAGAATGGCGCAGAACTTTGCCAGGAGTTCTGCTGCGCTGGCGGGTCAGGCTGCACCAGCCAGTATTCTGTGCCAGGTCTCTGCTCAGCTTCTCACTGAGCAACAGACAGGTAAATCGGAAAGGACAGGAAGGATCAAAGCAAAATAAACCTGTCCTGAAACTGAATTGTCAGTTTTATTTAAATGTATGTGTCAGTTTTATTTAAATGTATTTAAATGAGCACTGGTGTCAGTGGGACAGCCAGGCCACGTCTGATCAGGCAGGGTAAGGCTGTGCAGCAGCAATGCAGCCTCTTGGTACGGGCTGTTCACAGATCTCTGTGTATGAAGCAAAACTGAGGTAGTGGGTGATGTGAATTAATACCCAGCTGTATTAAAAGGGGTATGAAATGGCAGGAAATCTTGCACCTTGACATGGTTTCTTTTTCCAAAGAGATGTGTATGCTATTGCTGGTCTTCTAAGAGAAGAGGGGTGTCTGTGGATCCTGTAACTGCTGGAGAAAGGTGGCAGTTTTTTGGCAGTTTTTATTATTGACCCACAGTGGCAAAGGTGGAAGGGTCTGAAAGTTGTAAAGAGATGATATGACAAGCATAGGGGACCCACATAATTTGTCACAGTACGTGTTTTCCAGAGCATCTTTGGGTGGATGAAAATTACTGTGTATTTTAAGGCTCTTCAATAACCTTGCTATCTTGCTTACAGGTGAGGGAGGATATTATAGATTTGTATCTTCTGAGCACAGCTAAGATGGGGTCAATTAGATCACTGGTTCAGTGGATGAAATGTTAGAGCGTATCTCTTAATCTGGGAAGACCATGTACTCTGCAGCAAGCTTCAGCTTCATGTTCTGTGAGCACAGAGACCAATGTCTGGAGTAGCTAACTGCTGCTCCCTAAAGCCAAGTCTGGAAAAAAGCAGCCTTCCATCTTACAAAATTGTGTGTCAAGCCAGAACCAGCCATAACATCACATGCATTGGCTTTTTTCTTCTGTTCAATGAAAGATGCTTCACTGCGATATGAATGTGCTACGTGGTTGAGACTGGAACAATCGTGATGTAATCCTTAATTCAAACATAGACATTAAAGGTTCCCAGCCTGCAAAATGCTAATCTTTATCCATGGTCATCATCTGCAAAGGTGGAAGCAGCTTTAGTCTGTGTTATGTAAATAGAACCACTAGCAAGCTTTTCCCAGTATCAGAAAAGAAATACAGTTGGATTCTCAGTGAAGAAAGAATCTTGCTTTATAAAAGCAGACACCAACAGATTCAAAGACACATCTAACAGTTCATCAGTTGGCACAGTGCTGCTTTAATCAGGTTTGTCATTTTTCTCCCTTTGGAGAACACACACCCTCCCTCCTGCGTCCCTGTTTGTACATACCAACCCCTGTTCCTTTAAAGAGTCAGAAGTCTTAATTTAGCACTGTTGGTAGGAATTAAGGGTGTGATGTTCTCATTAATTCAAAGGTGAGCAGCCTGAAAACGCAGGGTGACTCCTAAGAATAGCGCGATCAGCAGAGAGGTCTGAGCCTGGCTCTTGGACGAGCCTAGTGCCAGGGCCTGCCCCAGGCATCGCGAGTGCCCGGGGGGCAGCTGAGGGAGGACAAGCACACCCAGACAGTTCTTCCTACCTAATTTGCTAGCTTATGCCCTCAAGCAGGACTTTCACCAGCAATGTTCTCTGATCTGCGTTCATATTATCTAAATCAGCGCTTCCTCTCCTTCAGTTGGTGCACGAAGGCATTTCTGTGCCAGCTGACAGGCAGAGGCTGTCCAACCCCTCCGAAACTCTGCTGCAGGAACCTTACTGAAGGTTCTGAGGGCAGCAAAGCTCCGTGCAGCCAAGTTCAGGGGAGCTTCAGAGCTGATGAGCTGTAGGGGTTCCCCTGCACTGCCTGGGGGGAGGAGGAAGAAGAGAATGGACAGGGTAAAGGTGTTTTTAGCTTGCTTTTATAGCTCCCCACTGCTCTTGTCTGTTAGTAGCAGGCAATAAATATTAATCTCCCTACACTGAGCATGTTTTGCCCACGACAGTAACTGATGAGTGGTCCCAGTCCCAAAGAGCGATCCCCTTTTCCTATTTTCTCCCCCTCTTTGAGGAGGAGGAGGCGTGAGAGAGCAGCGCAGCGGGGTTCATCCACCGCCTTCCTTCCCAGCCAGTCCCCAGCGATGTTTCAGGCAGCATGGGGCAGTGCGTTCAGCTCTCGGGCGAGTACAGTTTGACCAGGTGCTGCAGCTCCGTGGCGTAGCCAGTGACGGGGCAGCGCTGGTGAGCCTTCACGTAGCCGTACACGCAGCGGTAGCAGAAGACGAAGCCCGACGTGGACAGGGCGGTGGCGTTGACTCGGACTTTGCGGCACAGCGGGCACAACGTCTTCAGCTTGGGTAAAAGGACCGAGCCCTCCCCGTGGTCGAGATGCAGGGGGGGCGGCGGAGTGGGCAGCGCCGTCAGGGATTTGATGGTTTCCTGGTTTTCCGAGGAGTACCACCAGTCCAGGAACTGGAGGAAGAACACGCACACGGCCAGCCCGCTGGACAGGGAGAAGGCGATGCCACCCAGCGCTCGCCTCACCGCTGACTGCACTCGTGTTGTGATGCTGGAGCAGGGACAGAAGATAGGGAGAAATCATTATTAGTAAGGCACATCGCTGCCTGCAAGCCATGGCAAAAAGGCTCGGCGAGTAGCAGGGTACCGCTTTCTACGGCTTCTTAACGCTAAGCTGTGACACCAGCAGATCCCTTGTTTGTAATGGAAACATCTATGATGTCTCCGATTCTCTGTGTGATAAGAAAGCTTCACGTCTTGTTCCAACTAAACGAGGAGAGTTTGGATGGAGGGGACCCGGACCAGAGATCATTTCACCCCTGGATCATCCCTGTGCAGAACACTGGCTGTGGTAATGGCTGTGTTGCTGCTCAGAAACATCTAGTACCCAGGTTCAGCCCTCTTAGCAACATGTTGCAGCCAGCTTCCCTTAGGTAAGGACTGAACAGCTGGGGTGCCAAGAGAAAAAAACAAGGCACTTTTATTACCACAGAATGCTGTGATGCTAATCTCTGCTACCTGTTTGCTTGTTTACACTAATCGTGTTCCCTTTTGGAGCGCAAGCAAGCTTCTCCCTGAAGAGTTTCTGCAGAACAAGACGCTTCCACCTGCAGAACCTCCTCTAACTCGACACCCCGTGCCGTACCTGTGTGCCTGCCCTGCGGTGGGCACGGGCACCTTCCTCTCCAGGCTCTGGATGTCCTCCGCAGTCAGCCTGACCAGGCGGACGCCGGCTAGCCGCAGCAGGGGCGAGTGGTGCTGCGCCTTCCCGAGGATGTAGCACAGCTGCTGGACCAGGAACCAGCCCTCCCAGCTCATGAGGACAAAGGGGTAGGCGGCTAGGAAGGCTCTGTAGAAACGCTTCCAGGAGGACGACGGGGGGTGGATGGAGTACTCGTCCTCCTCCCGGAGGCTGGCCACCAGCCTCTCCAGCTTCCCCTTCAGGTAAGGGACGAGGACGAGCAGCAGGAGGGACCGCCAGTGCTGCTTCTTGGGCAGCCCGGCGGCGGCCGGGGCTGGCCGTTGGCGGCCTCGCAGCGGTACCCGCTTCAAGCTGTAGAAGTTTTCGGAGAAGGAGGCGCTGCAGGTGGCCAGGTAGTGCTGCTGGAGCAGCAGGTCCAGGACGGCGTACGCCTCGTCGAACCAGCGCCACAGCCAGCCCAACCGCCCGGGGTTGGACTCAGCCAGCACCTGCAGCAAGAACACGGGGAAGGGACAGAGCTGGAGGCAGTGCGTGGAGTTACGGGCACTACAGATAAATCATTGCTGTGGTTCGGGGCTGGGTGCCTCCAGGCTGTAAGGCTGCCTCATGAGAGGGGCAAAAAAGGTGAATTTTGGTGAAGGAAGGCTCAGCAGGGTGTCACACAGGGAGGCTCCAGCCTCAATATCTGTACAAAGTGATCACTCACCTTGCCTTCAGCACCCAGCACCTCTCCCTCCGCATTTGGTTTGGGGCTGGGTGCCTCAAAACTATGAGTTTGCCTCACAAGTGGGGCAAAAAAAGTGAGTTTTGGTGAAGGAAGGCTCGGCAGGGAGGCATGTAGGGAGGCTCCAACCTCAATATATTTACAAGGCAATCACCCTCACTGCCCTCAGCACCCCTCAGCACCCAGCACCTCTCCCTCCACCTTTGGTTCTGGGCTGGGTGCCTCCAATTTGTGAAGCTGCCCCGCGATTGGGGCAAAAAAAGTGAATTTTGGTGAAGGAAGGCTCAGCAGGGTGTCACACAGGGCAGCACCCAGCCTCAATACCCACACAAAGCGACCTCCCTCAGCCCCCCTCAGCACCCCCCCACCCCCCAC
Source organism: Anas acuta (assembly GCF_963932015.1). NCBI lineage: Eukaryota > Metazoa > Chordata > Aves > Anseriformes > Anatidae > Anas > Anas acuta. Next base: position 6,667,517 of record NC_088997.1, read on the forward strand.
CCCCTCAGGCAGCACCCATGGGTGCCGGGGGCACCCAGCGCAGCCCCGGGGAGGGTCCCCCCGTGCTGGGGGCGGCCTCACCTTGGCCAGGTGGCGCAGGGCAGGCCTCAGGGCGGCCGTCAGGCTCTCCTGGGCCACCGCCTCGAAGACGCTGGGCCGCTGCCCCCCGCCGCCATCGGCCGGGGGCGCCGTGAGGTGCGCGCCCAGCTCCGCCATGGCGGCCGCCCCGCCGCCGGCAGGAGGCGCTCTAGCCCCGCGCGCGCGGCTCCTCTCTATGGTCCTCTCTATGGTTTTTGGGGGAGGGAGGGGGAGGGGGAGGGAGGGGCTGCTTCTCGCGAGGCCGCCCCGCAGCTTCCGCATCCGCCCCGAGGCCACGCCCCGCACCCGCCCCCCCCCCCGCAGAGTGAGCGGAGCGGTGAGTGGGGGGCACTGGGGAGACTGGGGGGGACTGGGAGGTACTGGGAGGGGATGGGGGATTGGGAGGGGTGCAGGGAGGGGCTGGGGGCGCTGGGTAGGGGGACTGGGGGATACTGGGAGATACTGGGAGGGGCTGAGGGGACTGGGAGGGGATACTGGGAGATACTGGGAGGGGGTATAGGGAAGGGCCGGGGGCACTGGAAGGTACTGGGAAGGGACACTGGGGGATACTGGGAGAATGGAGGGGGTACTGGAAGGAACTGGGAGGGGGTATAGAGAGGGGCTGGGGGCACTGGGTAGGGGTACTGGGAGGTACTGGGAAGGGATACTGGGAAGGGACACTGGGGGAGTACTGGGAGGGGATATAGGGAGGGGTCGGGGGTACTGGGTAGGGGTACAGGGGGGTACTGGGAGGGGCTGATGGGACTGGGAGGTACTGGGAGGCTTACTGGGAAGGGATGTTGGGGGATACTGGGGGGGATGAGAGGGTACAGGGAGGAACTGGGAGGGGGTACTGGGAGGGGCTGAGGGTACTGGGAAGGGGTACTGGGGGGGGATGGAGGGGTTACTGGGAGGGGTTATAGGGATGGGCTGGGGACACTGGATGGGGTACTGGGGGATACTGGGAGGTGCCAAGGGGACTGGGAGGTACTGGAAGGCTTACTGGGAAGGGGCATTGGGGGATACTGGGGTGTACTGGGAAGGGACACAGGCAGGGGTTGCAGATGCTGGTGGGGGTATTAGGGAGAACTGGGGGGATACTGAGAGGGGTTGGGGTGAGGAGTTGGGGGGTACTTGTGAGATACTGGGAGGGGGTGGGGTACGGGGGGATACTGGGAGGGGATACAGGGATAGGGTGGGGGCAAAATACCAGCAGGGGTTACTGGGAGTGGGTGGTGGCTCTGGGGAGGGACTGGGAGGGGATACTGGAATAGGGTGGGGCGACCACTGGTGGGGCACTGGGAGGGGGGTACTGGGATAGGGGGGCCATTGAGGGGGGGATTGGGAGCAGGTGGGGGCACTGGGAGGGTACTGGGCACAGACGGGGGATGTGCCTGCAACTGGGAGGAACTGGGAGAGCTGTGGGAGGTGCTGGGGAGGTGAGGGGGGCGCTGAGCGGCTTCAGGACCCCTCCTGCCTGCAGGCGGGGGCAGCAGCCAGATGCTGGGGGTTTAAAGGTCAGCGCCGGGACCAGCAGGGCTCCTTCCTTGTAGCTGAACACGATCGGCGTGGGGCATTCGGTGCTGTGCTCCTTTTTTCCCTGGGTTTCTCTGTCACCTGCTCCTCTGGTCGCTGTGAAACAAATTTGGGGTGACCCAGGTGGGTGGCTCAGTGCCCCCAGGGCCTC